>NW_027466052.1:11357500-11682500 GCF_046127955.1 Nelusetta ayraudi | reverse complement strand
TGCGAGACAGGGGGGCAAAACTTTTTTTTACAAAAAGTTGATACCTTCACACTGCAACTGCACTGAACGCCATCACCTGCCAACAGCGAAACATCACACAAAATAAAGTGCATCCTGATAAATTGACGAGCAACTATTACAGATGGAAAAGATCTCTCAGTAGGGTTTCTCCTGACCAGACCTTCAGACACAGGACAAAAACAGCCCTGAAACATTTAGAAAACGTCAGATTCAAATGTCAAAAATATTTAAAAGGAACTTTTCTCAAAATCCAACATCTGCTGTTTAAAAAAAAAAAAAAAAAAAAGTGCTAATGATTACCAGGAGAAACATTAGAGGAGGGAACAGCTAATGACACAAGTGACAGGCTTCAGATCAGCTTTCAGCTTCCAAACAGTACTTGGGGTGAATGTGGCCCGCAGGGGGAGTGGCCAATGAAGGGGAGAACATCAGGATGGATTGAAAGAGCAGGACGACATCATCAGTATGCGCCTCGAAGCCCACTGCTCCGTGAGCTGCCGCTTCCTCCAGAGTTACTGTAGTATCCACCGCTGCCACCGCGACCTGGGAGGCAGGATGGTGTGAGAAAAACAACACCAACAGGCAGAGTGAATAATAATTAATGTCACTTAAACCAAAAAAGACGACTCACTCATTTCTGCTGCTCCGCTGGCTGTAGAGTTTAGAAACAGCTCAATGTAGCGATGCTCTGGAAAGACACAAAACAAACGGCTGTTAACGGCCACACTGAGAGCCACTTGGCCTCGTTTCTCAGGACCGGTGGGGCTGAGAGGGAACGTTGGAGGACGTACGCATGTGGTTCTTGTCTTTGGACATGGCGGCTACGGCGTCTTCGTGACAGCGAAACTCCACGTCAGCTTCTCCGGTCGACTTGCCGTTCATGGCCACGTCAATGTGGATCCTCAGCGGATTCAGGGGAGAGAAGAACTGCTCGCACAAATCACAACACAACAGAAGACGGCCGAGCCTATGAGTTCACTGTGAAAAGTCGCGTGGAGCGACAGGAAGTCGGCTTGCGCTTCCCATGTGCTGAGATTACCGACAAGAGTAATCAATCATTTAATTATTAACTTTTAACCGCCGGCGACTGACTTACTTTGGCAATGTCTCCCTCTGTGGCACGAAATGGTAAACCCCTCATGTGGACAAAATGTCCACTGTGGAAGCCTGAACTGCTGTCACTCTGACTGCTGTAACCATGGCCTCCCATCCCTGCCGAAAAAAATAAATACATATATGTGTGTGTGTCTGTGTACATATAACACAACAAGCCATCTATACATTAACACTTTCTTATTATCCAACGTGAAGTCCGTCAGAACCTGGTATCTTAATTTCCCTGAGGAGAAATTCTATTTTCAAATCTAGCCAACACTTGATGCCAGGACCCCTGTTTGTTTTAAGCCTGAACTGAACCTGTGTGGACAGACGGTGATTTCTGGACTTTACCTCGTCCTCCTCGCTCTCCTCTGGCCCTGTCCTCAAACATGCCGTTGCCAAAGCAGTAGTTGTTGAAACCGTTGTAGCTGTCAAAGCCGCCGTAGCCTGAACAAAACGCACGAGAGAGAGAGAGAGAGAGAGAGAGAGAGAGAGAGAGAGAGAGAGAGAGAGGGAGAGAGAGATGAAAGTGAGGCCGCGCGTACAGGGAACGAGTTGCTGAATTACTGCAGCATCAAGTGTGAAGTACAAGTGAAGCAGAAAGATTGAAAGATGATTGAGACGCCATCACCAATCTGTACAGGATACCTAGCATCGCTGAATGCATCGCACATTATGATCTCTAGTTATCACCTCATATTTTATACATATTTTTTTTTTGTCTTGTCTTGTCATTTTTCCTGTTTACTGGAGTGCAAACATTATACATATCCTACATATAATATGTATATATATCTTCTGTATCAAAATTTCTTTGTTGTTGCACTGCAACATTTGTCACTTAACGACTTGTTCTTATTTGTAAATGTTTGAAAAATTGAGTCATATTTGAATCATAAAAGACTGAAAAACCAGAAATGTGTTTGAATTTGATCAAAGTCCAAGTTAAAGCCTGGAGATTTTGACTCAAAGCCTGTTCAAACAGAAAGGTGACCAACACCAACCTTGCCTCCCACCCCCGTATCCGCCTCCACCTCTCATGGTGTCCATCAGAGTTGCGCCGCGGCCTGGACCTGCAGTGAGGAAGCCTCCTCTGGGACCCGGCATCACGGGTCTGTCATAGGGCCCGGGCCTCTGGCCACCCACTCCCCGCCGGGGCACCTCGTAGTAGGCTCGGATCTCATTGCGACTGCTCTTGAAAATCTCTATGTACCTGCGGTGTGAGAGGCCAACGTGGTGGAGCAGAGGAGAGGAGAGGGGTCACGGCGCAGCAATGGCTTGCTTCCGGTTGTCAGCAAGTCAGTATTTACAAAGAGAGGGGATAGACACACATGAGTCCTGCCCTGACAGTAGCTTTACCCTGGAACGGAGATTCAACATGGCTGACCTACATTGTGATTAACCGCTGGGCTTAGGGCGGCAATAAAGGACTTCTACACCAAAACTCATCTTTAGGTGCCTACAATAACTCCTTTTAAGAAATTGTACTATCAGTTGAGGAATTTCAACTTATCAATTTAAAAATATTGAGCAATCTAGTCAGCGACAGGTGTTGAAGTTAAATGACGCTTCCCTCATTTCATCAGCAATGTCATCAAAGTCACAATACATCCCACTTTTCACCCATAACCCCCTCCATATGCATTTCACATTAAGTGCATTTCTATCTTTGATTTACCATGGTTATTCTAGCAACCCAACCCTGTGTTACTGTAAAAGCAGAGAACAGAACCCATCCCAATAACACCACAACTCTGACATGTCACCCGCCGGTTACTGAAATAGAAGCCCAACCCAGTCCAGCCCGTCCCCTTTCCCATCTGTCCCACCTGTGCCCTATTCTTTCCTTGTGTTTCCCCAGAGCCTTTTCTGCTATCTCCTTTGAGGCAAACTGCACGAAGGCTTCCCCTGTGCTCCTCCCCTGGTAGTCCACTGGCAGAGTAATCCCATTTGGCACGATTCTCAACCCTTCAACCCAAGCACACATAAATACATAGGTCGGTAGGTAGACTGATAGATCAGGTAAATAGCACAACAGCCGCTGCATCATTGGCTTCTTAGGAATAATGTGTCGGGGGCTGCGGGATCAATTGAGATCGGACCGCAGGTACAGCAGGGAAGTGGTTTCAACTATGGGTGAGTGATCTGAGGGTTTTAGAAGGTGGAGAACACAGCAAACCTTTGACCAAACAGATGCCAGAATATAGGATTATATCCCAAAGAGTCATTGTGTAATCTTCAGGTCAGATCACCCGCCCCTAGTTCACACTTCTACAGTGTCCAGTGGCAGACTGCAACCAATACTGGCCTGGAGTCAGCTACGATAAGAAGTAAAGTAGGATAAAATTATCATTATTGTTTTAAATGATGCAGGTGAAAACTTCTCCAAGGGACAAAAATATTCTAAATGTGAAAGCTGATGTGAATAAATTGCTTTTCACAAAAATCCAAAGTGTTAAATTTCTTATAGAAGGTAGGCGCACAGCTCTGACCCCAGATCAGTGTCATGGCATTTTGTCCCTTCAACGAGCGACCAGCCCGGCTCATTCTGCATTTAAAACATTAGGCAGGCACTTTGATATCAAGGTCATTCACCAAAATTATGCTTTGTGAATAAGGATAGCAGTAAATGAGAAGAAAACAACATTTTAAGACATATAACAAGCACAAATGCCCTAACAGGATAAAGATGAATTTCACCTTGAGGTGAGACAAGCAGACAGAATTGCTACGAGCTAAAGGTAGCACACAATTATCGCTTTTCTTGCATTTAAAAGTAGGATGCACAAGTTGGAATTTTTCAGTTTTGTATATTTTGCAACTTTGCAATTACAATTAATTTAATTTAAATATAATAAGTTCAAAGTTGCCTGACTTCTGTAGAACTATTGTAGGATTATCATTATGCCAGTAAGAATGTTTTATGTATTAAAGGTTGACTTTCCACTTACTTTCTAGTGATATAGTTAAAGCCATACAAAACATGAATAAAAACACACATGCGTTGCATACTTTCTATTCAAAGTGGCAGCGTCTCATGTGCCTCACTGTCTTGCATTGCAGAATAATGTGGCAACATAATAGGAACGCACCATTTTACCATTAATCTCAGGCTATAGGGTTGAAAATGTGACGGGAGAAAAATGCTCCTGCTAGATAGCATAGCTGTGGCCACTCCCTCGGACTGACCTACTAATGTAATAGTGACAAACACCGAGTAGAGGGTTTAGAAAAAAGAGCTAATACTAATATACCTGAGAAAAACTGAACTATTTCCTCCTTGCTGCATCCAAAAGGAAGACCTCTGAGTCTCAGCATGCAGCCGCTGCAGCTGTCATAGTCAGCAGGTCCGCTGCGTTTCAGCACCCAGTCCATCTCGCTGCGGTTGGACTTGAACACTAAAGGGAAACACACGCAAAGATGAACTGACGTGTAAAAATCCAGGATGTTCATTGAAGGAGATTTCTTAATGTGTTTATTGTTATTATTTTTATTTTTACATTTATTATTAGCCTGTGGGAAACGGTTACTGTTGAAATCGAAATCAGAAGGCTGCAAATAAAAAAAAAAGAGGAAAATGGTTTTTCATTTACATTTTATTTATTTTGATGAGTTTTTTTTTTTATTTATTTGAAATTCAATTTGCATCTGTGGAATATTAAGTTATTTATTGTATAGTATAAAGCTTTTGCTTGTTCCATATTCAAGTTGAAGCTAAACTTGTTTGGGTCCATGTAAAAAGCTTCACTGCTTTATTTGGGAGGAAGATTGTTTTCAATAAATAAATATCAACATTGGCTTGCAACTTTGTCTAAGTTTGACATTTTTGCCCACTGTGTATTTGAGTTGGCTCAGTGTTTTCCCACTTGTCATCATGCAAGGCAAATCAATATAGACCTCGACTGGTTTGCGCTCAAAGGAAAAACAAGGGACGGTTATGCAAGTTGTACTTTAGGAGAATCAGCAACATTGCACTGCTTATTCAAGGAGAAGCCAGCAGATCCTGGGACAATGACATCACTTACCCTCTATGTACCTGTGTCCCATGTATTTACGGTCCTTGGAGAGGGCATTCTTAAAATCATCAGCAGTCTTCAGTTCAATAAAGGCTTCTCCACTGGGACGGCCTTCCTTCGAGTAGGTGAAACACACTCCATTCACCTTCCCAACAATGCTACAGTCTATTTAAAAGAAGAAGAAACAAACAATCAAGATTTTTTTATTTATTTATTTATTATTATTTATTTCCCACGAAGCAGAAGTCATGATGTATAATATCAAGGTTGGTGCTGCTCTGGTTCTCTTGATCGTGTAGATTCCTACCCGAGAAGAAACTGGCCACCTCCTCCTGTGTGCAGGACCAGGGCAGCCCTCTGATCCGAACCACGTAACCCTCATCGTTCGGGGACATCCTTACTGCCTCCGAGAGCACAACACAGCAGCCATACAGTCTTATTAAAAACACACAAGCACATGTCTGTCTGTCTGTCTGCCTGCCTGTACTCCACACACCGAGCTAGCAGTCACTCTTGCGTTCGGTCTTCGTGACACCGATATGCGATGATCTCCGCGACATTAGCAACTTGCTAACTTGCTTTGCAGGGGATTTTCTTTCATCGGTTGTCATTTTTGCTCATTTCTGTGAGCAATGAAAATATGAGTACACCAAACTGCTTCTCGTTACATGGCATACCTGTAAATAAAAGCAAGGGAGGCGTGAAACAAAGAGCCCGAGGGGCGCAGACGTGACTGGGATTTAATTTCACATGCATTCACTAATGTAACATTAGAAGTTAGTGGAGGCCACGGACCGTGCAGAGGGCTACTGTTAGTGTACGACACCTCCTACTTCTTTCTGCGTATTTTAGTACTCTGGGAAAAGTGGGTTTGCAACCTAGCTTAACTGCTTTTTCACCCTTCGTTCGGAAGGAACGGAACCAGACAACCAAAACATAGGATTGCGTATTCGTTACCGGTTACTTCTTTGGTGTCGCAACAGGTTGACATGTCAGCGATTAGACAGTGGAGGTAGCGAGTCGAGCGAATCATCATCAAGAAGCTACATATTAGCTCGACCGTTAGCACTCAGCAGGCTACTAGCCGTGGCTAAGTGTAGGACAATGCCAGCGGTCAAATGTACGAGGAAAATGTTGCATTACCCCGACTACCTGGTACTGGTCAGTGGGTGTGATTTGCGTTCCTCGGCATTAGTAGGATAATGGCCGGTTAACGAATAGGTGGAAACGAGAGACTTACCTTCCGAGTGGGGCTCGACAGACACCGGTCTCCTCCTTCCCCTTTCACCAGCTTCAGGTGTCTTCAAGCTAAGCTCAGGTATATTGTCGCGAGATTTTGGGACGTCACACAATTGATGTTGTTGTAATAACAATAATAATAATAATAATAATAATAATAATAATAATAAGTATTAGTAGTAGTAGAATATTTGGAATAACCTTTACATGCAAAACATTTTTTACATTTACTTTGTTTACAACGCCTAAAAGAAAAAAGCACATACAGTATTTAGTGCACTCTTTTTACGTTGTAAATTCTTTTGAGCAATGGATTTACACAGAATGTATGATCAAGCTGGGGTTAGAGTTCATATTTTAAAGACTTGGAGAGACAATGGAGAGACCCTGACTGAGGCGGACCAACAGCAAACAGGAAGGTGCAAAGTGCACCCACAGCCATGAAAGGACTCTCACCGCCAGTTCTCCTTCACTGTCTGCCAGCTCAGTTTGTCTTTTTTGACCACAATGAAGATTCCTGTGTTTACTGTGGATTCCTTTACTAACGTACCACTCAAAGGAAACCCTGCCGCAGTTTGTCCACTGAAGCTTGTGAGTAATAACATCGAGATGAATGCAGTGTCATAAAGTAGGCCAGCCTGCTGTAGAGATTTGAAAAGATAATACAATTAGCATGTTTTAAACTTGGCATTTGTGAGTTATTGGTTTACAGCACGCAAATTAGATTTACATTTATCATGGATCACAGTGCACGTGTGCAATAACGAACACATATAACGATCATTTATAAATGTACTTTTAAATAGAGTCTTGGCACCCAATACATAGATCCAAAAAAAACAACAACCTTATTGTACTAATGTCTTACTAAAGCCATGTTTCGACTGCAGGAGCTGAATGATGATTTGTATCAGAGGATAGCAGCGGAGATGAACTTGTCAGAAACAGCTTTCATCACCAAAATCAACTCCTCTGATAATTTCACCACAGGTTGGTCATGAATTTGTTTGTCCCAGCATTTATCGTTGCAATGATCAAAATATACTAAAAATTTGTCAGGTACGTGAAATGGAAATATTGGAAAGGAGGAAGGGTTTTGAAAAAACAATCCCCACACTAGCAGGGAGGTTTTGAGATTGAGATGGAAGAGCAATTTACCAATTTCAGCAATTTATTTCGTTGATCCTCTTAGAAGGGTGCTGATTGACAACAAAAATAATGATAAAGTCTGTCTTAAGCCTTTTAAGTGTCAACTGTATTGACTAGTGATTCTAAAGACAGAACGCGTTAGTGTCACTACTCTACTTTTGACCAGACACCTGTCTGACACTGTGATGTCATCACCAGCGTCGAGGTTCCGCCTTCGCTGGTTCACGCCGACCACAGAGGTGAATCTGTGCGGCCACGCCACTCTGGCTTCTGCAGCCGTGCTGTTCCAGCACGAAGGTGAGACGCACCAAAGAGGGCGTGCACGCAGCTGTATGTTTCCACACTTGGCACCAACAGGCTGGTATCACCGGTCACCTCTAATCTGTGTTCTCACACGATGTCTGCTACAGGCAACGTGAATCCCACGGTGGTGTTTGAGACAAAGAGTGGAGACCTGGCAGTTAGCAAGCAGGGTGATGGGTACGTCATGGACTTCCCTGCAAACCCACCCGTACAGGAGGTATGTGGTGTCAGAACAAACACATCACACAATTAGACGAGGTGGCTCTGGTCCGCCTGCGGCATCGAAGATCTACACGCAAAAATAATAGAGTGGAAATAGTGATTCACAATGACAAAACTGTTTACCACCAATCAACTTTTTCCCTTTTCCAAGGACCCCGCTGAGTTCAAAGACCTCATTAAGGTCAGTAAAACAGGGTTTGCTATGTTTTAACACATTAAAATTTCTCCCCAAGTCTGCACAATGCATCTCGACGTGTGCAGGCATTAAAACATTGTCTTTATCTGTATCTCCACGTCTGCGTTTGTGACACAAGGCTGCAGTTGGCGACCAACCAGTCCAGGACATTTGCTTCAGCTCGACAACTAAAAAACTACTGCTTCGACTGGCTGACAGCTGTGACAGGTGACAGTCAACGATGGATTTTTATATGTGCTACGTTAAGAACCAGCATTTCCAGGCAATTTCGGTCTGTCTAATTTTGCATATAATTGTGGAATTTTGTTGTAAGATCCAGACTAACTGCTGCATGTTTGTTTCCTTCAGGTCAGTGCTGACCGGTCTGAAAGTTGACCCCGCCGCACTAATAAAGAGTGAGAAGAGCGGCAGAGTCAAAGGGCTCATCATCACAATCAAAGGTAACCAGAGCATTGAAAGCGTATGTATCAATTGCTTTGCCGCTCAGTTGGTTGTCCATGACATGATATGACGTGGAGACATTGCTGGCATCCTGGTGCGCCAAGTGTCCTGTTTCGACCATCAGGTTCTCCGGGCTGCCAGCAAGGGTTCGACTTCTACTCCAGATACTTTGCCCCATGGAACGGCATTCCTGAAGATCCTGTCACTGGTAAGAACGCTTCTCTCACTTAAATATAGTGCTGCCATAATAATGCAACAGGTAGAGATAAAGTGTCTTGTGTACTGTACATATCCAACACAAACAACTTTTGATCCCCACTTTGTGAAACTAAGAAGCAATTCAAATCCAGTCTTGTATCATTGTAGGCTCTGCCCACACTGTGCTCGGTTGCTATTGGTCCAAGGAACTAGGGAAGACTGAAATGCTGGGTAATTCGTCCATTAATGTGCCACTGGCCACCAGCCACCAGAACTACTCTGTCTACACTGGCACTGATAGTATTTTCCTGTGTAGCCCACCAGAGCTCCAGTCGTGGTGGGGAGCTGAAACTGCAGCTGAAAGACAGGAGAGTCAACATCTCAGGGGAGGCCGTCACTGTGCTGCAGGGGACCATCACACTGTGACTGGAAACCCAAGGGTGTTGGAGAAGACATATCACAACCTGATGACAGGTTTTGTCCGAGTGGGGGGGATAAAAAAAATGAAAAATAATGTCAGGATACATATTTTGCTCACAGTTCTCATAATAAAACATACCTCAGACTGATCCAGTTTGCATTATATTTGATTCTAACATATACGAGACTAATACTAACACTTTTAGAATATATAATGTATACATGTTAGAACATAATGAAAAGCTAGAGGCTTCTTCAAGCTTCATTTGCTGAAAGGTTTCAAACAGGCAGTGCTGTTGCAACGGTGTTTTCATTTTTGAATCTAATCCATTACTGCCCTTGTCAGAAAATACACGATGTACTCGTAACACCCGTTCATGCATGAATTATGACCCGCCTCTATCACATTTTATGATTGTGCAGCTTTTGGCTGTAATAAAAAGAAATACTGTGGTAAACAGACCGCTTGGAATATCATTTCACAAGTAATAATTGCATTGTTTTTGTTTTGTTTTGTTTAAAAAAAGAAAATAAAGAAAAAGAAAAAAAGAAAAAGATTTCACTAACTATTGTTATCCCGTCAGCAAAACGCTTAGCCAGCTGCTAAGCTAACTTTGCTTAGCCATGCTGGGATAGCGGCAACTCTGATAGTTGATACTTTAGAAAGAACCCCCCCCCAAAAAAATAAATAAATAAATAAATAAATAAAATAAATAAATAAATAATAATAATGTGTTTTTTGTATTGATTAGATTAGATTAGATTAGATAGAACTTGAATGATCCTTTCAGACAGTGTCCTCAAGGAAATTAAAATTGCCAATGAGATATAAACGTATACATTTCCGTTAAAAAAAAAAAAAAAAAAAAAAGTGGTGTCATCTGAGCGCGTTATATTTCAGCTGCCTCTACTCAAGTGAATACCGTGATGCTGCAGGGAGATCCTCACCAACATGGCCACCAGGCTGACGCTTCAGCTCCAGTTATTTAACAATATTCCACGTGATGTCTGTGTTTGTGTGCCTGGCTGCGCACTGCCACATTGAACTTCCTGGATTATTGTAGACACGCTTGCACGCCTCTGCACAGCTCGCCGCGTTACCGAGGAACTCACGCAGTTTGCGCATTAACTCTTTGGAACCTGGAAGTTTCACTTTTGCCCTGTTCGCAACTTGCCTAACTGAGTTTTCTCTTCCAGACAAGGCAAGAGCTCCACCGCTGCAGCCAGCAGGAATCAAGACGCTTACTCAAGGTTTGCTTGAAACACTACACAGCGCTGTTGGAAATACTGCAAGTGCAAACAAAGCGTGTGTTGTTGTTTTTGTTTTGTTTTTGTTTTTGTTTTGTTTTTTAAAATAAAGTTGCTTTACGTATTATTTACATGATAGTACAAACTAGTACAACAACCGTGTGCTTCATTACAGACTCATTCAAGCAGAATGGAGATCCCTGTATTCACTGTGGATGCCTTTACCAACAAACCTTTTAAGGGAAATCCTGCAGCAGTTTGTCTTCTGAAACATGTGAGTCCTAATATTTAAACTGAGGCAGTGGAGCATCATAATGCAAGACAGCCCGTGTCAGTGTTTTGATAAGGTACCAGTACTTAATATATGTTTACTTTGTTGTTGTTGTTTTTTTGCTTTTTAAAGTGGCTCAAAGTACACAGGTGTCTTTTTAAATCATTCATTACTTATCTATAATCTGCACTATAGCGAAGCATTAGCTCTTGGCAGCCACTGCAGTAAGTGATCAAAGATCACGTCACAGTAGAAATACGTGCATTGGGATCTTACTCGGGCCATGTGTTTACAACAGGAGCTGAGCGATGATTTGTACCAGGGGATTGCAGCAGAGATGAACCTGTCGGACACAGCTTTCATCACCAAGCTCAGCTCCTCTGACACTTTTACCACAGGTATGACACGGTTGCTTTCACTGACTGGGCACTCATCATTTCATGGCTGACCAATAAACACTTTTGTTTGTCAGATGGATGAGGTGGAAACATACTGGGGCAAAGTTGTCTTCCAATAACAATGTAAGCAGTGAGTTGTAGGTGAAAGAATGAAACAATGATTTATCTACCCTGAGCCTTTTAGGTATCAACAGTTTTGACGAGTCACTAGTGGCTTTAAAGACAGAACGTGTCAGTGTCAGTTACACTTAACTCAACACCTGTCTGACACTGTGATGTCATCACCAGGGTCGAGGTTCCGCCTTTGCTGGTTCACGCCGGCCACTGAGGTGGATCTGTGCGGCCACGCCACTCTGGCCTCTGCGGCCGTGCTGTTCCAGCACGAAGGTGAGACACACAAAAGAAAGCGCGCTCACTTGGCTCCAGCAGGCTGGTATCACCGGTCATCTCTCATCTGTGTTTTCACACGTCGTCTGTTACAGGCAACAAGAATCCCGTAGTGGTGTTTGAGACAAAGAGTGGAGACCTGGCAGTAAGCAAGCAGGGTGATGGGTACGTCATGGACTTCCCTGCAAACCCACCTGCACAGGAGGTAAGTGGTGTCACATTGTTTTTATTATTGTGTTATACAATCATACACAACATTTATTTTCCTGCAAAACTTTTGTCAAGGATCCCACTGAGTGGAAAGACCTCGTTAAGGTCGGTAAGACAGTTTCCCGTCTGTAAATCCATTATCATTTCTGCATTAGTCAGCAAAATCCCTCTTTGTGTGCATGTTTTAAAATGTTGACTTCATTTTGTATCTCTACACCTGCATTTGTGACACAGGCTGCAGTTGGCGACCTTCCAGTCCAGCATGTTTGTTTCTGTTCAACAACTAAATATGCACTGTTTCGACTGGATGACAGCTGTGACAGGTGACAGTCAAAGATACAGATTCAGCATGCAGTACAGTTAGAAACAGGTGTTGGGTATTCTCTACTCATCCTGATCAATATCAGTGGAAAACTGCATATTAGATACTTTCTACACAAATGTCAGCATCTTGCACGTTTCCTTCAGGTCAGTGCTGACCAGTCTGAAAGTTGACCCCACCGCACTTCTGGGGAGTGAGAAGAGCGGCAGAGTCAATGCACTTATCATCACAGTCAAAGGTAACCAGAGCCTTCAAAAGACGCCCTCTTGTGAGATGTTGTGATATTGCTTGACGGTCGACAATCATCTGGTCCTGTGCTGACCATCAAGGTTCTCCAGGAAGCCAGCCAGGATATGACTTCTACTCCAGATGCTTTGTGCCGTGGGCCGGCGTTCCTGAAGACCCAGTCACTGGTAAGAACACGTGTTCCAGACAGTGTGAGATATTACAGCCAACAAGAAATGATCTTTCATCTCATGATTTAATGTCCCAACAAGCACAGAGAAAAAATGATGATAGTTAACGTGTCAATCAGTGCATTATCGTAATCCAGTCTTGCGTCACTGCAGGCTCTGCCCACACTGTGCTCGGTAGCTACTGGTCCAAGGAATTAGGGAAGACTGAAATGCTGGGTAATTCATCCATTAATGTGCCACTGGCCACCAGCACTACTCTGTCTACACTGGCACTAATAGTATTTTCCTGTGTAGCTCACCAGAGCTCCAGACGTGGTGGGGAGCTGAAACTGCAGCTGAAAGACAGGAGAATCAACATCTCAGGGGAGACCGTCACTGTGCTGCAGGGGACCATCACACTGTGACTTTAAACCCAAGAGCGTTGGAGAAGACATATCACAACCTGATGACTAACAAAATGTCAAGATCCATATTTTGCTCACATTTCACATAATAAAGAACCTCAGACTGATCCAGTTTGCATTATTTATTTGAATACATTAAAAGAGAATCACAATTTATAAAAAAGGAAGTAAAATCAGAGGTTGCTTTGTATGTGAAACAGATTGAACACAGAGCCAGATGGTCTGCTGAGTTAGTAGCTGCTCCAATCAAAGTAGATGAACCATCACAGTTGAGGAGCCCTGCAGTGTCACAGTAAAAACAGTGTAAAACGTAGATTCCTTCACAGGTCAGACTGGTTATTGGCAAATGCAAAGAGCTTAAACCTTTACAGTACATAAAGCTTGCACGCAGTAGTCAAGCTGGTAGTTCGAACATAAAAAGTCACATGGGTCGGATCAACAACTGTACCTGAAAGACAAACTACACCACATCAGACTGTGTGCGGTCACAGCGCATTGAGAGTAGCAGTACAATAGTGTCAGTTCATACACATTAATAACAGGATTAGCTTAACGCGGCGTTTCACCACTGTGTGCTGGAACATGGAAGCAGTTAAGACAAAAAATTAAAACATGAACTATGACCACAATATTATCATCATTGTTGTCTAATCCAAAAATGGAAAGAGCAGCAGCTACTTGATCCTCCAGGCCGGACCTCCTGGAGCCTCGTTACAGGGACAAGCTGGGCATGGTCATGTGAGCAGCTGGAGGGAGCTGGATAATGTAGAGCCAAGATTCAGGAAAAAACAAAAATCATTCTGGCAAATGAAATCAGTTAACGCGCTAATAAATGAACAGAAAGCGAGATCGACAGAATCATCGAAGCCGGTGGTGAGAGAGAACCCGACTGGGCGTGAAGCCGACATTGGAAGGATATCATGTTCTCCTGCTGTAGGTGTTTGAGCAGCTTCTCGACGGGCTGGTAGCGGCGCAGCGTGGCGGCCGAGCCCACCATCAGCAGCTTGTGCTTGGCCCTGGTGATGGCCACGTTCAGGCGGCGCCAGTCCTTCAACAGCTCGCCCAGCTGCAAGTGAAGGGTCGTGGCAGATCAGTCACACACACGAGCTCAGGGAGCTTTCACACAAGAAATGTGGTGGTGGCCATGGTGGTAGTGGTGGGAGGGGAGTTGTGGACTCACGCTTCCGTCCTCTGCAGTGCTCCTGACGAAAGACAGCACGATCAGACTTTTGTCCCGGCCCTGGTACCTGTCCACCGTATTGACCTCCACGCCCGTGAAAGCAGGGGACTGCAGCTGGGCCGAGATGCACTTTAACTGCTGCCTGTAGGGGGCGATGACGCCTATATCGCTGGGTTTACACCCTGCCTGAAAAAAAGAAGCGGCAAGAGGATGCCCACTTTACATAACTCAAACTGAGTAAAAAGACATGACTAAGAAAGAAATACATATGTAGGCCTACTGATGTACCTTAATGAGCATTGAGAGCAGCTTATGGATGATGGCCGCCTCAGTGGGGTTACTGATTCCTCCCTGCTCTACTGACTCCAGGGCAGGAACCTACAGGAAGTAGTGGAGGGAAACCAGTTGGTCAGTCAGAGGACCAAAATGTGAACGTTTGCAGAATTCATCATCTGGTCACGCGACTCTTTCTTCGACCGACCTTTGAGCAGTCCAGGAAGCAGATGGGGTTGCTGGGCGACAGAGTGGCTTGTATCCAGGCCAGATCCTGCTGCGGGTCGGCGGCAGAGTCGGAGCCGAGCTCCGACTGGACCGACTGCAGCAAGGGCAGCGCCAGCAGGGCCGTGGCCGTCCGTTCCGAGCCGCACTCCAGCTGGCCCTCGTACATCAGGGAGTTACTGAGAGACATGATCTGACTGGGAACACACAGCAGATGCATTTGCTCAGTAAGGGGGGAAAAAAAGAAGCTCTTCCAAAGTAATTTAAATGGCGTGACTGTTGTCAGGGTGCGCAGCCTCTACCTGTTCATCCGGTACTGAACGTTGAGCTGGACCACTGCCTCGCGGTGCAGCTCCAAGCGCTTGAACAGACTTTCATCCATTCCGAGTGATCTTTGACAAATCATGTTAAAAAAAAAATCTTACATATTTTGTTCTCAATATGCCCCCTGGAGGACGTGATGGTACAAAGTGTGTTTTGTAGCCTTCACCTGGCCTGTTGATTTTGCACGATGGGCGGCAGCTGCTGGTGGTCTCCCACCAGGACGAAGCGCTTGGCGTAGAGCAGCGGCCCCAAACAGATGGGCTGGCTGATCTGCGACGCTTCGTCCACGATGCAGAAATCGAAGCGCCGGCGGGTGAAAATGGGATGCTTGATGCCCATGCAGGTAGTTCCGACCACCAGCTGGGTGTGGGGAAGCAGATTTGTGATTTGGTGTGAATGATTTGTAGAGAGGTAAACCAAAAAAAAGAGGAGGAAGTGTTTCCATTGCAGTTCTTCACATTCTGACCTCTTTGTTGTAAAGCTGCTCCAGCTGGGACAGCGTCTGAACCCCCTTCTTCCTCACACTCTCCTCCGTGTAGGGCAGGATGTCTGGATGCACCTGCAGGAGAGCAGAGCGGTGAGATGAGGTGCTGATGACTCATTGGCTACAGTTTTCGTAAAGATTAAATTTAACAAATATGAAAAATGGACCCAACCCTCAATGTAATGTCACTGATCGCGCTGCATAGTGAGTACAATTAGAATACAGAAACTGATTAATGTTGATTGCAATATGCAGTCTTAGTTAGATGGGCCTTTCCATCTTTTAAATATTCCTTCCTTATATAAGGTTTAAAATAAAAAATAAAAAATAAACAATGCAGATGCATTTCCTAAACAGCACACAGGAGAAGACAAACCTTCTGTCCCTGGCCCAGGCGCAGAAAACCGACACGGAAACGCTTCAGCTTCAGCAGGATGTTGTCCACAGCTGAGTGGGTGTAGCTGGTCAACAACACACTGAAGCCACAGGCGTGAAGGATGCGAACCTGGAGGCGGGCGGGGGGGTGGAATGGAGTGGGCAGAGAGGGGAGGGGGCGTGAGTGAGAGCAAGCCCTGACGAGGTCGACTTTGGCTCGGCCAAGAAGCAGAACTGGGCCCAGCAATGAGTTTACCAGGGTGCAGATGGTGGTGGTTTTCCCAGTTCCCGGCATGCCGACGATCAGTGTGTAGTCCTGAGATAGCAGCACCTTCTTCATGGCCTGCTTCTGAGGCTTGTTGAGGCCTATACACATGGACGTAGCAGACAGACAGACAGAGTGACTGCTGGGAAAAGTCTTCTCTTCAGCGGCAGGTCACGGGCGCCGCAAGAGAAAAGAGAGCTGCAGACCTCTGAGGATGTTGGCCACCGTGTCCTTGGCGTCTCTTGGCAGGACGGAGCTCAGGTTGGAGATGAACTGCGGTGGCCGAAGGTCCACGACCAGCTCCCTCAGACGGTCGCTGCAGAGGAGGATGGTCAAGACAAGATTGTTCATTTCCAGTTAAGTTTTTAAAATCCACTGTGACTAAAACAAATGCCTTTTTTTTTTTATTAACATTTTACGAACATAAGAAAGTAATGGACCATGATAGACAAAGATGGAAGAACTAAAAACAAGATGACACAAAACCAGGAATAATATAATAGAGGGAGGAGGTTGGAACAAAATATTACAGCAAAAAAGATTTTTTTTTTTTTTCCAGCTTTCCCAAGAAAAGATTGAATAATAATAAAATTCCAGGATCCAAGTTCATCAGGAATGAGATCACCTTTGAGAGTGACAACAACTTTTTCCTACCTGTCCGGGCAGTTCTCCATCAGCCTGGAGAGGTTGGACAGGTGGGTGCTGAGGCCCACGGCGCCCTCGTCACCGTCCAGTCGGAACAGCACGTCTCTGAACTTGGACAGGTCTCTGTGTTGGCAAGCAGAGCAGCAGCCGCAGCAGCAGCAGCAGTGTGTTCAGTTTAAACCTGGACAAACGTCGCTTCAGTCTGCGTGCCAGAGCGCCGCCCACCTGTCCAGCGTGCAGCTGACCCACGTCCTGCTGACCTCGCAGAGGTGTCCCGTCGCCAGGGCGACCATGTGACCCTGCAGGTCGCTCACCACGATGCGCTCGCCGCTGCTCAGGCCGCCGCCGTCCGAACCCTTCCGTGCGGCGCTGCGCTGGAAGCGGTGGAGGAAAAGCCCCTCGGACTGCGGCACCACGGGGCCGCCGAGCCGCACGTTCCCCACACCGGTGCCGTTCTTCTCACTGCGAATGAAAGCGTCGGAAAGGACGAAAGCGTGAACATCGGTCCGACGGCGACGGCGGTGACGACTCTGCCGGTCCGTGCGCTGACCTCTCCTCCGCCGTCTGGAGCCAAACTCTCTTCCGGCCGTTCCTGCCCTCCAAGGTGGCGGCCTCCAGGCAGCAGAGCAACAGCCAGTGGGAGAAGTACGACAGGTGCGGAGGGGTCAGGTGACCCGTCTGCCGCTCCAGGAAGTCGCGCACGACGTCCTCGGGGACGTCCGAGGAGCCGCCGTCCAGCGACCTGAGAGGAGGCGAGAGAGAATTCAGACTGCTCGGCTGCCACACACCAGCATCTCACCGCCAGAGACCCAGGGTGTTTTTCACCACCGGGGGGCGCTGGTTCATAGTGTTGTAGTACTCGAGATTGGTTTTGGCCTTAAGACCACTTTTTAAGGGTCTCTGTCTCGATACTGCTCATTTATTTTCTGTTTTATTGTGCTTTTTCTTTGATCTATAAAGTCTTGGTCTTGTCTTGGTCTCGAACCCCAAATGTCTTGGTCTTGTCTGGATCTCGATACTCTCTAGTCTAGTCTAGACAATGTCTTGGTCGCGGTTGGTGCGGTCTTGACTGCAACACTACTGGGTTGAGACTCACCTCTCGTACAGAGCGCAGTTGAAGCTCTGCGGGCAGTACTGGCAGGTCTGCCTGTTTGTCAGGATGTCGGGCAGCGGGGCCAGGCGGCTCCGCTCGGCCTCCTTCCGCACGCAGCGGTGGACGTGGTGCACCAACGTGTTCCTCAGCTTCAGCAGCTCTGAAATGACCAGACAACACGTTTCTGCGAGGGCACAGCAGCAGGGGGTTCGGCTGCGTTCGCAACAGCAGCTTCCTTCATCTGCGGCCAGCGGTTAGTAAAGTCAAATTAAAGTTAGCAGAATTATTAAAATCATATTTGACAGTGTCGGGCCGGTTCCCCCCTCTGCTTCCCTCCCCTCCCCTCCCCTGCAGGGCCGTTACCTCTTCGGTCCATGTGAGCCGCCACCACAGGGTGCAGGCTGCCTGTCTTGAGGTACAGCAGGAGGCCAGAGTCTGAATGATATCTGTCCGAGCTCATCAGAGTGTACAGAATGACCTGCAACACACACACACACACACACACACACACACACACACACACACACACACACACACACACACACACACACACACACACACACACACACACACACACACACACGCGACATTTCATCATCCTGGTCTCAGCACTGACTACAGTGCATCTGCAGGAGGCTCTTGAACCCCCTGACCCTCTCTCAATTGAATGAAAACAAATGCGGCCCATTACGCTTTTTAATCTGAAGAAATTTTCTTAATAGTAAGCAAGTCACAAAATAGCTGTATTTCATTCATTTTTTCCGTGTTTCAGTCACAGGCTGTCCCCAGGTTGAGAAACTTGAACATGTGAGCAGTTTGCCAGAGCACCATTTGCATCGTTGCTCGCATCTCGTAAATATATTCTCAGGACCAGCCAACCGACCTGACTGCGGTGCTCCACCGAGTTTGACTCCCGCCCTGTTTTCAGCTCCAGGGGGACGGTCTTCTCCTCCAGGCCTCTGTGACTTCTGTTCGGCGGCCTTTGAATCCGAATCCGCGCCGTCAGGTCAATTTTCCCTTTCAGACCGAACCTCGGCGACCAAACGTTCTCCTCGATGTCTACCAGCTCCTGCACGGTGACCTGCGGCGGTGAATCCCGACACGCGCCCGAGGCTCTTCTGTTGTTCATCCTGGGGTGATAAAAAAAAAAAGACGATGAAATTATCTCCCTAATTTGAATGCGTGGGATACAAACCGCAGAGGATCGTGTGTACGTACGCTTTGAGGCTGATGGCCTTGGGTGTGGAGGTGCTGAGGTACTCCTTGGCCCAGTGTTCAAGCGAGGGAAGATATTCATATAGCTCCTGCTTCATCTCTTCCTGTGTGACACCCAAGCCGTACCTGAAGACACACAAAAAACAAAGACTCGACCTAAATAAAACATGTAATTCAACGGAGCAGGCAACATTGAATAAATTGTTTGTGTTCAGTCAAATTGATTTAGTTTGGTCGCTCTGAATCCATAGACTTAAAGGCCTTAATATTAAGCAACATTCCATTTACCAGGAGAAAGAAAAAACTGCATTCTGCAGTGCTCTGCAGCGTTCACTGGATGAGTCATGCAAAGCTGCTGCACTGCGGTGCAGGAAAAACAAACAAAATAAATGATGAAAGTGTGAAGATGCGTAGGTACAAAGCACGCACATGAGTCCCAGGTGCTGAGGGCTGCAGAGAGCTTGGTCCGCCAGCTTCGACAGCGTCTCCGGAGAGAAGTCTTTGGCCACGGCAGCTTTCTGGAACACCTCGTGGACCATGGTGCCGTTCAGCATCTGCTTGGAGCCGCCATCAAAACTCTTCCAGAAAGAAAGAAAATGACAGGGTGAGATGGTCAGAACTTCTAAATGATGGAACTGCAACATGTACCGCGATATAAAAATATTCAATTCAAAAAAAAAGAAGAGATTTTGGTCGTTATTGTAAGAAGGGACTCCTTCAAACCTTGAACATGTCTCCGAGCACGGCCCGCCTCATGCAGCGGATGGAGTTTGAGATGCTGGTTCCTGAGATGAGGCTGTCGGGCAGCAACACCAGGAAACCCTGCTCCCTGTCCACTAGCCAGGACCCGCAGTCAGGTCGGCCCTCCAGATGGACCACGTCTCCCATCCTAACTGGTGTCGCCTCCCTGGAAAACAGCCGCAGCGGAAACAAAAAAATTGACCGATGCGTTTTTCAGGCAACGATACACACAAAAAAAACAGCTCCTCGTTTTCTGTCATGTTGCCTGCAGACTAAACGCCAAATCGCAGTGAAGTGAAGGACGAGTCGCCGTTACCATCCGTCTCTCAGCAGACAGGTCTCAGTGGGATGCAGTGATCTGGAGCAGGTGATGGTCAGCGTCTTGACAGCCGCTCTCTCCTCCACCTCCAGGACCCAGTAACGGTTGTTCACGCCTCCGCAGAGGATCACATGATCAGGGAGCTTACTGCAGGGCATTTGACGGATGACAATGTATTTAACACTAAACATTCCAACACTAAACATGCACGTGCTGATTTGTTTTATATGACAGCATTTACATCGGACTTTCAGCCCTCAGATGCAGCGAAATGAACAAAACATACAAGAACAAAGCAGCATAAGACAGAGCAAAACTGAGTGCCTGCAATTTGTTTTTGTTTTTTTATCCTGATTTATTAAATTATTCCCATTTTATAGCAGAAATGCTATAACCCTTTGTTTCTCACCAGGGTTTCTTGGGTTTCACTACCGCTGAATACATTTCATCGTCCATCTCCTCTGTGAACCAGCTCTCGTCCAGCATCTCATCGGCCGGACACACTGGTGGTGGCGCCTCTGCATCTTTACGGTGGCAGAGACGTATAGAACATAAGAGGGGGCGTGAAAATATCATATAGCTCTTAGACAGGTTAGTATTTTTGGCAAAAGACTCAATAAAGCATTTTGCATGGCAACAACAGTGGTTTTGTCGGAAACAAGAGCTGAGCGACAACAAAATAATAATAGTGCATTTCAGAAAACTCAAAGACACTTTGCAGGGCAGTTAAAAAAATAAAATCAGTACATACAAAACTATAAGTGTATCAAAAATTCAGGAAACATAAAATTTCAAGAAATCAAGCAGATCTAAAAGAAATTGAAGACGAACAAGCTGCTCCACTTCACCTCCTGCTGGTTCCTGGTTTGATGTCGTCCCAGCCTCTGTCTTGTTGGGATCAGTCTGGTCCTGCTGCGCACCTCTCTGCCCGTCCCGGGTTGCATCGTGTGCGCTCGGTTTGCGTGGACTCCCACAAGCTTTTTCCTCTGGAAACTTTTGTTCCGCTATCACAGTGAAACCAGAGTCTGTCTCGATTCCCACGTCTCTCTTCTCTTCGCCATGACTGACCTCTCCAGCTCCTCTTCCGATGCCCTCTGGTTGCTCATTAGAGAGATGAAACGTCTTCACAGGCCTGGTTACTTCCCCCGTTGGTACTGGAGCATAGGCACTTCTTGACCTCTTGACACTGTTGGGCTCCTGAGGAGGGCTGATCACTCTCTTAACGGAGCTGGAATATTCCAGCTCTCTCTTTGGTTTCTGTCCGCCCTCCGTCATCGTTCGTCGTACATTCTGGACTTTAGACCTGGGGCTACGACAGATGGGGGACAGCTGACTGAGCCTCTCCAGAAGTCCAGCCTCAATGCTGGATTTGCACCCTTCCTGACCGGGGTCTCTGCAGGAAAAAGAGGATTCAAGTCTGATCTGACTGTCGGGCGTCTCCGGCACAGAGTGGACGAGCTCTGGAGAGGAAGGCGGGAGGTTTTCCAGGTCCCGGAGGAAGCTCTTCTTCAGTGGGGAACCCTGCTTGATCGCAGCGGCGTTTCCATCTTTGAACCCAGGTTGGGCAGCTGCAAAGCCCGAGTTGACAGCAGAGGACTTCCCGGACGATGGCACATCCTAAATGCAAAATAGAGTTCATTTTGTGAGGGAAAATGTGGACAGATTGCTGTTGATGACCCACAATTAAAGGCCTAGAAAAACTTAGAATCCACACACAATCAAACCACCATGATGAGGATCCCAACCATGGAATACAATCAATACAATCAATACATTGCATGCAGTTTATAGATACAAAGCAAAAATGTTTTACCTTTAGATGATTCTCAGACGCAAAGAAAGATGAGATGTTTTCCTGCCCGAGAGCCTGACAGAAAAACAAACAATCGTTTTAGACACCGAGACGCAGCCAGCTGCCTCGGCATTCAATCAATCAAAAACACATGAGACATAAATCCATTTCAGACGGCAGCTGACTTAATGACTAATGAACGACACGTGTACAATATAACTGTTAATGTTTAACATGCTTTGTTAAACATTAATTAACCAGCAGCCCGACCCTCCGAACTCACCTTCACAGCCTTCAGCTTGGTCCTCTTCATCGTGCCTTTTTAAAAACAGATCTGTGTTTGCTATCTTACGTCCAGCTATCGGTATAAATTAGATGTCGCTCAACGAGAACACCGAAGATGTTTGGTCCGAGCGGCTAACAGCAACAGCAGCATCCTGCTCGTCCTCTCGGCTCAATGAGGCTCTACCACACGAGGAACCCCGGCACTGCGACTCACCTGCACCGCTCACACTTACGTTCATGCGACATACATAGAATTACTCGTATGTTTTCACCCGTCTCCGCTTTTACCGATCACCGGCTGAAGCGCCAAAGTTTTAGTTTCGCGCAAAGGAAATGACGTCAGAGTACAATTTCCGCTCACTTGTCTCGATAATATCTTTTCTTTTGTTTGTTTGTTTAAAAAAGAAAAAAGAAAAAGAAAAAAGAAGATACATTTTGTTTTTAAAGAGCGAATACGTCTACGATATGACTGCTATATATTAAAACAAAAATCGTGTGGAATGTATGCTTGTCAGTTTGGCAGCACATGGACCGCTTCTGCGCAGCGAGGATTTGAAGCGTGCATTTGCGACATCCATCCAGAAGATGGCGGCAAACATCACGTTTAAACCCTCATTCATTCATGAGCGTAACGCAAAGGAAGATCGCGAGAAAGATCACACACACACACACACACACACACACACACACACACACACACACACACACACACACACACACACACACACACACACACACACACGGAATCGTGAACTGTTTCTGCACAGGCTCAAAATCTTCTTTTCCCCGAGTACAAAATGGATCAAAATGATTTTTCTTCAGAGAAACTGCGGCAGCTGGTCTTCGTCCCCGTGGCTGCTGGAACGGAAAAATACCGTTTCGTTTGTGACAACGCTAACAGATGGCACTCTGCCGCACATTTCTGGTACTTGTCCACGTGTGACTCCGTGTCAAGTATATTTACACTCGGCTGTGAACTGGTATAACAACGGCAGTTTGGAATACACACCCAAAAAAGAGTGATTGTACTGTGCTGTCATAAACACCACAAAATGTGGACCGCGATCACCGAAAAACTGACAGCATATCTGGAGACTGTAGGAAAAGTAGAATTAAAAAAGATAAATGTAACTTTTGGCACAACATTAACAATTCACAATAGTCAGTGTAATGCAAGCAATCCAGTCATCAAACTGTCTTTTTAGATTTTAGAATTTTGACGAAAATGAAAACCAAAGACAAAAAAAGATAAGTAATAACAATCATTGGGTTTTGGTTGACTCGTTAGCAGCAGAAATGCAGGAAAACTTGTGTGGGGCAAATTAAAGTGACCCTTTGCTCCCATTTTGCATATTAATGATGGAACTCCTTAGTATGCACTCTCACAATCTATCTCTCATTAAGCACCCAGTTCATAAAAGAAGTTCGAGCAACATTTTCAACTTTGCAAACTTTTAATTTGCATTGAATTAGCCAAAAATACCTTTAATGCCCTTTTTGTCATGAAAGTAGGAAGACTGAAAGCAAATAAGAAACTTTTATTTACGGTATTTGTTTTAATGGGGAGCTCTAGGTTGATGATGTGTCACGTGATTAAGGAGAGATTGGATGTGTCGTAATGTAAACATACAACGGCAATATAAACATTACATTCCTGAAAAATTGTACTCATCTATTCATTAATTTCCTATACACCCGCTTTCTCCTACACTGAGGATCAAGGGGTTTTGCTTTGGCCAATCCCAGCTGCCGTTGAGCGAAGGCAGGGCAGAAATAGTCCTAGTCATTTCCTTGAAGTGTAAGTCTTGATAAGTCTGGATTTTTTTTCAGGATCAGTAAAGTACAGCAGTTGTTACCTAAAGGGCTGTGAGCCAGAGAGAAAGCCCCGGCACTAATGGAGACAGGAAGCTGTGATGGCTGAGGGAAAAGGTCGGCTAATTACAGCAGATGATCCATACGTGACGTCTCAACATCATCCGCACTCGCTCTCCTTATCCCTCCATTTCTCTGTCTCAAGTGCATTTTTAATGCCACCCCTCTGTATTTCTGATATTTCCCTGTTTCTGACATGGATGACCAACAAAAACAAAGCAATAGCAATAGCAAGCAGCATCTTAAGCTTGTGTTTCATTTCATTTAAACCATTACTTTTGAATTTATCAAACAGTATTACTTCCTGCAGTCAGACACCCGAAGCCTCCAGGCCTTGATGCCGTGAACCGCAGAACTATAATGAAAACAAACTGCCCAAATAGTAACTCAGGAGACCCACTGGAAATCTCATAAGGCCCATTACATGCAGCTACCTGCGGATTTGTCAAAGCAAATCTTATAAGGGCACATCCAAATCCAGCCCATCTATCTCGTGCGGCAACACAGCAGCCATGTGTTGGGACAGAGGGGCCGGGAATCCATTAGAATTAATGGATTGATTGGGATGTCACCACATGAAATACAATCAGGTGTATGCACACACACACACACACACACACACACACACACACACACACGCACACACACTAAAATACAAAGCAGGGAGATAGATCAATACAGAGATCACTCCATCATGACTCCATTAAAAAAGAGCGACAGCATGAAAAAAGAGACAGCAGCCACAACAACGCATCAAAGGTGTGTATGTGCTGTGGGAGGAACAGGATGAAACTGCTGGCCAATAATGACTTTCACAAGTGAATTTTGTATCACGGGATCTGTGAAATACTATCTGTTTTTGAATAAATATGAATAAATCCAATTCTAACTAGACTGGCTGCTCCCCGACTAAGATGATATTCATTACGTTTTAATTGATGATTCAGGCAATGATGATTTGTTGGCTGTAATTTGTTTGTAGTTTTAGTCAAACATAATGACAGGCGCCACCCGCCTGACTTTTTGTATTTTTGTTTGTTTGTTTGTTTGGTTGGTTTTTTTTAGAACTTTTTTCTTTCTGTGTGGAGTTTACATGTTACCCCCATGTAGGTGTGAGTGTGATTCTCATTCTATGCGATAAACCAACGACCAACGTCCGCCTCCACCTCCTTCAGCCAAAGACTCGACTGAATAGATGAGCAAGCAGAGATTTTCCTTCTCTTTCTAAATCATATTCCACCTTGAAAGGATCAGCGAGAACATTTAGTGGCTCAGTGTTTGACCTCAGGGTTCCTGCTGCGCACTTACACAGGTCAGGTCAACCACAAGAGATGGAGGTAAATCATTTTGGGGCATCTGACAGGAGTTATTAATGGTGAGGACGGAGGGTCTCCCTCAGTCGATCCTCATGGCTCCCAACATAAGACCTCACGGCCCCTTAACTTGAACTCGAACTGCGACAATTTTTCCTTCCCACCACTGATTGATTGCAGCACGCACAAGGCGGTGTGGTGCGCCATGATGTTGATGATGCTGCAGTAATCACTGTGATGTTTCACAGCCGGCGCTTGAGGCACCCGAAAGCAACAATGCAAGTAGCAATTTATGTGAACTGTGAAAACAGCTAAAAGTGAAACTATTTTAATGGAATTCTCCCAAGTAAAGAGCCGCTCAGCCCCAACCTCCAACGGCTCCCGCAGCCGCAGAATCACACATAAACCCTCGGCTCACGACACCAATCATTGTGACAGTGCAGCTGGCGCACAATAAAGGTTCAACATCACAGCATGGGGTTCGACTGCAAACAGCGAGATTGGATTTGTGAAGTCCAGGAATTTTGCTGTATTCATATTTTTTCAACTTTAGGACTCAGAGTTATATCCCCATTCACACTAAACCCGTTTCACCGCAACCATTAGCTTTGCATTACACAACTCCAGCTAAGCATTTTGATTGGACAAGATTTATGCCATTAGAGCTGATATAAATTTGAATGGCATTTTTTTTTTTTTTTTTTAATGTCCGTATCACTACAACTACCAAGTAGCAATACCAAGTCCATGCACTGCATCAAAACCCAGTATAATTCACATTAGGGGACCAATCGTTTGGCACTGGGTTGCGTAATTCACTGTGTCCAATCAGGGGGGACATAATGAGCAGCTGAAGCTAGATGTGGGCTGCAGCAAAGTTTAATTGGTCTTAACTTCAGACTAAAGTCGTAGAAACAAACTATCGGCAAGTCCACAGAGATCCTTGACTGAGCAGCTGCACTGCAGCAGCTCAACATCAGTACGCCGTCGCTGTGAATGTGAATAGGAAACGCTGCGTTTTCCACCCCAGTACTGGATTCAAGGGACGCTTTTCTAATAACTAATGGTTTATAAAGTAATGTTAATCTAAGTGTCAAACACCATGATGGACGCCCAGCCTTCATGGACTTATTGGACACTGATCAATACATTTGTCAAATAATATTCCCACACTTACATCCACGATAGCTACGTGACTTCAGAACAAGGCTAAAAATAACAAAACCTATAAAAATGAGACATATACCAAAAGAAACAGCTGAATTAAGTGAATTCCGTTTTTTCTTGCAATTACTTTCTCATTGGTTCTTATACCTAAGACAGATTTTTTAAGGGTCTTTTTACCTGACATGTTTTCGGCGCGTTCTTCCGCCTTCATCAGAGTGTCACACAAGCGTCTTTTCGAAACTTAAACATTTGAACCATTCTGGGAGCAGCGGAACCTTAGAACCGGTTCCAGTCGATGCTCGATGCTCGATGCCCAACCCTACTTACAGGTCTTACTTGAAGGCGCGACCCATTGGTAAAATCTGACAGCCCGGAGGAGTGGTAACGCTGGCAGACAAAAGAGGAGTCGCAGACCGTTTCCAAAGACAAATGAGAAAATACATTAACAGACCAGTCGAACCACACACAACACTCTATCAAATCCTGCTCCATACTGAGGACAAAATACACCCGGAAAACAAATGCAACACAATAAATGAAATTCCACGCCAATCACGCAATAAAACGTACATCGGGGAGACAGGGAGGAGTTTTGTTACAAGGAAAAAAAGAACAGGAGTGTGAGAAAGAGACAGCAACAAGACAAACAAGAGCAATAATAATAATAATAATAAAAAAAAACACCACAAGTCAGCCATCACCAA
This sequence comes from Nelusetta ayraudi, assembly GCF_046127955.1. Classification (NCBI taxonomy): domain Eukaryota; kingdom Metazoa; phylum Chordata; class Actinopteri; order Tetraodontiformes; family Monacanthidae; genus Nelusetta; species Nelusetta ayraudi. Next base: position 11,655,269 of record NW_027466052.1, on the reverse strand, counting down.
TCACTGCAAAATAGAAAACCACATTACGGACTGGGAGAAGGCCGGAGTCATCTGCACCGAAGAAAACAAACATCAGCGCTGGATCAGGGAGGTCATAGAAATCAGGATGCGGGGCCTGCGGCCCATCAACAGGGACGAGGGAGCATTCATGCTGTTAAAAAAAAACCTGAACAAATCTGTCTGACACATAAGAACCAACGGAAAGTAAACACACACAAAAAAAAAATGGTTTGTCACATAGGATCAGTGTTGGCGAGTAATATATTACTAAGTAATCCTCGACTGTAATTAAACTACTTTTTGATGAACGAAGTAATGACACTAAATTACTACGGCAAAACTGGTAATTGTATCATAATTACTTTATCAAGTAACAATTTTGTTTTTTTTTGTTTTTTTAAATCATCTGATTATTTTAACACTATGGACTGTGCAAAAGGCACCAGTGCTGTACACGAGTTTGTTCTGTGAAATGTGCAGTTTGTGTTCAGAGAGCAAACATTCATTCATGTTAAGAGGACAGAGGCAATATTTGGTATTGCAAATTTTGCACTTTAATAAAGTTCATTCCAAAGCACTGAGAAAATCAAAAACTTTATCTTTTTTTTTTTTAACTGAAGTAATTAGTCATCGATTACTTCTGAAACAGAGTAGTTAAAGAAGTAATTAGATTACTTCACGAGGAGTAATCAGTAATCAGAAGTTGAATTACTTTTTATGGAATAATCCCGACAACACTGCATAGGACACAAAACACATTGCAGCAGATACGAGGCCTTTTCTATGAAATTTTGCCAAAGCAAAAACCTCATTTTCAGACAACCAGCACAACGTCTCGCCTTCATATTTCCAAAATATAATAGGATTTTTTTTTTTAACTGAATGTGAAAGTGGAACACATTGCACTCGTGTTCCTCTTTTCACTCTCAGCGGGGCTAAATGTCAGCGTCACACGTGACAGTGGGCTGCTATCCAGTGTAGTAGAAGACCGGCACCCGCTGGGATCTCGCAAGTGAGAGGTGTCGTCCATGGGAGGGTGTCAGAGTGTGCCAACAGCGAGACATTCAACGGCTGTGCTCCTCTGCAGAGTTCGGCTGCAGAAGATGGGGTATTCGGTATTTTCATTGTCCTTTGTGACATCACAAAGAGCCAATTTCCAGAACTGTGCCTTTGAACACCCACTGGAAAAGAAGATCAAGGGCAATATTCAAGGACAGTCTGTCCAGACAGAAGTTGGAGACACAAAGTTTGGAGTTTTGCACAATATAGGGTGTTCAAAAACAAACAAATCTCTATATTTTTGCAATTTAAGTAAAGTGAAGACTGTTTTTAATTTCTTTAAATGTTCAGCTGATCCCTAGCACACTTGAAGTTGAGGAAATTGTGGATTTCTTGTCAGCAGTACAATGTGCGCTTCTCTTTTGATTTAATTCAACATTGCACAGCTGTGCACTTGTTGCAAAGCTCACAACTTAAATTTCAACAGCCTAATTATAGACATAGATCTCAGATTTGTGAACACATTATTTCCTGAAATGGAGAAAGCGTCGAATGGTTACGTGCCTCATCATGCAGATCGAAAACAGACGTCCATGTTTCCCCTCTTCACCGCTGCAGCTCTGATGAAATATTCATGAGCTGCGTGGTGTGTGATATTTCAGCGCGTGTTTAAACTGCAGGGGCCATTAGTTTCATTCAGGCAACCCATTAGTTTAGGCTGAATGGGCAGGAGGAGGCAGTGCGGGTGTGAGAGGGAGAGCTTGTGAGAAGCCGTTCGGGGCTGAGTGTGCTGGGATCTCTTTTTGACTGGGAAAATAATAAACACGCACGCACGCACGCACGTGAAGATGCACACAGATACAAACACATCTTAATCAGGCTTTTACTTCCATATTAACAACCCATCATCTTACTTGTCAGAGGGAGAAACAACCTCACTGTCAAGTGTTGAACTTATGGTACATTCTCCCTCTACCCGCGTCTCACTTGTATTCCTCTATATTAAATTTAAAAAAAAAATGAACGGCGGCATTATTACTATAAAGTTAAAGTGAAACTTTGTTAATTAACAACTTTTCACTCAAAGTCAAGGCTTCATCTCTGGAATACGGCTAAGGAAAGGTTCTCGACTAACTGTCTGTCAGGAGCAGAAAGGTGAATAAGAAAACCTCTGACACTGTGGATAACATACACATTTCTAGCCCTCTTGGATTAAGACTCTGTAGCAAAACGTAAAACAAAATTCCACAAAACATAACTGACCCGGCTGCTAAATCCCCGCCATTCTGACACAAGATTATTGAATGTAACATTATGTTCAAAAAGCTAAATCCAAATCCCTGAATGAGAAAATGTCCATTTCGTAAGGCTGCGGTCCCTCTGTAATGCTGCAAAACAAGAATTTTAAGACCAATGACATAAATAAATACAAGGAACCTTCAAATCAAAGCCGCAGCTATGCAAGGTCGGTACTCCTCTGTCTGTCTGTCTGTCTGCTCCTGTGGCTCAGTGGGAACCCATGAGAAAGAGAAGTCAAAGTCAAGGACAGGCAGAGTGAAGACAAACTGACACAGGGAGAGCGAGTTTCCACCAGGACACACAAAAACAAAGTCAATTTCGTTTAACTCAACTCAACCTTTATTTGTAGTTCACTTTTAAAGCAAACGAAACCAAACAGGAATAATATACCATCAACGAAATACCACGGAACACATGAATGAGCAACCGGCCAGGTTTGATCATTGTTGACGTGCGCCCAGAAGAAGGTGAAACTGCATCATGCATCATCAGTCCAGTTCGGCGCCCGAGATGCCCGCATGGCTTTGCTCTCTGCCCACGTCAGAGGCACAGCAGAGTTCTGAGTTCGCCACAAGGATAAAAGTCGGAGGACGGACGGACGGACGGACGCTGTTGACGTTTTTTGTCGTGTGACGGACAACTGATGTTTGCAGGCCAGAGACGGGAAGTGACTGATGTCCTTGTCTTGGCGACCGCACGCCCCCAGTCTCACCCACTGTGGCGTTCAGGCCGTCACGTGGCTAAAAGACTTGCATACTGATTTTCCCTTCTTGCTTTCTTTCTTTCTTTCTTTCTTTCTCTGCAGTCCTTTGACAACACGGTGGTAAATCAGGACTGAAGGAGCAGGTTCAAGCTTATTTTTACCTTCTGGAAATGGGGGGGGGGGGAGTGAACTAAACAGAAACTAGTGCGCCAGTGGAGCGGAGCACCGAGGCCACTTCTTCTGCATGATTCACAGCCTTTTCTTCTCCCCCCCTTCCATGCTGGCAACGGAGGAAAATTGTTCTCTCCTCCATGTTGGAGGTTTGAGTGAAATATTAATAGAATCTAAGCAACAGGGGGTCCTCGGGAACAGCAGGGGAAATAGACGTATTAGGAGGAGGTTTATTTTCTATTTCAAAAGTAACTCTACTGAAGAATTTATAATGTGATTACACCACTGGGTTACCTGGCAGGCAAACAAAGGCTTTAAATGGCTACCAAGGTTTTTGTGTTGTAGTGAAATGACTTAAAAATACTCCCCTGTATGTAGGGGCTGCAATGAAGAACCCTAAAGAACTAAAAACGGTATTCGACGATGACATGATGGTGAATGAACGGCACCAGTCGCAGCTGAAAATACAGCGAACATCGCAGAAAGTGTTTTACATCTTTCAGAGTCCATAGTTCTTTGCCACGCGCCCCCCCCCCCCACCCTCTCCCTTGCACCACTCTACACAGCGACCACACTTTCCTTCGCACATTTGCATACGCTTGCATGAAAGATTCAGACACTGCAAGTAACTCAGGGTCATGCCGGCCCTCAGGGGGATGGAGGGCGTGGGGGTGGGAATCATAATGCAGCGTGATGTTTTGTCAGCCATCACTTATTTAGCAGCCCCCCCAGCGTGGCAAATAAGACGCTGACGGGAGGCTTCCACTCAAAAGAGGAAACAAACAATTCAACAAATGGCAGCAAATCACTTTATTAGGCACTCTCGAAAAAGGAAAAACAACTTGCCTTCACGGCTGTTTCAGTGCAAGGTGAAAGACAGAGTCAAGGACAGACAGGTGTATTAAAAATGAGGCTACCCGCATAACGAACGTACAAACTCAGGTGTGTAAAGCAGACAAATGGAACAATGGGGAGGAAATCAAGAAGAAGAAGAAGAAGAAGAAGAAGAAGTCCAACCGCAAACAAATCAATCAACTTAACAATATATAAAATAAAGCACATTTTAACGGCTAAACCAATTTTTGCTGCTTTAATCTCAGAACTGCCGTTGCGAAGCTGCCCTCTGTGACATCACAAAGGGCAGTTTACTCCACGTTTTTTTCACACCCGCTTTCTGCAAAGCGGCGCTAGTCAGACTGGAGGCAGCTATTATTGGATAAAGGGCCTTTTGTATAATGAGCACTTGTGAATAGGAGAGGCTGCGACTGCATGTTGTGCATTGATTCTCCTCCAAGCAGATCCAGAGAGAATCTTTCAAACCTCTGCACAACAATACGGCAAATCACCCCAAGATGACAGAAATAGAAGCTCCACTCTGGTTCTTGTCATTTCATGGGCACAGTGGGGACTGAATGGTGGGACAAGCTTCATCAATTCAGGAAAGCGCCGCTTTAATTGGCAGCACACGGGGAGAGGAAAAAATAAAGCCAAGGGGAGGATGTCAGAATTAAAAGCAAGAGCAAGAAATTTGGTGCTGCAGATTTGAAACCAGGTTTCTCTCATTTTATTCTATGATGTTTTCTTTTTATTTATTTTAGTTTTTCCCTGAGATTCTCCGTCAGCTCTGTTTAAAACACTGTATTTCCACCATGGGAATTCAAACACAGTACGTCAGCGCTTGGATATTACAGCTCCTGACAAGCTGGTTGCTTCCTTCCAGTTAAAAATCAAAACGTCTCTTCTTGAGCAGGCAATAAAAGCCGCGGTCGGTCGGTCGGTCGGTCAGTCGGTCAGTCGGTCAGGCCTCGCACAGCGGCAGCTCCAGCCGTCCGCGCTGGTTTCCCGCTCCGTCCACTTCTCGCAGCGCCGCGGCTTCATCAGTCGATGTCTGGCATGCACTTGAACCACTTGGCCACTTTGCCGTGCGGCTTGGTCGCTCTCTGCGGGCTGCTGGAGGTCAGCAGCCCGTCCATGTAGTGGCCGTACTCGCTGATGGCGTCCTCCACGCGAGTGATGTACAGCCAGCTGACTATCACGCCAAAGAACTGGAGCCGGGCGGGACACCGAGAGAGAGAGAGAGAGAGAGAGGGAGAGAGAGAGAGAGAGAGAGATTCATACACGAGGGCAACAAGCCAGGATTCACTCATCAGTGGAAGTGTTCAGCTGAAATTGAAATGTCAGCCAGTTTCCGCTCTCCATTGTGCCAGTAAAGTCCTTTGCAGACACCTTTTTCTAATTTGGTTTAACTGCTGTGGTGTTAACAAGCGGGAGAATCCAACCCCAGTGTTTATCTATTATGGACCCAGTGCCAGCAAGTGCCAAGGTACACTACCAGTCAACACACCTTGTCATGCAGTTTTATTTTCTTTCTACACTGCAGATAGATACTGAAGACATTGAATATATGAGCAAGATATATGGTATGTAACTAAGCAGCAAAGAAAAGCAACTTAAATAACTCTAAATAATGACAGGTGAAGAATTGAAATATAAAACCTGTTTGAGTTATTTTACACTTTTATTGTTTCCTACATAATTCCATGTGTGTTCATACGTACAGTAGTTGTGATGCCTTCAGAGAGAAACTGCAATGTCAATAGTCATGAGAATGAAAGAAAAGACATTAAATTCATAGGCTGTGCCCAATCTTAAGTTCTTGTTGCATGCAAACTAGCATGTCAACACGTAAAGTTTAATGCCATACAAGTCTATGGGGTCAAAGGTCAACTTTGTCCTAGAGACATGGGGCCACTTGCAGGTTCATCGGGATCCCTCAAGACACAGCCACGTCAAATTTGGGGCTTCTAGCATGAAAAATGTTCTTCCTCCAAGGTGGGGCGTGACAGAGAAAGTTTGAGAACCACTGACGTAAACTAATGTTCAGTACTGACCACAGGCCTCCACTGTGTTGGCGCTGGGTGGGACTCTCTCCCCCTGTGAACCGCCGCGGCCTCCATTAGCACGGCCACGGACAGAAAATGGCCGAGTGGTCCGATTTTATTTGAGCGATTCCTTGAAATCTGTATGCGACGCATCAGACGCAGCGCAGCCTTCATTACAGTCAGTCTGCAGCTCATTGCACAGCTCTAACTGGATCACATCCGCAGCAGTTTCCCCAAAAGAACAGTGCACGGAGTTAAATGGATGATACAGACATTTAGAAAATTGAACCCGACCAACCTGCAAAATGATCACGCCTAAACTTAATGAGCGCCGGGCCTGGATGCAACTGAGAGGAAGCAATTTGTGGGTCTCTCCTGCCAAACGGCTGCACTTGGCTGTCCAAATGCCAGAAATTTGAATGTGTGTTTTTTGGATTTTCACCGGCAGCCAAAAATTACAGACACCCTTGATAACTTCCTGTCGGCCTTTAACAAGCAAAGGGTGATTAAAGTGGTGAAAATCCAACGTGAAATATATTCAAACAAGAAAACCTGTGGAGGACGGGCAGACAAAACAGGGCTGAGTTGGAAGAGAGAGATTAAACCCTTTGATTACGAGAGGTTTGAATTGTGGGCGTAGTCAGAGGGGGTTTAACCAGTGGAAACAATGTGGAGTTGTTATTTCTTCACATTCAAGTTGGCTGAAGACGTGGATAAACTTTGGCTTAAAACCGCGTGTGTGTGTGTGTGTGTGTGTGTGTGTGTGTGTGTGTGTGTGTGTGTGTGTGTGTGTGTTGGTACCTGAGGCAGCAGGATCCCCAACAGCAGCCCTGCCATGATCTTATAGTTGTCCAGCAGCCAGAGGAAGATGGCATCGGTGCAGCCTCTGATGTGGATCTTATCCAGCAGCTGCAAACGCTGCCAGCAGAAAGTTGCTTGTTAGCGTTCATTTCTTTTTTACGGTTGGTTGGTTTTTGGTTAAACGTGAAACACTCAAACTACTATTCTAGTAATATAAGGTACATTGACATGATCCCCCCCCCCATCAAGCTCGTTTAGCTCCACTGGAAGTGACCACTGTGTTTAAGACCCCCCCCCCCCCATCCACGCAGTCCCTTTTTAAATCTTCTTAAATTTCCGTGTGGGGAATCCACACAAGTTTCATTTCTGCTTTCGAGCCGCTTTTGAACCAAGGAAGAAAGCCGAGCTCCTACCTCCTGCGTTAAAGCCTTGTATCCACACAGAGTGTTGGCCACCTCGTTGGGCTGCAGCGGAGAGACAGAGAGTCCGTTATGGCAAACAACAGCTTTCCCCATTAAAACAGTGTTTTCAGGCAAGGTTTCCTGTTGCGGCAGCCGATTGGCTGAACTCTGTAAGGATCATCGATCTCACCGCCTTGTCTCGCTCTCGTGTTTTACATTTAGACATTGGGATGAATTTTTTTTATGGTCGGAAATTTTAAAATGTAACATTTCACATCTGACAATCACAATCGCACGATTCAGATACTTTTCACGATCAAATCTAAGCAAGTGGACAGGGTATCGAGCATAAAAGCATTACGTAACCATACAAAAACTTCTACTACAAGTGACAACAACAAGACTAAAAAAGTAAGACAAATATAAATACCAATATAAAATTGCTGAAAATATTTGAGAGAACCACCAAACAAACTGAGTGTGTTACTAATTCACATTAAGGCAGGAACAATCCATCATCTGTGTGACGGCACCATGGAGGAGCAAGTTAGTTTCAGAGTAAAAACCTGCTGCTGAAATTCTCCATTTTTTTGGTTCAATAAACATTTGAATTTGTTGCCCAAGGTCTGCGTCAAAGACCCCGGCTGTCCATCACGTAGCTAAAGACATGTTGTGCTCGAGCGTCTTGAGATCGACTCAGTAAGCAGCTGATTAGCAGAAGCTATTGATTATCTACAGACGGACCTCCGTCCAGCTTGTCCATCAGACGGCTCTGCGTTTCAACCATGTTCTCCTTTTCGCACGCTGAGGACCCTCCGCTGACCGGCGTGACGCTGCGGCAGCCTGCGCTACCTGCTACACATCAAAATTTCATAGCTGCAGCGGCGCGACCACCTGCGGTTCTCCCGGCTTCTCCTCACCCACACAAAGAGATGACACACTGCTGGGGCACACGGAGGCCATCCTTTCCATTACGCTCCTTCTTTCACTGCGAAGCGGCGGCAAGCGGCGGCGAGCGGAGCGCCGATATTCAGTGGGGCTGTGCATTGTGTCTGAGCTTTGTGTGTGAAGCTGTAAGCAAATCGACTGGTGAGAGGTCCGTTAAAAACATGAAAAATAAGAATGTCTTCCACACGGGCCGCCAGCCGAGGAGGTCATTGTGAGGAGCCGGCTGTGAGGAATTCCAATGTGAAAATACACCCTGCAGAAAAATGATGGTACCATACAGGCCGTATAAAGAAGTCAAGGTAAAGAATCGGTGCAGTCGGGGCAACTTCATCACAGGGTTCCCAGTCTGAATACAAACATCTTGTTTCGTCTCCATCTTTCTTCTTTGTGTGCGTGTGAGTGTGGGGGTATTATAATGATCAACATCATAAAACACATTTTAAACATAACTCCCCACAATTATAGCTATTACTATAATGACATGCAAACTGAGCTGAGTGTTCCGTGCCCTCACACTCATTATAAAAACGCACATAGCTGGGCGATTCTGCCCAGGTAGCCACACTGAAGACAAATATATATGTATGTGTATATATATATATATATATATATATATATGTATATGTATATGTATATGTGTGTGTGTGTGTATATGTATATACATATATATATATATGAAAACCATATCAATGCAAAGGCTTTTTTCCCCCCTTTCCTTTCCTTTCCTTTCAGGTTGTGTTTTGCAGGCAGAGATCCAGCTGAGTGCTAACAGAGCTAAGCCAAGCCATGGGATTTTCTTTTTTTTTTTGTGTGCGTTGTCCACTTCCCATGCGAGTCCAGTATTCACAGTATTCACAGCATGAACAATGAAAGTCCACCCGCCGAGTCCCCACGCTGAGCGACATTATTTTCATTCAGGCACTGGATTTCCGGCGACGGTGGTTCAATAATGAGAGGCAAGTGTGGCCTCTGTGTTTGTAGAGGCAAAAAATAAATGTCACCATTAAAAAAAAAGAAGCCGCCTTGACGAGTACTTTAAGTGCACCGTGGCGGAACAAGCAGCACCCGAGTGCGTCATAGAGATAAATTCCCTCCGGCTTTGAGATTAAAGGCAGAGCTGCCTGAAAACGAAATTGCCGGACGGTCGCCATTACCTGGGAAACAGCTCATTTGATTTGTGAGCTTTCCGCAAAACTAATGAATAGCTTCGGGAGATTAATTGGCTAATTCAATTCTTGGCACTCGGCAAGTGTTAATCTCGGCCGACAAATTGTGTTACTGTTCCGACGGTGGCACTTGATTTGAAGCTGTAATTGGCCGGGAGCTGAATCAAAATCAAAATCAGCCAAAGTCCCAGTTACTGATGGGGACGAGGAGGAGGAGGAAGAAGAGGAGGAGGAGGAGGAGGAGCCGGCGCTGGTGGGACTTACCTTGGTGGTAACGCAGCAGGTGTAAGGGACGCCGCACGCCAACGGGCCGCTTGAGGAGCAGTTGTGGTACATGTTGACTGACCAGTCGGTGTACTCTTGGCCTCCACAGCACTTAAACTGCCAGAGTGAGAGCACAATGTCAGATTAGAGACGCTGTAATGAGGGGGCTCGACCTGCACACCGGCATTTTCATTTTGTGAATATGCCGCGACTAAAATTTGCTTCAAAAAGTGAAAAAGTCCAGGGGGAAGTTGTGGCAAAAATGAAATTGGTTTTTGCATGTAATTATGAGTCTGATTTATGTTTGTACGTTTTCCTACTTTGTCAAATGTCAGACATCGAAAAAGACGCTGGGAAAAATATATATGGAATACAACACTTCATACATAATGAGGGAAAAAAGGCAAAAGGTGAGCATAATAGACACTGCCAGTCAGGAGTTTGGACACACCTGTTTCTTCTTTATCTTTACTACTTTCTACACTGTAGATACAAACTGAAGACATCATATATATGACCAAGATATGTGGATTAATGTGGCAAAAGAAAAAGAAATGTGTTATGGATATTTTATATATCAAACTAAAATAAAAAAAACTTCTTTGAGTTATTTCACACTTTTTTTGTTTAATACGTATTCCATGTGTGTTCATTCATAGTGTTGACGCCTTGAGTGACAATCTACAATGGAAATAGTCATGAAAACGAAAAATCAGAGGTATGTGTCCAAACATTTGATTGGTAGCGTGTACACGATGGCCGTTCTCAACTCCAAATAGGTACAACAATCAAACCTTTCACATGTCAACTGTTTGAAAGAAAACTTTAAATCAAGTTAAAAAAAAAAAAAAAAAAAAGGACTCTCCACACATCACGATCAACCCCTGAATGCAACGCTCCATAGCTGCTAACTTTTATTTGGCCTTTATTTCACTTTTTTTTACTGACAACCTCCGAAAGAAAAGAAAAATATGCCTCCTATGCAGCAAAAATGAAGTTTTGTTCTGCCACCTTTGTTCAGCGACAGAAAGGAATTTAATTATTGGCTTCGGCTTAAAGCCTTTGAGCTGCATCGACTCAACAAACAACCTCCTGGGTTCCGAGCGTTCCATCCTCCTGCCATGGCAAACCATTTTCCTTATCATTTCATTGGCGAGATAGTAAACGCACTGCTATTTCAGCTGAGTGTTCAGGACAACAACTCACTTGTATGTGAAACTGAAAACGGACAACGAAAAGAGCCGCACCCCGTCAAGGACAGACTTCAGGAGCGGATGAGAAGAACGCTCGTCGTAGCGAGGGGAATATTAATAAATATGTATGACCGTGAGTCAGTCCAAGTCGAGGCGGCGCGACCAGCAAGTCAGGCAGCGAGTCACCATTATCCCCACTGTAACATTCTTTCCAAAAAACAATCTGTTCAGTTTTGAAAACTTTATAGAATTTTCAAAATTGCCAGCGTGATTCACAAGGTGTCACATGGTCTAGCACCACCACCACTAAAAGATTTTATTCATTTGAGATCCAATATTTCCACAACTTGAAAAACACGAGCCACCTCTATAGAGGCGACTGTGCGGTGGCTTTCAGGCGGAGCGCCATAGGTCAACACGTAATGTCGTACGAAGGTAGCGAGCTCTGGATTAGCCTCCACCCTCAGCCAGAGAATCTTCCAGCTTTGAAACATTAGAGAGACTCCTAAAGGTGAGCGTTAGGAACAAGCAGGTCTGCGACCATGCGGAAACATTTCTATATACCCGAGCACCTGCCGAGGGACTCCAGATGGAAATTAGCCGATATACTGACACATTTACGTGTGACGTTCATTAATATGTACCGTACGGTTTAATTGAATTAAAATTGAAACTGAAATTGAAATTAAATTGAGTGCCCATTATTTTCACGAGCAGGCTGCAGAGGTTACAGAGTGACAAACCAATTATGGTGCGAGTCGCACGTCGCACTGCAAAGGCGCGAGGGCACAAACAGGAAAATGAGCCGTCGCTCCAGCAGGTGCAGCTGTAGCAACAGAGTCCCGTCGTAGAGGAAAACTTTCCAGGATATTGGAATCAGTTCCAGGCTGCAGTTTGATAGCTGTTTTTATTTTATTTTTTTCTTAAATTATCCCTTCCTCCAAGGCACATTTGCTGGAAGACTGGCTCAGTGACCGGCTGTCTGGCCAACTGGCCAACTGGAAGCGCGTGGACTGCAACCCATCCAACATGTGCTCCCCGCTGTCATTTCTAAATGGCAGCCGTGAAGCGGCGAGGCACCGGATCGTTCTTCCACAATTAGAAGGTGACATTTGCAGAGGGGGGGTGGGGGGACAAATCATTGGAATTGCATTAATAATACAACACGGCAAAAAGACAGTTAACCCTTGTCCTCCGATCGCCTGCAACGCACGACGAACGCTGCCATTAGTCCTCCTTGACTTGGACTCAACAGCCTCTGCCTGTTTCTAATGCAAATTTAACGTTTGCATTACATCTCAAAACTTTTATCCATTGGAGCCATTCGATCTGCAGGTTTTTGCATAATATGATAGGAAAGAGCTTTTATGCAAACAAACTTTGCCATGATGAAAGCTAAACCACGACTTACAGACGTGACTCGACGTTCAGAATTTATCCAAACAGCGGTTTGGTTGCTGCAACTATTCCGACAGGTTTTCTCATCACAGTCTGAGTTCACTTTTTTGGTTCATCTCTTCCATTTGTTTTAGAAAATAAACAACAACATAAATGAAGCACCCCAGCACTCGAAAGCAATAATTAAGCCGAGCACTGGAACAAGATAGAGGAAGCATTTCAGGCCACTGCACATTCTGGTGGATAAAATAAGCGTCTACAGCCAAAAATGCAATTTAAATTTTTTTTTCCCCTGCTGGCTCCCATCAGGGAATTTTCTGACGGACAGCATCATTAGCGTAATGTGCGCTTGCTTCCCCCGATTACTGCAGTGATGTCTAGAAGTTAGCAGGACTACAAAATATGAGACATTTTTCTGCACTTGGCGAGGCTAATTTCCACACAGGCTAATTACTGGAATGGGACTTGAGTAACATTCCAGCAGTATAATCAGTACCAGAATTGAATACTTAAAAAAAAAAAAAAAAAAAAAAAAAACGCTTCAAACGTAGAAAGAAAATGAAATGATCATTTCCAAAATGTCAATATCAGTGATATGTGCACCACTGAGATAATTTAAGCTGAGAAAATTGGGATCAATACAGAACTAAAAAAGAAATGCAAAGTTAAAAACTCAAAAAGAAAATATCATTTGCCATAGCACTCAACAATTTAGTACGGCTCCTTCAAAAAAAAAAAAGTGTTGCAACACAAACTTTAGGATTAACCGTGTCACAGAAAGAGGGAAATAATTTGTCATTTCTATAGGAACAGTCTGCAATTTCCTGTCGCAGACGGTCTAATAAAGTTTAAATGTCATTCTTTCATCGTCTGAAAAGCCCTCAAGACCGGTCAACCCCGACAGCGAGCAGTGAACTTTCACAACATCCAATTTAAAAAGAAAAAAAAAAAGAACAGAGTGTACAAATAGATCAGTGATACTTTGAAAATACTGAGACAACTCCTATTTCAAATACATACAGTGCACACACACACACACACACACACACACACACACACACACACACACACACACACACACACACACACACACACACACACACACACACACACACACACACACGCTATATGTACTGTACATGAACTCCACTTGGCAGTGACGTGCCAGATGGTAGATGACAGATTGGAGCCAGTCAGGTTCTTCCAGCTCGCTAACTGATTAGAACACACACACTGCAGATGAAACTGATCAATCAGGGGGCGACTTTTTCTGTCAATAGCGATCTGGGGAAGTGACCGATCTGTTCTGCAGCGCGACTTTGACGCACTGATCGGAAGGCTTGGTCTATTGCCTGCTGATCTTTTCTTTACAGTCGTTGGTTGACGAGGTGGCACCTCCCTCCCTCCCGGAGCCGACAGGAGGGGTCTAAAGCAGCGGCCGCCATACATCGGTGCACAAGACCATGTACCCGTGAACGTTTGCCGTCGAGCTCTGAAGCTGTGAGGCTCTGCAGCTCCGAGGCTGTGTGTTCTGCTGGGTGACCGCTGCCACCAACAGCTGTCGCAATGAATCCAATATGAGCTCATCAGCATGCACGGTCCCTTAACGACAAGTGGCAATAAGAAACGTAATTAGCGCCAGCTCCAAAAAACTGAACAGCTTCCTTGTTTACACTTATGCGAGACAGGCTGATATAAATCACATCATTTTGATACGGCGCCCTGCACAAACACAATGCCGACTGCAGAACCGAGTCGGCTCTGATGAAAAATCTCCCTGAAATACCGGAGCCGCAGACCGTTGATGGACGCGTTGAATCCGTTTCCTCCGATGCAGGAAATGAAACAAACAAACAAAAAGACACGTCTGTCATTGACAGGGGGTTGTTGTCTTTTGTTTTTTGATGAGCCGTGCAATTTAATTTTTGCAGATGTCAAGGCTCACTGTCACGTGTCTGACTGTTTGGTGGGGTAAATACATGCAGAGAAAAGTTGTTTTTAAAAGACAACCATTCAATTGTGTTGTGGCTCCACAAACTCTCCCTGTGTTAATTAATGTCTGATACCCAGTTTCACACCTGCAAGGTTTCAAAAAAAACTTTGGCACACTCGGAAAACCGCAACACAAAGTGTTGACGATTGTCAGATTGGCGATTCAGGAGAGGGTCACAGCCTCAGGTTGGCATTTGTGTTCTGACAAATTGGACACTTCAAAGATGACAGGCGCTGACGCTGTGACAGTGATGGACGGTGTGAAAAAACTGCACATTTAATAACTTTTCTGGGGAAGATTTTTACTGCATCGGAATGATAAAGGAAAGCTTATAAACGCATTTTAAACCTTTATGAGATGACATGCAAGCTTATAAATTGTACTGTCTAAAGTCTCCCTCTATTATTTAGAAAATGGAAAACAATTATAATTTTTGAAAAAAAGTTATAATTAAAAAAAAAAAGGATGATTCTCTAATAACATACTTTAAATGAGAAGGTGTGAGCTTTCCATAAAAATTCCCTTTCACTTCATTTTTAGGGAAGTCAGGTTAACAAACCAAAGCAGTGCCTCCAATGGGTTCCCCATGGGTTTCTTATATTTGGATTCAGGACAGTGGGGGTCAGTGAGCTCTTATGACTGAGTGTGGATTTAAAGGTTATTTCACTGCATGTCCGCCCAAAACAAAGTGGTGCAGGCCCATTCTCAGCGCCCTCTGGACTGCCAGATGAGAGGGCAGTTCTGGAAATGAATCCAAAACAGTAGTTGGACACTGGTGGCCACAGTTGACTAATTCTGATAATATGAACAACATAAAATCTCTTGTATATCTTGTATCTGTTGGAATTACAGAAGGCCAATGGAGATGTGAATACAGTGTCTCTATGTGGCCAAGCTGTGTTGTCACATTACATCCGTCATGTCTCACTAACATGTTTCTCACCACTCACGGTGTAAACAAACAAGTGCAATACATACATATATACATATATATATGTATATATATAAAAAGCTGCCTCCCACTCAGAGAATCTGCTTGGTGCGAGGCTGGCAACGTGCAGCTCGATAAGGTTACTCAGATATGATGATGACCTCAAAGATAAAAGAATGGCACCTCATCTAGTCAGGGTGTCTTAGAATAATCTGCTGACCTCTCTGTGTATAAGATTAAGAAAAAGGAGTACAGTATGAAGACGTCAGCGCTGTGAAAGACTAGATCACAGCGGATGTGGTCCAGACAGAAGGATAAACACTTGAAAGCTGTTGACAAAAACTTCTTTCCCAAGTGGACGTAAATAAAACATCTGTACAATATAGGCTGGGGAATGAGGAAGTGAAACTAGGCTCAGGGCTTTGTACTGTTGAGAAGACGGAGAGAAAATGGGTTCACCCGCGAGGTTATGCAGATTTGATGAGGCTGTCAAGAAAGAAAGAAAATGACAGATGGTTTCGTCACAGGCTTAGAATAAGCCCCTGACTCTTCACCTGTGGGATCCTCTGGAAAAGGAGAAGCCATGTTCAACAGAAAATGTGTTTTTCCTTTTTCTTCACAGTACTACCTACATGTGGATTCTATTCAGACAGAAAGGCTCAATTTTTCTGTTTTTATTTGGAATTAAGGGGATAATTGCGTGTTCAGTTACGAAAAACAGAGAAGAGCCCCTCCTCCAAGTGAATGCAAAGACCCCTCTGTATGGTAGGGAATGAATGAATGATGAAATGAAGCCATGTTTATGGTTCTACAGGGGGAGGACTACAGAGAAACTGAGGTTCACAGACTGAGTGGCCACGGTAACTCTCTTTCTGAAACGGCTCGGTCTTAACCCTCCATGTCAGGATTGAGTTAACTGCCAAGCCCGGGTTTCCCTCAACGAGGGTAAACGAGCTCAACTCCTGCTCTCTCACAAAGACTCCTGCTGAGGTTTGCTGAGCTCAGCTCTGTTCTATATCTTCCCTAAAAGACGCAGGGCGAACACTGAGATGTAAAATGATTAGTTAAAACAAGTTATTTGGCTTTGCTGGGCATCCCTCGGCTCCACGCGCTTCCTACAGGATGCTCAGTTGAAATCTGTAAACTTGACGACTCAACACCGAGACTTCGAGCACGAGGCGAGCGACACGCAGCGACCGAATCACGTTGTTCCTCTGACATCAGCGGCTGTCAAGCCAGCACGGGTTTGTTCTTGATCAGTTTAGAGAAGTGTGTGGTCTGTCTATTACTGGCGTCATTGTTCCTCACAGACAAATCACAGGCCCCCGCTTTTCTCTGTTTGTGGAGACGAACAAAACAGAAGCGTTCAACCAGGAGAAGTCTCGACTGTGGAAGAAGCCCCATGATGCTGTTGCTGCAGAAGTAGCAATCAACTAACTATTCCTGGCAATATACACAGAAGTGACACAGACACCCCCCCCTCTACCATGTAATCAGCCAAGACAAGTGCACCTATGTACTCAACACGAAACATGCAAAACAAGTATAGGCTTGAAAGTACACACTAAGGGAATACTGCCCAGGTTCATGATGAAAGAAAACACAGGATATTTTGATACATGTTTACTGTCTAACTAATTCCAGCCATTCCAAACGTGCTGTGGGATTTCAAACCCCTGCGTGGTGGATAGCTGATGGAAGTCCTTGTCACTTGTGCGTTAATCGTGAAGGGCAGCCTGAAAACCGGCTCACGGTCTCTTCACGCCTGTTCATCAGTGGAGTTTGTTGTTGGCTGGCCCCTAATTTCAATGTGTGATCAGTGTTCTGTCAGCGCACACAGCCTCCCCCAAGTGCTTGATGAAAGTTTGTAATGAGATCTGCAGCTTTGGGGCCGATTCTGGCAGAGTGATGCATTCTGGGAGCAGGTGCACCCTGACAAGGACCCCCTTCTCTTTATTGTGGGCACCACTTGCAGCGATTATGTAGGTTGAGCAGCAGCGTTATTATTCTGCCTTGCACCAATAAAAAAAAAAACAAAAAAAAAAACAGATTGCTGTGCTCTGCGTTGCACTTTATTAATCTCTGAAAGAAAACTCCACTTTACCTTATTCTGCACAAAGTCCATGATGTTTTTAAAGTCCAAATCATCGTAGTAGTTCACAATGCCTTTTCGGATATTTTTATTCAGAAGCTCCTGTGCCTGAGAAAGAAAGAAGTGGAACAAAGGTGTCAGCTGTGCTAATCCACGAGGCGGCTCACCTGCCGGCAGAACATTTTGTCACGCGGGCAGCCATTGAGAGGAGCTGCTCTGACTCGTCAAGGTGACCGATCCACTGGACTGGAAGCGGAAAACATGACAGCTCACATCTGTGAGTCCAGTCTGTCACACTCTGCAGTTTGGTCGAGCTGGGTTGAGATTTCAGTCAGGGAATGCAAAGACAGAAATCGCAAAGGAATTCTCAGTCATGTTTTCAATGCCACGTCAGTTTACTCCAATCCAGCTGTATGTTTCATTGGAATTTCACGAATTGTGATCATTTTTCCAGTCCATTCTACTGCTCTCTCGTAAATCTCACAGAGGATTACTAAAATTTTCCCACCTCTCGTAACCATTTTAGATATTCTCAGTGAATCTATAGAAAAGAATAAAGGGTGTGTTTAAACTCCACTGTGATGAGAGGATTTCCAGTGACTCTGATGAAACATTTCAGTTGTTCGAATAATACATCAGAGGGCCACTGAAGAACTCATCGAAAACCCAACGTGGTGTCTTTAACAACCAGTATCCATGGAGATGGGACCTTGGTAGGAAGATTCCATCTGCACAAGAATCTGATGATACATGTGGGAAACCAAAAAAACTCATTAGAATGAGCAGATTTCCTTCTGCACATCTGTGTAACCCGGGTGTAAATGAGAGGATTAAAGCCAGTAATGCTCGCTGCTAACCTTTCACATCAATGGACAGTGAAATATATGCAGTATAATCATAATACGTTGTATGACGTGTGATGTTAAATGGTCAAGACAGACGTGTAGAGGTGGATTGAAGTGGTTATCAACCAGTTTGGATGCAATAATGAAAATAAAAGTGAGGAAGGTTTGTCTGGTTAAAACAACATTAAATTTCTTAAGTATTATCCAGTCGAGTTATTAGCAGGGTAGAGAAAGAAACACCCTGATACACCTCCAACTCTTTTACAATAAAATTCCTAACCCTGTTGGTGATAATAATAATAATAATAATAATAATAATAATAATAATAATAATAATAATAATAATAATAATAATAATGATGATAGTAAACTGTTTATAGATATAATGCTCTTCCTCTGAATTGCTTTCATTCATGCATTCCTTTCATGCTCGCCTGAAATTGCAGGTTATTGGCTACTGACTATTGAATCCGCCAAAATCTAATGCATCCCCCCGTGAGTCCAGGGGAACATTTGCGCTAAATTGGAAGCAGTTTCCCCCAAGTCTTGCATTCTGAGCGTGCCGTGTTTGGGTGAACGGAGAAATGACCAGAAAACATAATGTCGCCCTTTCTGTTGACAAGGAGCATTTAGTATTCGAGTCGTACGACCTGCAGAGATATTGTGGCTGCGGCAAATTAGTGTTTTTTGGGATGGAAGCGCTGAGTCTCGTCACCACTGCATGACAATTAGAGATCATGTTGCGTTAGTGGGTGCTGCGGCATTATTGGATTTTATCACAGAGGAAATTTAAATAAACAGCAGACAGCAAGCCACATGAGGCAGAACGAAAAAAAGAGGTGACTGGCTGAGAGTAGAGGGTTAAAATGGAAAAGAAGAGAGAAAGCAAAGACCCCAGGAAGTCTGTGTTGTTGCACTTCTTTCCCCAGCATGTGTTTTGCCACCTCACCTGGTCGTGAAACAACAGTGCTATTATTCCACCGAGGAGCTCCAACAGCAGGCACACTGTCAAGGTGTACATGAACTGTGGCCAACAGAGAAAAAGGTCATATCAGTTTTCACACAATCACAATTTCTTGCAGCCACAGCCTGTCAACATGCACAAGTCTCGGCATGTCCAGCGGGTTTGTTTAAATGGTGCGAAGGAACACAGGCTGACAAGTCATGACTTCGCGGTGGTGGTTCGTCAGGCTGAGGTGGGAAAACCCATAATGCTACAGAAGTCAAAAGTTTCACATATGT
The DNA here is from genome assembly GCF_046127955.1 of Nelusetta ayraudi. NCBI lineage: Eukaryota > Metazoa > Chordata > Actinopteri > Tetraodontiformes > Monacanthidae > Nelusetta > Nelusetta ayraudi. The sequence continues at coordinate 11,635,941 of NW_027466052.1, read as the reverse complement.
AGTTATACAAGGGGTGGTTCAAGTGAGACGGAGAACATTAAAACAGGCAAAATCAATCAGAAACATACAGCAAAACTTGATTCAGGAAAGATATTTTAATGAAATGTCACTGATTTTAATAGCCCCTATATTAATGGAAACACTGCACATGCTTGACATTCACTGTATACAACAATATCACTGATTAAAAGGCACACATGCTCCTTATGACAGGACACCTATGTATTTACAACTGTTTAGTAGCTCCTTGAATGTTGTTGCATTTTATGATGAATTTTATGTAAGGCACCTTACTGGAGAGGCCCTCAAATGTTGATATATTTGCAGGTGCACAATGAGCCTTTCTGATTTTAAATGAACCATTAGTCGTAACGACAGTAGGCAGAAATGTGTCATAAAAAAATAATAAGACTGAAAACACTCCGAGAGATACGCCGAGTATCCTCGGAGCCCCTGTGTGTATTTAAAAAGTCCTTAAAACTTGGCTCTCAGCCCACAACTCACCACCTTCAGCAGAGTCAGATTATCCCTGAGTGAAGCCAAGACTCCGATGAATGAAACTATAAACATGACGACTCCCAGGACGATGAGGATTACAGCCGGGGCCAAAAACACTCCCTCCAGTGTCTTGTAGCGTTGCCTCTCCACCTCGGCATAGATGCCAATGGCCAAAATGAAGCCACCTATTAACTGCAAACAATGAGAAACAGAGACAACAGTTGGGTTAATTAATGGCATGCAAGTCTATGGGGTCAAACGTCAACTTTGTCCTAGAGACATGGGGCCACTTGCAGGTTCATCGGGATCCCTCAAGACACAGCCACGGCAAATTTGGGGCTTCTAGCCCATGAGGAACCCCAAAACCCTAATTCCAGCAGTAACCCTAACCCTAACCCGAATTCCAGCCTTATCGCTAACCCTAATGCCATGTAAGTCTATGGGGTCAAAGGTCAACTTTGTCCTAGAGACTTGGGACCACTTGCAGGTTCATCGGGATCCCTCAAGACACAGCCACGTCAAATTTGGGGGGCTAAAAAAAAATTTTCTTCCTCCAAGGTGGGGCGTGACAGAGAAAGTTTGAGAAGCACTGGGTCAATACACAAATTTAATTGCCGTTACAGTGTCCATGAGACTCAGCAATTGTTGTGCGCACGACATTCAACAGCTAAAACAACACTCACGCAACAATTTATAGCTGGCAAATAACCTCACGTGCACGCGACTGTGAAAGGAAGCAGCACGCAAGTGAAAGGCACCAGGTCGGGAAAACACACTTGAGGTGACAGTGCACCAGCATGGCACCCCACTTGACCTCCCAATACGAAGTTTGGAGCAAATCTCCAACTATTTAACAAGAGTGTTGAAATACATGACTATTCAAATGGTTAATTATCCCTTGAGTGTAAAAAGGAAAAGGCAGACAAGTCAAATAGATGAAGTCAAGCTCTAATGTCCCTGGAAAGTCCGCCTTCCTCTGATCCATCTTCAGACATCCTAAACAGAGACGGACATCGTGTCAGCGACGAGGACGGAAGAAGGAGAAAACCCTGTTTTGACATTTGTAATTGGTCTGCAGAGTTCTGCAGGTCCAAGAAGCTGTTTACAATTCACCGTCATGTCTTTCCCTTACAAGTCCCTGCCTGCTGTGTGTTATGCTGTCTGCCGCCGAGCCGGTGGACCCCCTTCATATCCTCAACCCTCCTGCTAAAAAACACACTTGGGCGCAGGCAGGAAGAAAGGTACTTGAAACGATGAGCAGAGCAGCGCTTAGAGTTCACAGATTTGCAGTCACCTGTTTATCAGTGTGCACTTAGCCGCAGACAGCTGACATGGTGGCAGTATCAGGGCATCACGCCAAAGTTGTTTTATATAACCCATCACAGTCTGGTTAACGGCAACAGTTCATGAGGGTGCTTGATAAATTGCCGTAGCAGGAGGCAGCGTAATACTGAAATCAAGTTAGCAGCAAATATAGCAAAAAAGTTTATTAAATTAAATATATATGTAAAGACACTTAAGAAGAAGAAATGGCCCAAAGAATCAATGCCACAAAAAGTCTCAGTCATTTTCAGAGATGTATGGAGGGGAAAGCCTGAAAAAAAAATCTTTTTTCTGATATAAACTGACCTCAAATCTCTCTAAAAACTGCTACCTGTGATAATACAGTACTCGAGGGAAACAAGACTGACACCACACATTGTATGAATGATTTTTGGATGCTGCTAACTTTAACACGTCCACTTTCACGATAAGAAGAAACTTAAAGTAACAATATAAATAAAATTCATTTCATTTAAAGTCATCGATCTACAATGACTGATCATCACACAGTGGAAGCAGGAAGCTGCTCGTCTTCCTGCAATTTGTTTCTACTGAATTTGTTATTCCGCTCTGTTGTTTAAGCTCAGACGCTGAGTTCCAACACAGAGACATCCGGGCCTGGCATCTGTCCATTCTTAAACTCCTGCTTGTGTGTGTGTGTGTGTGTGTGTGTGTGTGTGTGTGTGTGTATGTGTGTGCGCGCGCGCATGTGCGCGTGTGCATGTGCAGGACTTAGCAGGACTCTTATGTTGTGAAACAGCTGTTTGAATCCCCACAAATTCAGCCCTAACCACAACTGGAAGCCGCATCCAATCCAATCATTCAATTTAGCAGCTGTCAGTGAGAACATTTGCCACTGTCACCGTTTCCTGGAGGATGTGACAACATAACCTAAACTCCCCTCTCCTTGACTGTGTCACGCTGATATAAACCACATTCTTCGGAGACAGCGTGTGTGACAGTGTCTCTTTAACGTGACTAAATCAACAAGCTGTAGGGGTAAAGTAAATACAACCCGCGAATGTTTCACTTCCACTATGAGGGCAGGATTCAGCTGCTATAATAAACTCATTAGAGGCTCCCTGGCTCTCGCCTACTCTCAGCGTGAATGAGCCGTTCAAAAAGTGCCTCAACAAGAAACAAATAAGTGAATTTACTTTGAGAATAACTGTTGTGTTTAATTATACATTTGCCTACATAAATATATGTTCTGCTGCATTTTCTGTGGAAAAGGAGCAGCTGCAGCATTTCACTGCAAAAAAAAAGTGTGTTTTTTCAAGCGGAAGCGGAGAGATTGTCCTGAAGCGTCTCTTTTAAAACAAGCAAAGCAATTTACGGAGGCTTTTTGAAAGAACTTTTGTCCTCATGAGTCAAATCCCGACTGAAAGTCACTGCCTTGAAAGGTCTTGAATTATGAGCACAGGTCATCTTATCATATATATCTCAAAAGGTGTTTGCAATACTCACACAGAGGTTCAAAGTGCCATTTCTTAACACTAATGATGGGACACTTCAAGGGGAAAGAGTCTCCATTAACAAACAGGCTTTACCCTACATAGTCTGGTCTGGGACGACAAGAGAGCTCCTCTGGAGACGCTACACTCCTCTGACCTCTGGACTGCAAACACTTGAGGTTTCCCTCTGGACACATCATGGAAGCGGGCCTGCCTACATTAAGCCACGACCGATATTTGATCAAACATACTACTTCCAACTGGGAAAGATTTTTCACCCCTTACAAGGGCACTGGTTTGCTATGTCTTACTTCCATGTGGAGACGGAGGGTTATTAAAGATACATGTACGTGAGAACGAAAGTGAGATTTAAAACAAATGTGATTGTGATGATTGAGCATTTAATTGACTGTTCACATTTTAACCCAGAGCTATAATGTTAGGGTGACACGGTAAAAACAACGAAGAACAAAACTAAGCTGCTTTCAAGTGTCCACCCCCCCACCATCCCCAGTTATGTACTTTTACACTTGAAGCTTCCAGCTGAAATTGCAGATGTCTCTGTGTTGGAACTCAGCGTCTGAGCTTAAACAACAGAGCGGAATAACAAATTCAGTAGAAACAAATTGCAGGAAGACGAGCAGCTTCCTGCTTCCACTGTGTGATGATCAGTCATTGTAGATCGATGACTTTAAATGAAATGAATTTTATTTATATTGTTACTTTAAGTTTCTTCTTATCGTGAAAGTGGACGTGTTAAAGTTAGCAGCATCCAAAAATCATTCATACAATGTGTGGTGTCAGTCTTGTTTCCCTCGAGTACTGTATTATCACATGTAGCAGTTTTTGGAGTTTTTTTTTTCTTCTTCGAGATATGAGGTCAGTTTATATCAGAAAAAAGATTTTGGCCTTGAATACATTTACAGGATGGCAGCTTCCCAAAATGTGATTTACAGCTATAGATTCAATGGGATATAAATGAAAAAGAAAGAAACATCTGGCTTGTATTGTCGCTTGAGGGAAAAGTGTAGCAACATTCCCGTTTCTTTGGCGTCTTTGAAACGTTTGACTGATTATGTCAGAACACATTTTTGCGACATCCGGAGCCGCACCGCAGCTCAGCCAGCTCGATCATTTAAGTGCAATCAAGCCGGTGAAGACTATAATTTTCTGTCACCGCGCTGACGACCAGTCGTGTATTGACAGGCGAGTCCAGGCGCAGAGCGACACGGAAGGCACGTCAAAGAGAAAGAAAAAGCCGTTTTTGAGTTCTCTCAACACACTGTTCTCAGTCTCAGTGTGTGGTGGGTGTGCAGGTGTAGCAGGTAAAGGTGCACGACGGAGGGTGTGGCCTCGTTCGAGGCAGGAAGCCAGGAAGTCTCGGCTCGCCAACGGTTTGGCGCCTCCACAGGGACACCTGCAGATTCACAGCAACCCCCCGCCCTCCCGCCACAAACTGAAGGACAAAATAAAACAATGGTTCAACGTTTTACCTTTCATGTTTATCGCCGTGACAACACGTCCGCCTCGGTGTTGTCAGGAGCTGAGACGGCGCGTACACAGAGCCGCACATAAACCCGCGTGAAAAACGCCAGGGCGACAAATCAAGCGCTCCTTCTGTTTCTCCCCCCCCTCCCTTTTTGTTGTTTTTTAATGGACGCAACTCACCCAGAATATAATGGCGTAGAAGAAGAGGATGAATTTGAGGAGCACATAGGAGAATCTGTGGCAGTAGCGGACCTCGTCGTTGCCGGACATGGTGCAGCCCGTGTGTGCTGACAGTTGGCTGGCTCGCCTCGCCTCGCCTCGGCGCTGTGCTGGCTGTTGTCGGGATCACCACTTCCGCATTGACAGCTTCACCGCACCTGCGAGCGCACGGACGCCAGATGGATGCACGGCGGTTTTATTTAAAGACAACCATAAATTCCAATCATTGTCATTTTTTCATCTTCCGGACTCGCGTCCTCGTTTGATTAACCAATAGGAACAAATGGCTCTACAATACATACAAGTATCTGTTCAGAGGCTGAAGCGCAGACATTCGGCTTTAATTTAGTGGTTAGGAGGCGGTCCCAGGGGGCGGAGAATACACCTGGAAAAGGGCATTGCCACTACTACGGTGGAGACGTCAGTGGCCTGTCAGTTACTCACAGACATTAAAGTCATATTACAAAAAGAACGTCTCTCTCTCTCTCTCTCTCTCTCTCTCTCTCTCTCTCTCTCTCTCTCTCACACACACACACACACACACACACACACACACACACACATATATTTAAAACTTAATCCCCCCACCCCCACCAACGGGTCCAGGACATGTGAAAATAGAAAAATAGAACATACAAGCTTTTCACAAAACTCATTGTGATTTCTATCTCAACTGTTAACTGTTCACCGTAGATTAACAACTTTATCCTATTTATTTCATTAATCCACAAACAGCCGTGCAAACAGTCCCTTACATACTGGTGCTTCTCTGCCTCTCTGCTCACACCTCTGCCTCTAAACAACAGGCACTGCTACTTAAAGGGAATGTACCGACTCATAACTGATGTCATTTGAAGTATCTGCCTTTATGAAGCACCAATTATCCAATTTTATAGATAAAAAATATATTAAACTATAAAAAAAAAAAAGGTGCAAAGTGGACTCACGATGACAACTCCACAGCAATAATAGGTTCTCCTTTTCTATGACCTTTGGAAGTCATTTATCAAACATCTATCATTACATTGAAAATATGAACCATATACTTTTATAACTGCGCTATATAACATCCTGCTATCGTAAATATTACAATTGCACTTTGCAGCGTAGTACAGGGAGCGAGAACAGTCATAGACAGTAGTCTGTTGCTGTCTCTGGGGTGAATGCTGCAGAGAGCTTGCGGCAAAAGTATCATTGACTTTTGTGTAAGTTCAATAACCAAGGGAGAAGTGCGGCATAATGTTGTGATGAACGTCTTTTTAAAAACTGGTGGGTGACTGTGACAGTGTGGAGAGACAGAGTGACAGACAGGTGGCAGACAGGACTCAGGAATCAATATGTGCCCTGAGGAAGAAAAAAAAAGAAAAAGGATCACTAAATCTGGACATACGCCTCATGTGGAGCCATTGTGATAACCTAAGTGGCTCCAAATAGGTGCAAATAGGTAATGCACATGTACACGTGATAATACATGTGCAGTAATGCACAGGTGATCATTTGTCTATGTAATATAGAAGTCAAGAATTTCATCATTTTAGTGCTGTGATTCATCAACACAACAGATCAGTTATCATCTGGCAGCCTGTGACCAACTATCGCCTTGGGCACATTCTGTGTCGGCTCTGCTTGACCTTTATCAGCAAACAGTTTAGCCGTTCTAACATGTTGATTCTGTCAGACGGAGCGACTCCATGGGGAAAAGAATTGTCCAGGGGGACAAGAAATTTGAACAACTTTATCGGATTAGTTTTCATCCACATCTGAGCAGTCAGATATAGCATTTCAGATGATTTCATTGCAACCATTAACAGAACACACAGGCCCTGTGTTATTCTCTGCAGATATCGTGGACTCAGAAAGGATTTATGTAACTTTTCCCTTTAGTTTGGTTGGCACAGGATAAATAATCTTTTAATTCATCCCTTCTTCGGTTTCCCCTTGGGCACCCTGTCTGATAGTAAGTCACACCGAGATGTTTTTCTCTGCTGGCTTCACCCTTCAGAGTGCCCTCTACCAGGCTGACCTGACCACATAGGATTTGTGAGCATGCGCGAGCACACATGGGCAGTGCGCACTGTAAACACACACAGCGGCGAGAAGAAAGAATGAGTTCCGCTGAAGTCAGCAGGCTCTACCTCCATCCATTCTTTTCTGTGCAAACAAAGAACCTCTGAGAAGCAGCGGCGCACCGATAGATTAAGAAAAATATGTCAATCGAAAACCAAAAGCATTGCAAAAGGCAAAACACTGTGGCAATACATTTGCGAGCCGTTTAGAGATTGTTGGGGTCTTTTTTTGTTTTCAAGGTGAAAGTCAAAGCTAAACATTTTTACACCAAACTCTAAAAATGTAAAGATTCTTGAAGGTTCTTCCATTCTGGCCAGGCACACCAGAGGAGCATTTCCTTGTTTGTTTGGATTTGTGTAAACAGAAAAAAGTCATCTTAAAGTTTGCAGTTTTTCCAAATCAATATTTTGCATTACCCCAAAAATACTAAAACACTGCTCATTTCCAACCTAATGCTACGGCTTCATAAAAATACTTTTTGTTGTAACCTTGAAAAGACATTGTAAGTCAATACAACTAAAATTAAAATCTTAAGTAGACTTAAAATATAAAGAAAATATGATGGTTTTTTTGCTGCAGAGTTATTTTGTCGTCAAAGTGCAATACTATTACTACTATCATTCTAGTAGAGAGCCCACGGAAAGCATTTGGAGAGGAGAGGCAAAACTTGGCAGGCGATTGGCCAAACTATTTATTTATCAAGCTAACTACTCAATTTTGTTACACCGTCTGTTGCAAATCACTTCTCTTTTTTTTTTTTATAATTTCCTAAGCCTATGGTGCTGCTTCATGTTGTTCTTTTATGTAAAGACACCTTCCAAATTGTGATTAAATTACCACTATCAGTATTTTTTTTGTGTATTTTTTTCAAATGAAATATGGTTATAGTTGGTTATGGAACCCATGTTAATTTTCACAGTGGCTGCAAATGCTTTCTATTAGAGACTGGCAAGATGGATGAGTCACAGCTCAGACTTAAAAATGCATGGCAGTTATCCAGCTGCTGTGCAAGGGTAAGTATGGATATAATGATAGGGTCAAAACAAACAAACAAACACCCGAAGCACTGTAAAGAAAATGGCATCGATTGCAGCTCCAGAAGAATAATGAGGTGGAGTAGCCCTGTCTACACATGACTGCTCGCTGACCAGTAAATCTCTCCCATACTGTATCTCTCTGCCAGACAGTTCAGACCAAATAGGGCTGATATTAAGGCACGTTCCAAGTAAGCAGGTGACTTGAACTTGTCTTATCTTGAAATGTTGATATATTCCTCGAGGCATTTCTGTTGTTCAATCTGCAGCCTGTTCATACAAACCAGTATTTCAAAATTTCCAACAGATTTTTTTCACCCTTTGGTTGGTTTTCAACACTACCGCCGCCACCAGAAAAATAAATAAACCATTTTATGATCAATTTATTGACGCTCGGTCATTGGCAGGGCTGCCGTTCTCTCCACTATAGTACTAAAGAATTATATTTCAATATTTGCATTTCAAGGTATAAACCCAAATTAGCTGTGTTTTAATGATGTGTATTACCTAACTGACTCCCTCACACACTTCGCACGACCCACCCTTAAGGCCGGTGGTCAGCTCCTCTATCCGCCTCTGCCCCCTCCCTCCTCCACCCATGTCTGCGCATGCATTGCATTGCGTTGCGTTGGCGCGACTCCGTGAGTTACTCACTCCAGGAGAGAAAGAGAGAGAGCGAGAGGGAGGGAGGCTGCGGAGCACCTTGATGGATTGTTGGATGGACCTGTTGTCTCCTGCGCAGGACGCGATGGCACGGACCAAGCAGCGTTAAAAGTCACCGGGGAGGTAAGACTCATGATTGCAACAATCCAACTTTGCGTTGTAGTGCGCTGTGCGTGCCGCGGCTGCGGATACCGGGGACCGCTGCTGTGCGCAAAAATGTCTTTGATGGTTCTCGGTGTGCAAAACGCGCGCACTGCTTATTGACCGACCGATGCGTGCATTTGGAAGGAGTCTCAGGGCATTGTCTCCTCTCCTTTTTTTTTTTTAGGCTCAATGCTCAAAACTCATTAAAGTGCTGGCAATGACAGCTGGTTCCAAATAATTTACATTCCTGTGAAAAGAGGGTGGAATTTGGGATAAATTCGATTTTTCAGTTAAAGAACAGAAAAGATTGGATTTACATTTTCCATAAGAAAGCAAATTATTTTTATTCTTATTCTTATTCTTATTCTTATTCTTATTCTTATTCTTATTCTTATTATTCTTATTATTCTTCTTATTATGTCACAACTCAGTGCTGCTGTTGTGTGATCAGAGGCTTCTCTGACACACATCGGCTGTAAAGTTTCTCTCAGCAGGTGAACACAGATTAAAAAATAAAAATAAATATGGACGACGTGGGTCTTGTTCAACACATTGAGCCAGAGACGGAGGCCACTCCGTTCCCGTTATCAGTGACCGACGACTGGCTGGAGGACGGCAACGAGACGACAGGGAACCTGTTCCAGCAGCCAGACTGGCAGGTACAGACGACCTGAGGTCGAGACTAGAAGTTCTTACTAATAACTTTCCACAGTAAAGGAAATTTGAAAATGGTTTCAGCAAAAGGAGCAGTTTGCTTATATATCACTTATAAAATAATGTTTTTTTTCCCCCCATTCTTGGGTTAAAATCAGCATCCCATCTTTTGTTCATAATGACAACCTAAGCTCCTCTCGTCTCCTCCTCCTTCAGGTGGCTCTGTGGGCGATAGCTTACACCCTCATCATCCTGGTGTCCATCACAGGGAACATCACAGTCATCTGGATCATTCTGGCTCACAGACGCATGAGGACTGTGACTAATTACTTCATCGTCAACCTGGCCTTCTCTGACGTTTCCATGGCGTCGTTCAACACTCTCTTCAACTTTGTTTACGCGCTTCACAACGACTGGTACTTTGGCCTGGGCTACTGCCGCTTTCAGAACTTCTTCCCCATCACAGCCATGTTCTCGTCAATCTACTCAATGGCTGCCATCGCGGTGGACAGGTGAGAAAAGCCCCTCCACATGCTGCACAAAGTCTAATTAGGAGCATTAAATGACTTCCACAGAAGCCGACGCTCTCCTCCTTGACTGCCACTTCAATTTACAAGTCGGCATCCATTAAAGTGTTTTTTTTCCCAGCAATTAGGCACTGATGGGATGACTGGGTCGTCCTCTCCTTCTTGCAGCCCACCATTTAGGACCTGCATTATGCAAACAGTAAGAAAGGGATGGACAATCACTTAGTGAAACAGTCTGTTCAGCAGTCAGAAAACAGAATTGTGCAGTAAAACCCCGCTCTTAAAATGCTCCAATTACGCACGAGACGAGCAGCAATGTGAAAAAGCTTGTAAAGACGTTGGCTAAACTTAAACAACTGCCCGTTATCAGATAAATGGAGTATTTCAGTGACTATACAGAGGACTTGAGTGGAATGTTTTCTAGTGTTTTGCTTGATTGCATTTGGAACTTATTTTCTCTGCTCTCTTTGTGAAATGACCATTTATTCATTTGCATTACTTCACACGAGCAGCCGCCGTTAATGTTGTTCAGCCAGGCAGAAACTAGGAAGCATGAAGGAGACAGGGGTGAATAAGAGGGAGAGCTGCAGATGTCACTAATGCTCGCTGGGGCATAAATGGTCAGTCTGTTCCTGGAATGAGCAACAAATGATTGAAACTTCTTTTTCTCTCTGTCTAAACACATGTCCTATTTACATGAGATGAAAATCAACAGTTGTGAGTCCAGGTCACAGAACTGCTCACCGCTGCAGCATGACAATGTTAATATCAAATGAGCGGATGCATTGTAAAATGAATTATTTATTGCAGATGTGTTGTGTTAAATCACGTAAGATATTAAATGGACTCCATAAACTAGTATTCATTTGAGCTCTTCATCACTTTCATAGATGATTGGTCATTGTCTGTGTGTCATGACACAGACGTAGGTAAGTGATGGATAGATAATGTGGTCCCAGTGGAATATATGAGTAAAAAAAAATACTCAACCATTCATCCACAGTTTCCAGTATTTGAGATCATGTGTCTCTATTGAAGCACAGAGAGAAATAACATCAAAACAATGTGCACTACGTGTATTGTACTTTTTATGTAGTGCATGTTGCCTTGCACTTTGTCAGTTTTTCCCTTTATCTCTCTCTCTGTCTCTCTGTCTGTCTGTCTCTCTGTCTGTCTGTCTGTCTGTCTGTCTCTCTCTTTGTCTGTCTGTCTGTCTGTCTCTCCCTCTCTTTCGATATATGCTGGATAATGTGCTCATTACCCTTGGATTACAGTGAAGGATGGCCTTTAAAATACAATTGTGGAACTTCACGATAAATTACATGAATCATTTATATCCACAATTCAGTCATTTGGCTTGAGTGGCGCCAATTGTGAGTTACGTCATGATGGAACTATGAATTCATTGGTATAGCTATAATGGACATTATTAGAAATTGCTATCACTATATCTCTGGCAAGTACCCACTATTACATTGTCAATGTGCAGTCATTTGTATCCTATAATATTTCAATTTTAAACACTTCATAAACTACTTTTCTGCTTGGACTGTATATTCATATTGAGATTCTCCATTCATATGATAATACATCTTCTAAGATGCCTTCTAAGGGAATTTTAAGGGAAGAAAAATGGTCTGCATTGAAACGGTTTTACTACAACATATATAGGAATACAATCAGAATAGTGTGGCTTTTAAACATTGTGTGCCTGGCATGGACACTTATGGAACACAGACCTGTTCCATATCTTTCTTTGGCAGTGACTATTTCTAAATACTTCTCTCAGGTACATGGCCATCATCCACCCCCTGAAGCCTCGCCTCTCCTCCACCTCTACAAAGGTGGTGATTGCCCTCATTTGGAGCGTGGCAATCTCACTGGCCTTTCCCCAGTGCTACTACAGCGTGACCAGATTTTATTACCCCAGGACCGTGTGCATGGTGGACTGGCCCGACGATTACGGAGGAACCCATCAACTGAGGTGAGAGCACAAGATTAGATAAAGATAAACAGCGAGATTAAAGTGAAACAGGCTACCATTTATTTACCAGGGCAGCTTGTATGAGAAACCAGCTGGACCAATAATTTAGTTTTAATCCCCAGTCAAAAAAATAAATAAAAATGTCCCATTGTTCTTCGTGTGTTGTATACAAATCAGTGGGAAAATGTAGCTTCATATTCTAACAGTCAATCAACAATATGATTCGCTTTTGAATTAATCCTAAGAATTTATTTTACGACTGAAGTATGACCACTGTGTTTATGGAATTACCTTGCAGTTATCAGTATGCAGTCATTCTGCTGATCTACGCGCTCCCCCTGCTGGTGATGCTTGTGACCTACAGTCTGGTTGGTCGAACCCTGTGGGGCGGCCACATTCCTGGAGAGGCGACGGAGCACTACCACAACCAGATAACGGCCAAGAGAAAGGTTTAAAAGGCTTGGCTTTTCAAATATTTCGCCATTTGAAATCTGATTTAAAAATAATAATAATAAAAAAAAAAAAGCCTGTATATAAATCACTAGCTTAAGCTGTTATTGCTTGAAGTTAAATTGTATTTTGTGCCAAAGGTGGTGAAGATGATGGTCATTGTGGTGGTGACCTTTGCACTGTGCTGGCTGCCCTACCACATCTACTTCATCCTGGGGTCGTTCAACAGAGACATTTATAAACAAAATTATATTCAACAGGTGAGCAGAAGCCCATCAGGGCTATTGTCTTTGTTTTATGATGTCTTTTTGTTGTTGTTGTTTGTTTGTTTTTTGCATTGGACGTCACATTTCTTTGTCTCCACAGGTGTATTTGGCTATCTTCTGGCTGGCCATGAGCTCCACCATGTACAACCCCATCATTTACTGCTGTCTAAACCAAAGGTAAGAGACAACTCCACTTCCTCGGATGCTTCGTCATCTGAACACCTGTCAGAAAAAAACAAACCAAACAAAAAAACATCCTCCACACCCTGCAGGTTCCGCGCCGGTTTCCGCCACGCCTTCTCCTGGTGCCCCTTCATCAGGATGTCGGAGGAGGACAAGATGGAACTGCAGCACACGCACACCTTCAGGGTCACCATGACGCGCAGCCACCGCGGGGACAGTGCGCACGCTCAGAACAGCGGCAGGGCAATCAGCGGCGATGTCAAGGCGGCTATCGGCTCCGCGCTGAAGCGGGAGAGGGACGCCTGCGCGGCGAAGAGGCCGGACTGTGCCGCGTCCTCGGCTGCCAAGCTGATGCACAACTCGCACTGACTCCCACCCAAGGGGCTGGAAGGAGACGGGGTTCATCTGCTGCTGCATAAGAGCTCACAAGACAGGAGAAGGAGAAGGCAAGAGAAAATATCACCAGTGATCGCCAAAGGAAACCACAGATGGGCCAACAGGCCTTTTCCCGGACGTCAGTGGGACTATTATAAGTGGCTGACATTTCGCTGCAAATGCCAAAGTGTTGATGAGGTTATGGAATTTCGATGAGCAAGACAATTGGGAGAAATTCCTATCGAGAGGATTTCCAAGGCCTTGATCGCCAGTGGTTGTCATCAGCAGCATGATATTGGAGTTAAGCTGTGAACTCGTGATTGTGAGAAGTTTTCAGTCGGTTTTTAGTTGAGCCTAAAGTCTGCTGTAGTTACTATTGTTTTATTCAGCCTAACGGACGATGAACAATGCTCACAGTGATCTTATCAGTGATGCGATTTAGTCTAAAAAAAAAAAAAGAGAGAGAGACCAAATTTGATGGCTACAATTTATGTTTATCGGTGGAAGTGCCACAACTGACTTTTCCATGCAGCTTGAATGTCTTGACCTCATCTCAGTTTTGATGCCATATTAAGCTCTGTTTGAACCCAAATGCAGACGCAGACAAGTTTGGCGGGTCGTCCAGTGGCAAATACATAAGTGAACATTGATGTGCGAATGTTGTTGCACAAGTTCAAATGCAGAATGTGGTTGTGGATAAGCCAAAGGGAACACAGGGTAAAGGCCCTCATCACCAGTGTCCATCTGAGTTAGCTGATTTAAATGAACACAATTATGAGACTTTGCAGATGGAAAGTCTGCCAAAGTTCTGTCACATTTTGGCATTCTGTTAACAGTACATTTATCTTGGTCACGCTGCACTCGTGCCGTATGCTGCTTCAGCGTTGTTTTTGTCAGGTTGGTCGTGTTCTATGTGCAACAGAACTCAAAGGTGCTGCTGAAGGAAACCCAGGTTTAACTTGATTGTGTTGGTGTAAATTGTGCTGAAGAAGTTCAAATGTGAATACAGGGATTGCTGCATTCATACAGATACCGTAAAAAAAAAGTTAAGTGTTGAATTTCTTGAGTAGAGGAAAATCATGTATTACTGCTTACATTTTTTTTTTTGGATGTTTCAATAAAGTAAGTTGTTGGAGTGTCTGTATATTTTTGCCCATATTTTACAGTGGATTCATCAATGTGGTTTCAGTGGAAGTGGATGAATGAACCAATCTAGTTGTTTAAGAATTAAACACCGAACCATTCAAGTGGGATTCAAGATGAAACAGTTTCACTGATGCGATGCGGGTCCAGATCCCAACCCGTGCCCTCAGGCTCCTGTGTACTGAGAGGTTTGCGCTCAAGTTTGTTCTCAACAAACTATTAACGAACCTGAACTGTACAGAGAACAACAATTTGAAGTGGACACATGGTTGACTTTATTTAATGATGTGAGAAGTGACAGTGTTGTACAGATTTGTTGAGAAAAAAAACAATGTCACCGTAAAGTGGAGCCAGAAGTTCAGGACCACAACGCTTCCAGATTCCGACTCAGGTTTGTGCTACATCTTCCTCTCTGAGAGCCTGCATTATTTGTGGGCGGAGGGAAGGAAGGAAGCAGTAACCAAAATGTCACTGATAACATTTCAATTAGAACATAAATAATGAACTGTGCAACTCGTCAAATCTCACAGTAGTTCACTAAAAAGAAAAACACAACCTCGCATGAGGATCGAATTTCAGAAATGTTAAAATATCTTTATACAGACATTGCTGTTCCACTGACATCCATGTAAGCGCCACAGTTGTGAAGTGGTGCGTCAGTGATGTTGGAGGATGACCGTCACCTCTTAAGACATTGACATCTTATCAACGGCTTTGATTAGTGCCATTAGCGCCAGTAGAGGCTCTTTCACAATAAAATACATTAAAATATCGTCATGACTCAGATTGAATCTGCCCATTCAGCTAGCATTTGGCTTTTCTTGCGTCATTGCATGGTCGAGGTCCCTCAAAGGGGAAGCGTAAAGGATTTTAGTGGGCCAGTAACATTTATCACCGTCTCTCGATACAAAAATAAAATAAATAGCAAGAATGCACGTAGAGCATCCTATTCTCCATCTTTGAGAGACCTTTATAAAATTAAATCAGAAGAAAAAAAAAATTCCCTTTCATCTCATCATAGATTTAAATATGACTTGTATGCCTCACTCTGCAGACTTTATCCTGCAGTAAAACCTTTGGAGTGACTTTGGTCTGGAATGGTGATTCCTTTCGTCCATCCGTTCCTTCATCATGAATGTCGTTGCAATACAATGAAACATCACGCTTGTTTGAGAACGAACGGTTGCACTCAGTATGCTGTAACAGATAGCAGTTATATTCAGCGTCCTGTAGGTGGCGACAATAACCGCAGATGTCAAGATACCAAAGCGTGCGTGGAGGAGTTGAAGTTGTGCACGTTTGATGCTAGGAAAAAAAAAATAGTTAAAAACCAGACTGCAAACTAAGAGAGTTTCATTACAATAGTGAAATAAATCATTTAACTATTACACGTCGCAAGACTTTGCTGCTTAAAAGAAATCTCATCTCACTCGTTCTCCCCCTCCAAAAAACAACAACAAAACAAACAAACAAACAAACAAACAAACAAACGCTACAGCAGCTAGCATTGTTCACTGGACTTGGTTTGATCCGGGAGACAGAGACATAGTGAGGGAAGTGGGGGGAAAGGTAGAGAGGTGGCGAGCCGAGGAGGCAACGGGATTCTTTTGGTTTTATTTATTGTTCAGTTCCTCTCTGAGCCGGCAGCCCACAGCCGTGATAAGCGCCGCCCCCTTCCCGCTGCCGTCCTCTGACAGCAGGAAGTTGACGGAGCACTGAGGAGCCAGTTCGTTCACCGTCTGCTGCATGATCTTGGAGAAACTAGACACAAAAGACATAATGTATATACATATTTCTAAAATAAATAAATAAATAAATAAAATTATAGCCTCAGTGTGACGGCAGGAGTCTGACTGGACTGGCTTTAGTGGTAGTAGGTGGCATAGCATGATGCTAGCTCATATTGCGTAGCAATTTGTCTATAACAGGAACTAAATCTGACATAAGTAAAATGCCAGACACAATTTAACAATAAGCACATTCTTCTCTGTTTTTGACTCTTGCCACAGAAGGGAACGAGAATATAGGAAGTGCTGACCTGAGCACGACCTAGCGTGCTGCACATGTGACAACTACTTGCAGTCATTTTAAATTTAGCTGTTTCATGAATTGATTGAAGTCACTTTTAAAGAAACATTTCACCCTCCTCAGTATTTTTGTTATGTATCTACAAATGACTTGACATTAAATAATGCATTCAGGTTAAAGTCTGGTTTGCGCAAACAAAGAGGTGACAATGAGCCGGGAAGGGCATTTGACTTGGATGTAGGTATGACTATGAGTGCACAACTATTTCAGCCAGTATTTGAGTTGAGTCTAGTCAATTTAATGGAGTGTCAAAACAAAGTTTTGTGCAGTCATTTCCTGATGAGCTCAACTCACTGCGGATGTAGTTTGTAAAGTGTCCCGTCCACTCCTACGGTGATGTCCAAGTGGTCCAGGCCTCGGTTCTCTCGAATCTTATCCACCACGGCCGCCATTCCTGCTCCGCACAGCTGAGCAGCACGATGTGACACGACTCCACACACCTGGGCAACAAAGAAATCCCGTTGCAACACTGAACAGGTTCGTGGCGCGACAAAACGCCACTGCACCTACATTGAAGATAAACCCACGCATCTTTTGTTCTATCACGTTAGCTAAAATATCACAATCACCTTGCATTGTGACACTAGCTGTGCTACGCAATACAAAGAAACTTAACTGCTACACAGCCACACAAAAAAAAGAGCTAAAACGTTGAGACCTTAAAGATACCCACTTGATTGTTAGCTGCACACAAAACAAACTGTGAACACTGACAAAAGAAGAATTACTAAAAACAAGAATTCCAAGTCACCTGTTTTACAATGATACTGTCGTCACATGTGCTGTCCAGGCCCAGATGCTGCAGGATGGATCTCACCTGCAGCAAAGCCAACCTGTCACTGCAGAGGGGACAAGGACAGAGGGACTGAGTTGTCTGCAGAGGAGAAATGACTGCGGCAACAGAACATTGTGCACCGTTTTAAAGGGCAACAACACAGTTTGTGCCAATGCGGAGTGCAGCTGACTGCCCCCGAGTAACCTTTACCATCTGATAAGACACAAGACGCACATTCAGTGTTTTCATGAACCATTTTAAATTACCTTTCTATCTGCGAGAGGAACTTAGTTTCGAAGATGCCTCTTGTCTTGAGTGTCTCAGAGATTTGCCCTCTGAACAGGAAGCCTCTCTTGGTCATATCTATGAGGATATTGCGCACAATTTCTCCGAGGTACATGCCACTGCACATTTTCTCGTATCTGCAAGACACACGCAAGCGCAACAAACGCACTTAAAAAGACATCCAGCTGAATCTGGACACATTAAATGTATGTTTCCAAAGGCACACGTCCAGGAAGATGAAGGCATTTTCCGTATCTCCTTCTTTTAGAGCGAGGACAGAATTTGGCGTGAGCAGGATTTGAACCTCTGTTTGCCCGGGTTGAGGGAGAAGTCGTCCACGGCGCGGTCGTACTCCGTCCTAATGTCGTCAAGGCATCCGTTGTCGCCAAAAGCCCCCCACTCCATGTTGATGCACATCCGTCCCTCGTCTCCTTCTACCATCTCCACGTTCCTCATCTCCTCCATATAACAGGCGTTACTACCAGTGCCTGTGAAGAGACACACTGGAGGCTTAGCGATTGGGGAACCATAAACTGTCACTTTACGTGGAGTCGCTAAGACTCACCAGCGATGAGGCCAATTTCACAGGTCGGTTCCTCGTAGGCACAGGTCATCATGGTTCCCACCGTATCGTTCACGACGGCCACCACGTCCAGGTCAAACTCCTGTCGTGCAAACAGACCTCAGCTTGGCACACAGCAGCAGTTTGAGTCCTGCCGACTCTCCTCCTCCTCCTCCTCCTCGTGCCTCACCTCTCTCCTCTTTATGGCGTCCCTCAGCAGTCCAACTACATCTTCACCCTCGCAGTCTGTGGCCTTGAAGCCTTTGGTCCAAGTGACCAAGATGCCCTGCAGCGCACGCACGCACACAAACACACACACAAATAAACAAAATATAAACACTTCCCATAGGAGGGCATTATTTTACGGACTAAATGATGTGCTCTTCTTGGAAAAAGAAAACTGCTACAAGAAAGAAGAGACAACGTTGAGGCTCAGGGCACAGAATTGAAGGAAGGAAGAGTTCCCCACTCACAGCATCCAGGCTGGTCTGTCGGCAAGGGAAGGAGAAAGTGAAGCCCAGAGGAAGACGAGTGTTCTTCATGCCCATGTAGTCCAGGAAGTCGCTGATACACTGCACAATGTGGTCAAACAGCTGGAAGAGAGAGTGAGCGTCAACAGATTAGACGACCACCAACAGGCACAGTTACTTAAAAACTGGTGAAACTGGTGAGGTGTCACTTAAAAACTGCCAACTCAAGATGTTTTAAACCTTGTACGAGCTCCTCCGCACTCACCTCCTCTCCGGTGCCCTGCATCACCTCCAGAGGAATGGCATAGATCTTGTTGTGCATCTCCACTGATCTCTTCTTGCCGGAGCGAATCTTGACCAGCAGAACTCTGAAGTTGGTTCCTCCCAAATCCAAAGCCAGGAAGTCGCCGTTCTCTGGATAGAAAAAAAAAGGAAACTTTCACATGAGAGACTTTGGTTTGTGCACAACTGAGTGCAACCAGTGTGGATGGCGCGTGGAGGCTTTCAGCCCTTTGTATTTCTCACCTGTGCCATCGGGGATGCTCTGCACAAAGCTCGGCCACATTTTTACCGTGGCGGCGTCGTGCGTGCTTTTCGAAAGGCCGTTCAGGATTTCCGTCCTCATCCGGGATTTGACCTGAAGGAGATAAAAAAACAAAACATATGGGACTCAATTCATTTAACAAGGGGCTAAACCACACTGTGCAAGATTCACGGTGGCAGTGAGCAGCGACTCCTTGCCCTCACCTCGAGCAGCTGATCGGTCGTGAGGCGGAATTCGGACAGCGTTTGGGCGATTTCCCGCGAATGCTCGGCCAGGCGGGCGGCCACCGCCGTCACCATGGCCGCGCCTTTCCCGCTGCCACTCTCCGACAGCAGGAATCGCACGTCCGTGTCGGGCACAAGGCGGCGCACGGTCTTGTGGAGTCGCCGGGCGTATCTGGAGGAGGCGTGGGAGAAGGTTTCAGTCAGTCAGCCGTGGAAAAAAATGTACGAGGGCGCATTGACATTCTAAAAAAGAAGGCATGCACCGATACCACTTTTTCACAGAGCGAGTGGAGTACAAGTACTTTGTGCATTGTGGTACTCACTAATACCGATACCGAGTACTTAAAAAGGTCATTACAAATTATAGAATTACTTTTGATTTTTGTTTTTTGAACAACATTCCTCAGCATGTTTTTCTGAATGTGGCCGACTGTTAGAAGTTTCACTGCAGTACAAACACAAAGTGAGCAAAAATGTGATATGCATGCTTATACAACTGGTATCGGTGTCGTGGTATCGGCACATACTTTACAAGTAGAGTACACAACCCCAGCACTAATATCGGGTATTGTCAATACCAATACCCGATACCGTTATTGGGCATCGTCGGTACCAATACCCTTTACTGGTATGTGGTATCAGTACCAATACCCTACACTGGTATCGGGTATCTGGTATTGGTACTGATACCCTACACTGGTAATGGGTTATCGTCACTACCGATACTGGTATTGGTTATCGTCGGTATCGATACCCTATACTGGTATCAGTGCATCCCTCGAAAGAGGCAAAAAAAATTTTAATAAAAATAAAATGAAATGAGCCCTTTGTAAAGTCGTTGTGTCTGCTGACTCACTGCGGGTGCATCTTGTACAGAGATCCGTCGATGCCCACGGTGGTGCGCAGACGGGCCACGCCTTTGTTTTCCTTCAGCCTCAGCAGGATGCCGGCCAGAGCGGCGGCGATCAGGTTGGCCGAGCGGAAGGAGACAACAGTGCAGACCTGCAGGGGGCACCAATTGGTGAAGGGTCAGTTGAGCGTCGACCTCCTCTGACCTCTGCATTCACCTCTTTGTTCAGCAACACACACATGCTGCACGGCGATGCAGTCCTCAGTGGAAGGCTCCACTCCTAGTTTGATTAGAATCTCCTTGCACCTCAGCAGCCCCTCCTTGCTCCTACACGGGGGGGTTGGGGGGGGGCAGTGACAGCAGGAAGTCCCATCATTGACGCCTTTTGCACCGGATGCAAAGAAACGCAAAGAAATGAAAGACTCACTTCTCGATGGCGGAGATGTGTTTGGTCTCTATCTTGCCCTTGGTGAGCAGCTCGGGGGTGATCCTTCCCTCAAACAGCATGCCCTCCCTGGCCATCTTCACCAGGATGAGACGGACCAGCTCGCCCATGTACATGCCACTGACCATCTTCTCAAACCTGCCCCCGAGAGAGCAGAGAGTAAGCCAAATGTGGTTCAAGTGTAAGACAAAACATGAAGGATCATGAAGAAACGTGAAGAATCTGAGAGAATCAGAAAGTTCAAAAACAGCTTTTTCAACCTAAGCGACAACACTACAGGGGCTGATCTACACCATCACAGTGAAGGTGGTTCAAGTCAACCACTCGTGAAGGATCTGGATGCATCTTTTGCGAGGAGGAGTGACTGTTTGATCGATGTGCTCACAGCTGCTGGCCGGGGTTGATGGAGCCGCGGTCGATCTCTCGGTCAAACTCGGTCCTGATGTCCTCCAGCCTGCCATCGTCTCCGAAGGCCCCCCACTCGGTGTTCACACACATCCGGCCCTCGTCCCCCTCCACCAGATCAATGTTGCGCAACTCCTCCATGTAGCAGGCGTTGGTGCCTGTGCCTGCAAACAGAGAACTCACTGCTTCATTTCCTATTTTTTCATTTTACACTTTGTTTTCATACACACACACACACACACATACATATTTATGTATTGAGGTATACAGGTATATATATATATATATATATATGAATATATATATATATATATATATATATATATATATATATATATATATATATATATATATATATATATATATATGTATATATACATATATATATATATATATATATATATATATATATATATATATATATATATATATATATATACACGATTGTATGTACTCACACAAACACACATATTGTATATATGTATATATTTCTTTTCATATTTCTTGAAATGGTGCCAAACAAACATCTCCTAAAGACTGCAGCCGTACCAATGATGATGCCGACTTCACAGCGCTGGTCATCAAAGCCACAGGTCATCATGGTTCCGACAGTGTCGTTCACCACGGCCATGATGTCTGCGTCATAGTCCTGAAACACACGAGAGCGCATGCGCTGAAATGTTTTGTTTGGTCTACGATTTACCGTCCTCTGGGTGACGGCTAGTTCCTGGTTTGCTGTGAGAGGGTGTGTGTGTGTGTGTGTGTGTGTGTGTGTGTGTGTGTGTGTGTGTGTGTGTTATGTTCCTGTCGGGACAAGCTCTCCTTCCCTCTGGCGCCTGCTGGTCTTCGCACCTGCGCCTTATCAGGCTCTGATGATGCTCTTTGATAAAGACTCTCCAGTAGACCCGGATTGAATTATTTCTAGTTATTCTCTCACTCGCCACAACTTCTTGGAGTTTGGTTCGCACGGCCTCGCCCTTTACGCCTTGGGTCACTTTAGCCGACAGGCAGGCAGGTGCACCCGGCCACACTTCTCTCACCACCATGCCCACAATGACAAATACGCACGTGACACGTGCGCATAAACAAATACCTGGATGACAACACCTTTTGCCTGCTTTGCAAGTGAGAAGCTCATTGCTCCTTCACAGTCCACTGATAAGATCACATGCGCAGAGATAAGAGGCAGACTGCTACACCAAACAGACAAATGACTGAGGCCCTGTTTGCACTTGGTCATTTCATGCGTTACTCCTCGTTCGGATCCATACGAGCTGCAGTAGAATTAAGACAAGTGACTGGATATAGTCCGCAAACAGGAAGTTGCTTCTTATTCGCTGTCATGTAAAACTCGCCGTGGTTTTGCGCTTTACTGCCCCCAGTCGTTAAAAACGGAAATGACGCATGTTGCATTTGCATAGGTTCGGCGGGGGAGTGGGGGAGGGGGGGGGGGGGGATGCAATCACAATTGGCACGCTCGAGACGCATGTTAATGGCTAAGTGCGAACAGATGCTGCGAGGTCCGTTCTCGTGATCCAATCACCCAAAACAGTTACAAGTGACCACGTGAAAACAGGGCCTGAGATAGTTAAGGCTGAAAAGGCTCAATGAATGCAGCTAAACCCCAAAGAATTTTGTTAGTTGCATCTGTATCTGCGCGGTGCAGTGGCGCAGTGCCCAGGCACTGTCACCTCACAGCAAGATGATCATGGCTTTGACTATAAGTGTGTAGTTTCCATGTTCTCCCTGTGTCTGCAAGGCTTCTGTCCAGGTACTCCAACTTCCTGTCAAAGTCCAAAGGCGTTCAAATTGGGCTAATTGGCGAACTCTGACTCAAACAACCAGTTCGTCTCTCTGAGATGGCCTCGCGATGAGGTTGCGACTAAGCCAGCTGGGATGCAAGCAGCAGCCCCGGGAAACACAGGGTAGGAAGGGATGTAAATTGATGGACCGGACCTTTATCTACAGGTCGTTACTCATCAATTTGTCCACCCCAACACCGCCCCCTGTTGAAAACTTACTCCTCTTTTCTTTATCGCTTTGTTGAGCTGCTTGACGACATCCATTCCTTCCACTCCATTGGCCTTAAAGCGCTTTGTCCACGTTATCAGGTATCCCTGCAGACAGCCCAAGCCAGATCACTGTTACAAGTCATAGTGAAAACATCCCAGCCATAAACAATAGAAGAAAGAATGTTCTTTTTATAAAGCTATTAGTTTGGCAAATACCATTTAGGGTCTTTGATGTTAGGTTAGCTGGAAAGACTGTTTGAGTGGTGTGCAGGACTTTTCTCTGGTTTTACCTCATCTAACTTTGTCTGCTGGCAGGGGAAGGAGAAGGTGAATCCAACAGGGAGCTTCTTGTCTTTGATGTTGTGTTTCTCCATGAAGTCGCCGAGGCACTCTGCCACATGGTCGAACAGCTGGAGCAGGAGGGAGAGAGACAGGGAGAGACAGTGAGAGAGATGTTGTGATGATGCCTGGGTGTCTCAGGTTGGCACCGAGACGTTCTGCCGGAACACGTGTCAGCCAAAGTATCAGCCTACTCTGGTGCCGCTGCCGTGGATGATGTCCTCCGGAGTGTCGTACACTTGACTCTCCATCTGCACCGTCTGCTTCTTCTCGTGGCTCACTCGCACGTGGAGGATCCTGAAGTTACTTCCCCCCAGGTCCAGGGCAATGAAGTCTCCCTTTTCTGTGGATGGGTCAAAAAAATTGGTTAATTTTAGATTTATTTTTAAATTAATATAAATTTACTAGAATCAACTACACTCAGTTCAACAGATCACTTTCCATCTGTTAGCAAACACATGTTTATCATGTCCAGTGCACGGCAGCACAGGAGGCTGGGCCAGCTTTAATCTTCTGTTATCCCTCACCTCTACACTAAAAATACAGGAAAATAAAAGCAGCCGCTCTCAAGACCTGAAAGTATAAAAACAGCAACACAATCAAGTAATGCTCTAAAACTAAATCTATGTATTATACATGAATACATGTTGCTTTTCTCTGTGTCTGTGCCCTTATATTAGGTTAAATCCCATCTGTAGGAAACCTTTCTTCCAATGTTATTGATTTACAACCCAACCAGACGCACGGCTGGGACCCCATCATCTGGTCATGGGCTTATTAGACTTGATTATTTACAAGTGAATCAAATTATACTGCAGCTTGTTCGGCGATGCGCAGACTTCTTTGTCGTCATCCACTCAGAACCGCAGTAAAAATCATTTTGAGATGAATTACCATATCCTGGATCGTAAGCAGCACTTTATGTCGAGTCACCACGAACACACAACAGTTTGTTGACGTGAAGAAAAATCGATGCGTGAACCTTCACACTACAACCTTGATGAAAGCGCAGTGCTTGTCTGAGATGTGTGGGCACTATCAGGAGACTGTGTGCTGCGTCACTACAGACGTCACCTGTCACGCTTGTGATCAAGACCGATTAAGACCCATAATTACTGGGTTGATATTCAGTTCACAGTGGTGTCTTTGGGTATATAATGTTAGCTGGCAGTGCTGTTGGGTTGCAGCGTCACTTGCTTATCATATGCACTGTGACTCACATTACAACTGGGCCCGTGTTCTGGCCTTAGATAACGGGACATAAACCATCCAGTGTCCTTTTGCTATTTGCACATCATTTCCTTGCAGCCATAATGAACGAGGAATAAACAGATTACACTGCACTGTGTCTCAGTTGCAAAGACTGACAACATGTCCCTGAGAGTGTGTTAAGAATGTGGCGTAAGAGCAGACAGCAAGTTTGAAGGTGACTACTTCCGTCTAGTACTTCTACTATCCTGTCTTCTGGTCCATTTCTTTCATACACACACACACACACACACACCGGGTGTGATGACTCTGAGTGAATGTTAAATGTTAATGTTAAAATATCAGAGACATTATCTGCTTTTGCTGTGTGGCATAAATTTATATTAATGAGATTATGCGCTGCAAGGTTTTGTACTAAAACCAAAATATTAAATATGTTGCAGAGAAACCAAATATTAAATGTGTTTGCCTACATTTGCATAAATTACTGTAACTGCTTTCGCAATGACTGACAGACAGAATGAGGTGTTAGATTTAACAAGCAGATTCTGTTATTAATTCTCCAGTGGCAGTGAGTTGGGAGACAAGCATTATTTTGGCTGAATCAGGTGAGACATCCGGGTTTAATATGTTCTGCTATGAGAGCACAGCACGGATGAGACATAAATGCAAGGGCAAATATATGGTCATAGGAAGCTTATTAGGTGCTAACCTGAGCCGTCGGGAATTGAGTGTACAAACGTTGGCAGCATCTTCAGGGCTGATGTGGCATTCGTGTCCCGGTTCAGTCCCTTGGTCAGCTCCCTCCGAAACTGCTTAGTGATGTCCAGCAGCGTCTCATCAGAGAACCTCATGGAGTACAGGTACTTATCAATCTGAAAGTAAAACACACAGGTGTTCTTATTAGGGATGTTAACAACTAATCGATTATCAACTAATTGTCGATTAAGAATTTAATCGATTAAATTAAATTAGTTACTGGATTTGACGTAATGATAAGTGGGAACATGGAAATCCCATCATATCCACCGTCATCCCAAGAATTTAGTCCAGAGGGGAAAACTTTGGTAAGTGCACCAACGTGATTCCAGTTTGATTGGCTGCAAGTGCTGGCATCTAGACCCAGAAGGAGGGCCAGGATTTCTGGCTTGTTTGCAACCACAACTAACCACAACTAACCACATCTAACCGCAATTAGCAACTCAACACGAGTATTAACAACATCACTCAACAACACACAGCACTCCACCTAAAATAACTGATGACTCCCCACCTCATAACCCCATGGCGTCCGGTCATGGCGACACACACTTATCAAGGTAATATAATAGAAAAATGAAGCTGGCCATGTGACACAGATAAGGTACAGCGAGGCGTGCCTTAATGCTGTTATTAGCATTATGTGAGGGCAGGGCGGGGATTGTGTCAGCTGTTGCTGATGCAGCTCACAAAAGGCCGAGGCGTTCTGGGAACAGGATGTCAAACAGCGCTGGTGAAATCCAGGTTTGCGTCACATGGTCGGATGGGTTAACGTCAAGTGGCGCACCGCCCATAGACACAATCGTTGACTCATTGAAGGCACGTTTCCCCGAGACTCTGTTCAAATGAATGCGGGGCGTGTGAGAGACATAAATCACGCTGACAATTTGGCAAGTTAATCCAAAAAAGTTGTAAAATACAAAACGATACAGTACCAATGCAGTGTTTTTCTCTTTTTACACACTGCTACCAGTACATTATGTGTAGTCTTTAATCCTTATTATGAGTTACAGAGCATATTTCTGGGATTAACTCTGAACTGCCAGATAGCAGCACTGACTATCATGTCAATGAACACCAGGATATACAGTCAATGATAAACAGTGCTGGTGCTGAAGACACAGCACCAGCCCAGATAATACAACCACACTCTCATAGCTTTCACACAAACAATGCAATGAATGCTCTGGCTACCTATATAGTGCACAACAAAACAATGCTAGTTAGGGCGTGGGTGTGGGCGTGTCAGTGTGTGTGTGTGTGTGTGTGTGTGTGTGTGTGTGTGTGTGTGTGTACTCACAGGACAGGCTTTATTGTCTGCAAACATTAGTGAGGACATGAAGGGCCAGTTTGACAATCAAGGCTCAAATAAAACCAGGACTAAACTAATCTGGTTTAAACAAACCTGCACTAATCCAGTGGCTTCCTGAGATGCTACTAAATTCAACACTGCAGAGTTTCAGGATCAGATCATGTTTTGAAAAAATGTTCAATTCTACCTGAAATAGCACGACTTTCCCTGCAAGAGAGGAGATATTGAAACTCAAGACGAGGGCAAGTCTGAGACTCGAGAGTTTAATGTCTGAGAAAACAAAACCCGAAGGACTTCCCGCTGTCTACTTTTAACACGCCGTTACGAGGAACTGACATTTATCGAATCAAGAAAAGAATTGTTCATCAATCCAAGGAACCTCACACGCAGTACAACTGAGCACTTCACTAGTGTATTAGTGGGACATTCCACACACAAATGTGGAGTCTGCTTCCTCTCCTGGGGGGAAAGCTCATTAACACGTGTCCGTCGTACAGGAGCACACAGCAGTGGACAAGTGGCAGCACGGTAAAGAATATAGAGAATGTTAAACCTCAAACTGTCAGTTTGGACCGACCAGCCTTGATACACTGGGTATAAAGTGCACACACACACACACACACACACACACACACACACACACACACACACACACACACACACACACACACACACACACACACAGCACATTCCAACCGTCCCTGCCAAACTAGTGTGTGTGTTTCAGAGGTTTCAGAGTGCTCATGAACAACCGCCTGCCTTTCACAACTGAACACAATAAAGATGCAACTGCTAATAATAATTTGTGAAAATGTGACGCTGTGGTGTGCTTTGCCCGCTTCATAAAACCTCTGCGATTCTTCCAAATATTGCCAATAGTAGCAGAGATGGTAGCTCTTGGGTGTGGTGTGTCTAGAGTATATTGAATAGATGCCTTGGATTGAAATAAATGTCTGTTAGGAATAAATCCTGTTTGGTCGGTATGAATTATCGTATGTATGTGGGTTTTTAAGCAGTTCGCCAGAATTCTGCTAATCCATTTTGTTTCATTTGGAATCAGTGACACTGGCCTGTAGGATGCAGCTTCTAATTCGTCCCTGTCTTTCTTTAGAATGAGTGAGATGTTTGCTCTGTGGAGTGTTTGGGGTAATCTGCCCTTTGATGCCGCATGTTGAAACATACGCAGTAGAAGTGGGGCTAATTCCTTGTAGAAACATTTGTAAAAATTCTACAGTGAACCCGTCAGGGCCGGGAGTTTTGTTATTTGGAGATTCCTGAATTGCTTGTATAATCTCCTCGTCAGAGATTTCCTTATCGAGCAGGGCTACTGCTTCAGGGCTTAGTTGTGGCAAGTTTAGTTGGGAGAGAGGGTGTGGGTGCGTCTGACTAATTAGGTCAGCTGACGGACCACAGTGGAGTAGAGAATCAGAGTGGAACAACTGGGCTGCCCAATACATCCGCTCACATCCTATCCAACTCAATCTTGTGGGTTTTTTTGTTTGTAAACTTCTGAACGGCCGTTAGCCAACTGAGAGGAGGGGGGGGTGGTCGCAGAGGGGTGAATGGATGCATGCCGGTAATGTGACATGTTGGCGAGCTGTGATTCCATTGGGGATCGATACAGTCGTCTGCAGCTCGGCGCTGCTGGTCGCCGACAGCAGCACAGCGGCAGCGCCCCGGTCCGCCGCCTCACGCTCCTTGCACCGTGACGGCCCCGAAACAAGAGCGTCAGAGGGAGGGAGTGACCAACCTGTGAGGTGAACCCTGATAATCGGCGTGAGAAAAGTCTAAAACGAGTCACTTGAGTTGGTGCAACACTGCGCGTTGTTTACACTCCAGGGTGGCATTTAACGTGGCTTAAGGAGGATACGGGGAAGCTGCTGGAAGCCTTTTTGCAGTTAAGGGTCATAAACCAAAGGCTTCGCATTAGATCAGCGGTTCCCAACTGGTGGAGTCTCAGGACCCGCCAATGTTTTCCTCATCATAAAGTTGCAACACCAATTTATCCCACAAAAATAAAAGCGCTAGCCCACTTCCTGTCATGTCTATGAAATAAATGATTGAAATGATTGAATTGAATTGTGTGTCCTGCAAAATAAATGCCCAATATTTGCTCTGTATACATACATATATTTTAAAATCCCTTTAAAAAGGTGGCCGTGGGGCGGGGGGGGCAAAGCCGCAACCCAATCAAAACAGCTGCACGACCCACTAATTGAGAAACACTGCATTAGATCACCTCAGAAGCGTGAAGCGCAAGAGCAACATGAAATGGCGAACGAGGACGTCAGCGCTAAATGCCTTCTCTGCTGAATTTGCAAAATTGAGCCCACGACGCACTGGGTCACGTTTTGCTCCGTAACACCACGTAGAGCTCAGCGTGGAGGTCAGCTAAGGACGCAGGGAAGCAGCACCATCAGCGTCATCGGCGCTGCGCTCTGACTCAGCAGCCAGCGAGAGAGCGACATCAAGGCACGGAGTCGTCTCGCAACACCACCGTCTGATCGCTCATCAGCCGCTGGCTGTCAGCGCGCTGCAGACCAAAGCGACCGTCCACAGTCGCTGTTGAAATTCATCTTTAGCTTCGCAATATTTTAATGTTGCTCTGTTGATCAAAGAGGGAGGCGTCTGCTCGTTATTTCTGCCCCGGAGGCGCCGCTCCTCTGTGGACTGTACTCACACCCTTGCGAGACTCGTGTTTACCCCCCAACACGTTTCCGACACACGGCTCCCGTGACAGCGCCTGCAGGAGGTCACGAGGAGGGCTCCCTTCCACTCAGCCTCCCTCCTCCCCCTTCCTGTGCCCTTATCTTCGCCTCCGTCCACTTCCTCCTATCAGCGGCGGCCCACTGGCCTCGTCACCGTGAGGTATTCGAGGAAACACTGAAATCCGACTCCGCTCTGTGGGGGGGGGTGTGAGGGTACGCATAAATTGTGCTACACACACATACGCGCACACACACACACACACACACACACACACACACACACACACACACACACACACACACACACACACACACACACACACACACACACACACACACACACACACACACAGTCACCATGCGGAAAAATACTGTCCTCTACGCCGCCCTCTCCTTCACCGGCACATCTTGCACAGTCACACAGGGAAAAAGTGGCGCTTCGGCTGCCTGCTGACACACTGCAGTGAGACACAAAGTGCAGGCAAGGACACCGCAGCGGACGGAGCGAAGGGGAGATGCCCTCACGCTGCTGGCTGCAGGTTCCGCAGGTGTTTTGTCTGCGTCAGGAGCTCCGCACTTTCACCTGAGGACCCCCGACACCGTGTGTGTTTGCACTACTGAAGGGGGCAAACCCTCCTCTATGGCAACCATGCACACCTGGTACCCTTTGTCTGTGTGTGAGTGTGTGAGTTTGTGTGTGTGTGTGTGTGTGTGTGCGTAAGCCCTTCCCTCCTGTCACCTTTGGTCACATGGCTCAAAGCTGGCCTATTTTAAGGGAGGCAGGCAGAGGAACCGAGCAGGTAGAGAGGGAGTGCCACATGGAACTCACTGCTGGCTGCTGACCAACACACCTTTTTCACCTTCCCAGTCTTTGATTTGCTTGCGGCACGGCGGGATGAGCCGGAAATAAAAGGGGGTTTGACGTGCCCTGAATAGTGCGAGCATTGAGCGATTGCTCAACATGAACTCGTCTGTGAGGGCGTCGGGAGCCGAAGATTGAGGCAGGCCAGCCACTCTCTTCTTTTTTTTGAAGATTTAATGGGTGACATCATCAGAGAGCGACCTTGGAGGGAACTTGCACCATGTGCCAATCATGATGAAGAAAGGCAAGCCGGTAAACTGCCAGTATCAAAGGGCAAAAAGAGTTGAGAAGTTTGTAAATGTGTGTGCTATGAGTTAATTAATTAACAACACACACACACACACACACACACACACACACACACACACACACACACACACACACACACACACACACACACACACACACACACACACACACACACACACACACACACACACAGCTCCAAAGACTGGTTCAGCAGGGCTGAAGGCTCTGGGGCTGGAAGGCTATGAATGACACACATTCACAGAGCTCACCTAGTGACACCAGATCCCTCTTTAAACAGCCGCCTCCCTATTTGCGCTTAGGATTTAAAAAAAAAAAAAGAGTACACCACAGCTGCAACAAGTTTTTACCATCTTTATGAAATGTTCTCCTATACTTAGCAAGTCACGCAGGTAAGACAAGGAGAACACGCCGTCGAACAACCACTTTTCAGACGATGATGATGATGATGATAGTCGGCAATTAGTGCTCACAGCGTAAAAGCCTCAAGGCTTTTTGTGTTGTCCTGTGACGAGCCACAGTGAGGGAAATTGACAGTGTGGTTTTTATTTTTTTATGAGGTCATAAAACGATGTCCCCAAACACCTCTGATGAAAAACCACCAACCAATTTAGCTTCCTGTTCCTGCCCGTCTACTCATCTCTTCCTATTGACTTCACAGAAAACTTGCATCAGAAATAATTGCGCCCACGTGTGTCACGCCTCCTTACGACAAACTGCGTGCCGCTCGTCACGTCTCACTTGGCCATGCGGGAAAGCACAGAAACAAAAATGTTGCCGTGCCGGGACGAACACGACACTACAGCACGCTCGGTTTCATTCACTTACAGAAAGAGAGACATGGCGCGTAACGCAGATCCTCCTCCTCTCCTTTATGCTATAGTTTGGCAAAGTTCTGGCGTTGATGGTGGGACTAAACCCAAGTGACCTCTATGAACACCGGCTGTCAGACGCAAACAGTGATGGAGTTACAAAGATGGAGGCAGACGAGACTCACCTTTTTGACCTGGTCATCTTTGAGTTCAGTGAAGAAATAGGCTAGTAGCTGAGCCGCAATCATCCTGCTTCCTTTTCCTCTGACACGCTTTCACATAGACCCACTCAAACACGTACACAGCCTGCCACCTCAAGTCCAACGCTCCTTTACCTACAGTCAAACAGAGAAGACAAAAAGAATCCACAGCAACAAAAAAAAAAAAAAAACCCAAAAAACCAGGAAGTCAAACTACGCTTTGGTTCTTCTGCTCTGGTCACACAGCTTGTCACATGCCGTAACTGATACCGGGGACGTCCTGAATCCAGACCGTTTGCGGTTTAAAATAGACAAGAGCGGCTTGATGTGTGTGGCTTAAGTCTGTCCTGCTCCTCTCTGTCTGAGCATGTGAGCAAAGCCAGGAAGCAGCTAGGTTAGCTGCAGGAGAGGTGGAGAGAGAGAGACAGACAGAGAGCCCTGCCCACCAGCTCACTGCACAGTGGGCGTGAGCTGACGTGGGGGCGGGATAACGGCATCCTCTACTTCGGGATTGGCTGGTGGACTCCCTGTGATGGAGGAGGCAGAGAGAGGAAGGCAAACTGTGTGGGGGCATTTTGGGGAAGGGAGGCACTCAGGGGAGGGACTGACGGAAAGTGAAGAAACTCCATGGAACTCAAAGGGTGGCTTCTGTGAAGGAATTTAAATTGTGTTTCAAAGCTATAAACCACGTCCGAAAGAGCGACAATCTTATGATTGAATCGTTGAATTGTTCTCTCCACTGTAGTTCAGAAGTGAAATTAGACTCACTTTAATGCAGTTTGTCTGGGTGACTTGCGTAAGTGAAAGCATTATTTAAAGGGCTTCACATGGAAACCTCTCAAGACTGCTGAAATGTTTTCATTCTTCGTATATGTGTCTTTTTTAACAATAAATGTCCCTACACATAAAAGATGTTAATAACAAATCTCCATGTTTGTTTGTCAATGTTGCCCTCATACATGAAAGAATAAATAAAAAAATATTAAAAAAAAATCAAAATAAAACAATATATAAAAAAAAAATATATATATATATATATATATATATATATATATATATATATATATATTTTTTTTTTTTTTTTTTGAAAGAACACGTTATGCGGTATGTGTCAGTTTGCCAGTGTGTGTGTGTGTGTGTATAGCTTACAACATTTCTGTAAAACCCGTGGAGATTCTGAGGTTTCACCAGAATGTGTCCAACGCAGCTCTGTCGCAACTCTGTGGAGCCAACGTGTAAAACAGATGTGAACGACAGCACTGGCACGTAGTAAAACTACAAGGTCCAGCTGGTTGACTACAAAACCAACGCCTCACGAGGGCCTCTGGGTGTGAAAATCACGCTTAGCAAAAAAAAGAAAAAAGAAAAAAGAAAAAAAAGAAAAAGAAAAAAGTTCGCTCTTCTTGAAGAAAATGGCAGTGAAACCAACCACCAGTTCTTCAGTACTAATCATTTACCCGCGCTATTTCTGACTGGTACAACTGCGTTCAAGCGGTGTGTGTGGTTTACTCATTTCACTTCAGGAGCGAGTTATCGCGTCTGACGCAAACTCGTCAACTATTGTACAAACTTTCGCGACACTTCATCATATGGCTTCACGCGTCCAACCGCCGAAGAACAGTGTGCAAAAAGAGTAATAAATGTTAGGAAACAACAGGGGTGGGGAAGAGAAACACCCCCACGACCATTAGAATGTCACGTCCTACCCGATGTCTGTGGAACGACGTGATGCTTCACGACGTGCACGGGTGCCGTGCGTTAGCAAAACTTTGGTTACTGACGGAAACCTGCGCAAACTGATGCAATCAACGGCCTGATTTACGACCTCGTTTGCTTTGATGTTGAACGATCGTAAAACGGTTCGCTCTCAACGCCGTCTTCTTCGTTTCTGTTCGTCGAGCTCACCTGAGTTCTCTACAGGGTTTACTTTTAACCTAGCTTATTGTGTTTTTGTTTTTATTTTTTTATTTTTTTGTTTTTATGTTGGCTATTATTCGCGGTTTCATTGGTGGGCTGGTGATACAAGACAATTTGTAAACGGACGACAAAACATAATGTTGTATTCTGTCAAAAAAAAAAACTATGGCCTGTAATCGTCCTCCTCTGCTGACATCATGATGGCCTCCCATGCTGATGGATGGAGGGCCCTGTGTGTCCTATGATGTTCGTGTTCTGAATCTCGACTATCCAAGCGAGCTATTTGGAACAAAACCCTTCATGCAGACCACGACCGGAAGCCGTGAAGTATACGTATGCCAAACAAATCAAGTCTAAAAAAAAATGGTCACGGCTCTATTATGCTCTGAACATGAGAACAAGAGAGATAAAATGGAAACCACGAACGAGAGAGTCGCTGAAAGAGCAAAGAATAGCTCCCACCATAGAGAGATAGGTATGACATTGGTATCTATGTCCGTAACCAGTAATCAGAGTGCTATTGCTGCCTTTTTAGACTTCACAAAGGGTTGATTTGTGAAACTGCATGTTGAGCGCACACTTCCTAAGAAGTGAAGCGAGCCAAAATATGTAAATCTTAACCGTATCTCATTTCTGGCTGAGTTCACTAACAGACTACACAAAACATTGGTAGAGCATGATGGGCTCGTTCAAAGGAGAGAAACAAATCTGATTTGACATCTGAAAAATATTTTTGGGCAAAAGCACAATAAGAAAATAAACTTTATTCTAAACTATTGCAAAATTATTTTCTCTATAAATCTTTGTCATATAAAAATTAATGATATGAAAGAGATTTGCAGTGTACAGCAATGGACAGGTGTGTCTTGCTTAAAAAAAGAAAAAGGAAAATCTGAGACCTTGCTACCTCGTTCCTCGTCAAATTCTCTTTAACTAAACAAAGGTTGAGTTATTTGGTCCCGAAACAGCGACAAGCAACCCACATCATCTTACTCCACCATAGAGATGCAGCATCACGATAACCATCATCCTCATTACATGAATGACATCTGTGTGTTGTCTGGCCTCTCCAAAGAGCAGACAGGACTAATCCTCCCAAACCCTCAGGGTGAGGGCTGTCTCTATCATAAAATTGCAGTAAAGCCACCTGAGTGTTGGAGTGAATTATAATCTTATACTGCCCTGTGGCCGCATGACAAGGCCGCTTGCCCTACAATGAAATTTTATTCACACATAAAAAAAAAGTATAATTATTAATCTTTGTGAGTCAGATCTTGTGTTTGTGACACAAGATTTGACTGCACACATTTTCTTGTCTTGCAAAAAGTCTTCCATAAAGTCTATAGAGCGCAATAAATACATAGAATATATATTTTTAAAATTGATAAAAGAATTGAAACGTGAAGAGCGACACATCAGCGAATACTTACGATGCTGCGACAGGATCAGACTTATGATATATGTTACATAACAACATTCTACACTCAGTTCATCCACAAGCCTCTGTATCACTAATCCCTCAACCTCACCGCTACAGCAGCAGTTGCAATATTAAAGATAATCCAGATTTAAGATGTGTGAGCTCCTCCGATTACCTTCATTGACAAAGCTTCGCCACGATCAAGGAGAGCCTGCAGCCCACTGTTCTCACCCCCGCCGGTGTTTTGTGACACTGTGGCAGCTCATCTTTTCACCATCCAAAACAGACTAACAAACAAACAAATGAATAAAAAAGCTTCACATTGAAAGAGCCGAGTTCAGTCCAGCTGCTCCGACTGCTGGTCCCGAAGAAGTACCAGCAAGCTGTGCTCATTCTTTCCGTTCAAATCTATCAAAGATGTGATTGTTGCTCTGCAGGGGGGGGGACAAAGACACACCTACACACATACAGACTCAGCACCCAGATTTTGAATCCAAAACTGCAAAGGCTCGCACACCTTTCTCCCTTGGTGGAATGCATGAAAGGAACAGGGCAAGATGTGAGGGAACAAACCAGGGGACAGAAGAAGCATTGATGAAAGTGAAAATGTTGTGTAACACAGAGGAGAAAGCTGAAAAACACAAAAGTGACAGTTTCTGTATTGGTCCACTCACAGGCCTGCAGACTCAGCAGTCCAGCTGTTTTTAATGTGTGCCGCTGCATGGACCCGCACAGTGTGATTTCAGTGGGAAGCTGCTAGGTCACTACTAGGACAGTGTGGGATTACCATTCTGGGTGTGTGTGTGTGTTAGGGAGAGAGGGAGAGACATGGCACTGAGGTGGTAGCATTCTAACATGTTAATCCCCAACAGATTAGCAGCTACTATTTTACTCCTATTAGCACGCAGCCTTTCTCAATAGATTTGCTTCCTTCCTTTCCTTAATCCCATCTGATTTGTTTACTCCATGATCACTTTCTTTCTTGAGCTTTGGCACTGCCAACACGCTTCTATTTTGTGCTCTCGACTGCTGTCAACTAGTCCTCATCTTCAACATCATGTAACCCGTTCTAATTGGATTAGCATAAGAACACAGATCATTTCAGTCGTTTCAGTCCTGGCGGAGCAAAATACAAGTCTGACTTGATAGTTTGATATAATGAACCTATTTTTTGATTAACAGGACAGATAAAATGTGACCAAAAAAATTAGAAACATTCAATCAGTATGTTGCCTTTTCATTGTTGCACCCACGTCGTTTCTTTCCTTGTGTTATGTCAGGGTGTCACACGCAGACAAAGTCAGAGGTGACCGGGCAGGGATCCAGTAAGACAGATAAAGTAGGCAGACAGAGTGACCAAAATGGCATGACAGTAGAGAACAAGGGCACACAGTGAGCTCACAAAGGAGGAACAGAGTGCTTTCAGTTTGTGGTCAGTGCATTCCAAACGTCCTCCAGGCCTTCATCAATACTGAGCTCACCCGAAGACACACTCTCTCTCTCTCTCTCTCTCTCTCTCTCACACACACACACACACACACACACACGTTTTATTTCCTTTGTCTATTCTGATTAGGTGAAACAGTATTTTGTCCACTTCGAATAATATAAGAATAGCAGTCTTATGCACTATCAAACAATTTTAATATATCGATTTCAAATACAGTGGAATAACAAAGAAAGGGTTTGAGTGAAAGCAGGAGTGTTAATTTATCCTTCAGCCCTGAATCCATGTTGCATGTGTGACACCGGGGACGTGCGGATCTCTCAGCTGTCCAACAGAGCTCTTTGAAGTCTGATATTTTTTTTAAATTGCAGGGGAAACAAATGAACTTTATGTAAACCATGGTTTATCCTGTTTCTTTTTAGCCACAGCCGTGATGAGGGCAGCACCCTTCCCGCTGCCCTCCTCTGATGGCAGGAAGGTCACGCTGCACTGAGGAGCCATTGCTTGTGTTGTCTCCTGGAGGACTTGAGCAAAACTGCACAAAAGAACCAAAAGATGTTAAAAAAAAAAACATAGTAGTACAATAACTTCAAGAATAAAACAAAACTAAAATGAGAAAAAATGAAGCAACTTCTTGGTTAAATCCAGGTCACCGAACAACAGATAAGAAAAGTAAAATAAAATAATTCTGGAAAAGTGAATGAATACAGTACACAAAAAAGCAAATAGCTTACTGAGGATGTAGTTTATAGAGGCCCCCGTCCACCCCCACAGTGATGTTCAGGTGGTCCAGTCTTCTGTTCTCCCGGATCTTATCCACCACAGCCGCCAACCCCGCCCCACACAACTGAGCAGCGCGTTGGGACACAACGCCGCACACCTGTATGACAATGGAAACCATTATCACCATTGCAACACTGAGCAGACTGATGGTTTGCCAAGCGAGAAAATAGGTCGCCTCTGAAAACGGAGATCTCAAAGCTCCATAAAAGGTTGCGAAAGGGAATTTACAGGGAGCTGTTTCAACATTTTATACTTCTAACCTCTCTGTGGCCCTGTGAAGAGGGCAGTCAGAGCCTCAGAGCTTTGCCTTCGGAAAAAAAAGACTAATTTTGGATATGTGTTCACATGTTTTAAATGTGACGAAATACAGAATTCAATTGCCATATGCTAGTGCTGCAAACAATGACCTGATATTCAAGTTTTTTAAGCCCTGACTGACAGATTGTTAAAAGAAAGAACATTCTAAAGCTCATCGCTGTTTGTCCTCTATCTCAGGATTTGAATCCCGAGGGACAAATGGGGAGTGAGCTCCCCGAAGGAGTGGTATGAGCACTCATGGCTGTGAAGTCATACCGGGGGCGGCCCAGACCAACCATGCCTAGATTGATAATAACTAAGTCATGGTTCCAATGTAATGACTTTGATCTATGCTAATGAAATAAAGAGACAAATGTGTTTCCGAACGAACAATACACCGCTCCTGATCATTGAACATTTCAGACTGGACTTCACCACAAAGCCGCTATGGTCGAGTTGCAGTGTTGAATCTTGTGCAGAAAGTGAGTCACTTTGGGTGCTTATGTAAGTGTAAATGGAAGTGTGAGTGTGAGCATGTGAGAAACTGGTGGACTAGTAATACGCAGTGATTCCCCCCCTCTCAAATAGCACTAGTTAGCTGAATTAAGCTACCTTAAAAATCTGTCTGAGATATAAGAACCAATGAGAAAGTAGCACTAGTTAAGATTTCATTGATTCAATTTTCTTGTGTCAACATTGGTCATTCATGGAGCCCCACAAAGATGCGATTGGAACACTGCTCTCTACCTCCTTGACTATGACGCTGTCGTCACAGGAGCTGTCGAGTCCCAGCTGCTGAAGGACACATCGGACCTGCAGCAGGGCCAGACGGTCACTAGAGGGAGACATTTTCAGACATATTATTTGAGCGCAGCCACATATTTACTGTCCTGCAGATGAACTGTTTCGAGGGAAACATGCGTAGACCTGGCATTTACCTCTCAATTTTTGACAGATATTCAGTTTGGAATAGTCCAGGTGTTTTCAGGGCGTCGGTGAAATGTCCCTTGAACAGCAGACCTCCTCTGGTCAGGACTAGCAACACGTGCCGGACGATTTCTCCGAGGTACATTCCACTGGTCAGCTTTTCAAACCTGCACAAGCAAGCAAGCAATTCGTTAGGCGCACACACACACACACACACACACACACACACACACACACACACACACACACACACACAGACACCTTTGCTTTCCAGGGTTGAGTGAGGTCTGGTCCACCACTGTGTCATAAGGTGTGATGATGTTATCCAGAGAGCCATCATCGCCCAGGCCCCCCCACTCCGTGTTTACACACATTTTTGACATCTCGGTCTCCAACTTCAAGCATTCATCTTCAGTCCCATCATCTCCCTTTTAAGAAAAACCAACTGATGCATGAATAAAAAAAAGTCACTTCCCTTTAAGTCACAACACGTGGCTGACATGCCAACACGCCTCAGTTACCCTGTCCTCCTGGCCCTCAGGTGTCATCTCTTCACCTGCTGCTTTCTCAATATCGTCTTTGTATTTCTCAATGTTCTTCAGTTCCTCCATGTAACACACATTAGTCCCAGTTCCTGAGAGACAAAATGAAAGAACATGTTTTTTTTATAACAATAAAATAAACAATATATTTGCATAGAAATATATTAATATAAAGAGTTGTACCAACATCATCCTGTGGTCAGCTTAAGAGATACCAACAGGTGAGGGCTAAAACTATAAAATAAGCCTTTAAACTATGTTACGGAACAAACGCTGAAGAGAAAGAGCCTCGAGTCAAAGCTGTAACGGGACATTTCAAAAAGCAAACCCCAAAGGTTTACGTACCAGCAATCAGTCCAATCTCACACAGAGGGTCTTCTGAAGCACAGTCCATCATGGTGCCAACTGTGTCATTGACAACTGCAACTATCTCCATATCAAACTCCTACAGGTGGAATATAATGAACATAATCTTATTGCATAACTGGGTATCTCCTTATATTCATGTGCACACACACGTACACACATGCGCACATATAAAACACATGTTTTCATCATGCAATGATTTCACACAGTCAGACTGACTTCAGTGTCTGTTTGCTGATATTTTACTTTCACCACTGGCGGTCAATCTCGTTTTTCTGATGCCCCATTTGACCTCACATCTCTCTTATACCAGCTGTGGCATGGGGTCGAATATTGAATACAAGTCAATGTGTTGTGACTTACATTCCGTCTCTCTACAGCCTCATTCAGCAAGCTAACAACATCATGACCTTCACAGTTGGAGACTTTGAAGCCTTTAGTCCAGTTGAGCAGTGTTCCCTACAAGACAAATTACATCTGTTTTGCAATATTTATCATCATCATCATCATCATCATCATCATCATCATCATCATCATCATCATCATCATTTCATGTACGATCACTGGTCTGAAATGTCAGTAAACCAGTCAACAAGTGTTTGACTGTTTGTTTGTTTGTTTTTAACTGCGATGATTCACTATTGACACTCACAGTGTTAATTGCTGTCTGCTCACAAGGGAAGGAGAAGGTGAACCCTGCTGGCAGTTTGGCATTTTTCATTCCCATGTAGTCCAGGAAGTCACTTATGCACTGCGCTAAATAATCAAACAACTGGACACACACAGAAAAAGTTATTTAACATTTTATATTTCTTTTATATGTATAGTGGATGTGCTTCTTGGTCTCTTTAAGGCTTTGCTGATAAAGTCTTACCTCATCCCCACTCCCCTGCATTATGTCCGGAGGTAATGTGTAGAGCTTGTGGTTAAGTCGCGAGTTTGGATTTGAACCCTTTTTAAAATCCACCAGCAATGCCCTGAAGTTTGTCCCTCCCAGATCCAGGGAAAGATACTTTCCATGTTCTGGCGAAGCACAAAAAGTAAGTATGCTCATGGAAATGCATTTTTGTTGTTGTTGTCATTATATCAACCAGGCTTTCAAAAAAAATGCACGAAGAGAGAGTGAATTTTAAGCAACTCAATTCTGAGAAAGAAATTGGTTGAATAAATGACTGTCTGACCTGTGCCATCGGGTTTGCCGCACACAAAGGAAGGCAGCATCTTGATAGTAGAAGGGCCTGTAGCCTTTAGCCCCGCCTCCAGCCCAGCCCTCATCCTGGCTTTGACCTGCATCAGCTGCTCCTGACTCAGCCTGAAGGGCAAGAGTGTCTCGTCCACCTGCAAGACAGGTGAGACATTATCAGGTGCAAGGTCACGAATGGAAAGCAGGTTTGTGGAGAGTGCTCGTAGTTCAGAGCCACACTGCGTCCTGACCTGTTGCCTTCGTGAGGCCAAGCGTTGGGCGACCGCCGTGACCAGAGCAGCTCCTTTGCTGCTGCCGCTGTCTGAGAGGCAGAACCTGACTTCACATTCCGGGATCAGCCGGCCCAAGACCTTCCGGAGGCGTTTGGAATACCTGAAGTGGGGACAGTGTCGTGTTCAATTTCCTCTGGCCTTTTTTTGCAGCAGCCAAAAAAAAAAAGAGTCTTTAACCCCGTGCAGCGTCCATACGACAGCCACGACGTCTTACTGCGGATGCGTCTTGTACACGGTCCCGTCCACGCCCACCGTGATCTTCAGCTCCTTCAGCTTACGGTTGGTTTTGATTCGAGTCAAGATCGCCGACAGACCGGCAGCCACCAGGTTAGACGACCTGAAGGACACTATGGTGCTGACGTGTTGAACAGCCACACAGTCCTCGTCCGACGGGCTCAAACCCAGCCAAGTTAGAATGTCTTTGGTTTTTTCCAGACCAGTTTTGTACCTCAAAATGAAAAGGCGAGGATTTTATGAGAGAATGTGGACATGAATGTGTGGAATCTGGGAACTCTGTAATCTATGTACATGAACATATTTTAAAAGTTCATAGTAGGTTTACATTTAAATATACAGTACATATGTACTTATATATATATATATATATATATATATATATATATATATACATATGTATCTGCATATACAGTATATATACATGTATATGTACAGTATATGTAGGCTTTTTTAATTGCACAACAGTCTATATGTAGCACATTTTCTTTACAGTACAATTTTGTCTTTTATATCTTTTATTATTATTTTTTTTTGTACTGCATACATCACTTGCTTTGGCAATGTCATCGTATGTTTGCTATGCAAATAAAAGCTTGAATTGAAATTGAATTGGGATGAGTGCTAGCGGTACACGGAGATGGTGCTCACCAGCCAGAGGCAGCCGGAGCTGACTTACTTCTGCATTTCTGCCACGTGTTCAGAGGTCACGCTTCCCTTGGTCCTCAGGGAGTTGGACACGTTGCCGTCGAACAGCAGCCCGAGCTTAGCCATCTTCAACACGACCAGTCTCACCAACTCCCCCTGGTACATCCCACTGATCATCTTCTCGAAGCTGCACGAAACACACAGAAGTGGTACAACAGGGTTGGAAGTCGCTCAACTGAGTATCATCATGGCGTGTTTGGCTTCAGCGCACGCTCGGCCTTCCTTTACATGTGTTTTCCCTGGTTGTTGGAGGCGGCGTCAATGTCTCGGTCAAACTCAGTGATGTAATTGTCCAGGGCGCCGTCGTCGCCGAAGGCCGCCCACTCCGTGTTCACGCACATGCGGCCCTCGTCTCCCTCGACCAGGTCGATGTGACGCAGCTCCTCCATGTAGCAGGCGTTGGTGCCAGTGCCTGCACACAGAGGCGCCATGAGAGTTGTCCTGTGTGTTTGCAGCACACTGGTTTCACCAGAATCTTTTAACATTGACACATCAAAACTTAAGGGACAGCTTGGATATTTTAATTGGAGATTCGTCCATATTTCTGGGCTTTCTGGGATCCACCTGTCAGTCATTAATGATTCCTGTTTGTCAATACGGTGTCAAGAAGTGAAAAAGAGGTTTCACCAGAAATCCCCAATACTGTCTTGAGGCTTTAGTTGGCGGCTAAAGCCGAAGAACTTGACTGTTGTCCAGACAATTTGATTTGCATGGTAACACAAACAGTAACTTTGGCTGATCTAGTTGCACAAATCGGATGTTATCTCCACTGAGGTGGACTCACCAACGATGAGTCCTACTTCACATCGCTGGTCATCAAAACCACAGGTCATCATGGTGGCCACAGAGTCGTTGACCATAGCCATCACTTCCACGTCCATACCCTGCAGTTC
This sequence comes from Nelusetta ayraudi, assembly GCF_046127955.1. Taxonomy (NCBI): domain Eukaryota; kingdom Metazoa; phylum Chordata; class Actinopteri; order Tetraodontiformes; family Monacanthidae; genus Nelusetta; species Nelusetta ayraudi. Next base: position 11,593,331 of record NW_027466052.1, on the reverse strand, counting down.
CAGAGTGACAGTGAGCGTCTCGGACTTTGCATTTCAGCGACGGCACAAGAGTTTCCAACCAAAGTATGAGAAAAAAAAAGAAGTTCAGCACTAGGTGGTGTTCACTGTACCTCAGTTCGCTCGATAGATTCTTTGAGAGTTTGGACCACATCTTTGCCCAGAAGGCCTCGGGCACGGAAATTCTTACTCCAGTCTAACAATATTGCCTGTGGAAACAGGAACACAGTCATCAGTGGAATAGACAGAGTGGTTCTGATAGACGACTAGATGCAGAGGCTAAATACCTTATCCAAGGCTGAGTGCTCACACGGGAAGGAGAAAGTGAAGGCCAGGGGCTGTTTATTCCCCTGATGGATGTTCTCCTCAACCAGGAAGTCCTTCAGGGACTCTGACACATGATCAAATAGCTGCAGATGAAGAGGGAAGCAGGCAGACGGAGCACAGCTTAGAATGTGTCCATTGTCCCTCAACAATATGGAGCCCCCTCGTTCCTCTGCTTCATCGACTGCACGTCTTCCTACCTCTGTTCCTTTCCCACGTAGCAGCTCATTGGGTATGGGATAGGTTTTCTCTTTCATCTGGACTCCCCTCTTAATTCCCTCATCTTCTCTCACTTTTACTTGAAGAACCTTAAACTTGGAGCCTCCAAGGTCCAAGGCCAGAAACTCCCCTTTCTCTGCAAAGGTTTTTTATTTATTTATTTATTTATTTATTTAGAGAGACACAAAATCACAAATCAATATAAAACATTCAGTATTCTTAAAGGTAAAATCTATTTTCAGATTTTTTTTTTCATCTTGGACTTCAGTGGAGCGGTTGTCCCCAATTTGTTAAAAAAAAAAAAAAAAAAAAAGCTCCTTCTCCTGCCTTCTGCAAAAATGTTCAGTTTTGTCTTCCTGCCATAACTGAAGCTTTGTTGGACCTTCCACATATTTAAAAGTGAATACAAACAATATCCTCACAGAGGGATCTTAAGGTGGAACACCTGACTTGACATTGAACCTGGGAGTGGTATCAATGACCTTGTGACATCACAAAGGGCTGATTTGTAGAACTGCGTGTGCTAAAACGCACATTTGGCAAAGTAGAACAGTCAAAGGGAGTTGCAAGGTGGTATTTTCTTCTTTCTGGGAGAGTGCTGCCAGACTAGAGACACATGATCGTCCGAAAATGGGACCTTTAAAATAAAATGAGTTGTGAGTGAGTCACCTGTTCCGTCAGGCGTGGAGCGAACGTGCGTCGGCAGCATCTTCACAGACGCAGTCACGTTGCTGTCTGACGAAAGACCCTTTTTCATTTCAGCCTCAAAACGTGCCGCGATGGCTTTCAGCTGGTCGTCATGGAGACGCATGGCGTGGAGGAACCTGTCCACCTAATTATGACAAAAAGTGAGAGGGGACCTTATCAGTTCGGCTAAAAAAAATAAATAAGCAACGATGATCACCAGCAAGTAGGGACAGGGGACGAGAGTTCTGCTGCTAATGTGTACAGATCTGTGCTCTCTGCAGAACCTGAATATTTAAAAAGCGTGTGAGAAGAACGCCGATTAAAGATTGGATTCATCAGCTTTTTAACTATTGCTGCAGTAAGTGTAGGTTTCAATGGGGGGCGTCGTCTTGTCGACTCCGCGTACAGTCGTGGTTCTCATTGAGGCGGCAGTGATTCGCCACCGGCGATTTAGTGATATCGAATCAGCAGAAAGATGTTAATCATTGTTTAAAGGACAGTCATAGTTAACGCTGTAATCTAAAACTGCTCTGGCTGGACTGGCCCAATTCTAAACCCGGCGTATATTTATTTAAAAATATATAAAAAAATAAATAAAATAAATAAAAAATAAACTTTGCAAAACATTAGTTTGAAGTGTTTCATTTGTGCAATAAGTAATCCACACACACACACACACACACACACACACACACACACACACACTACTGTATATGAGACAAGTGTAAACAGGCTGCATTAAATCCCATCAACTGTGAACACCTCCCATATTGTTTTTTTTGTGTAATAATTCTTGTCCGTCTTACTGCACCAAGTCAGTGTCAGAGGACGTGTTAATGTTTGTTTATTGAACGCCACAAGTACTGAGACTGGTGCACACGTTTGATTCAAGCTGCATGTGCCATGTGAACGTACCTTCTTGGTGGGGTTCTCCTGGAGTTTAGTGAAGAAAAAGGAAAAGAGATGAACAGCAAACATGTTGACGTTGGAGGCTCACTCTCAAAGCACCACTGTCAAAATTCACCGTCTTTCCATTATTTGACGAAACGTCAAATGCAAGTTAGTTGTTAACGTTAAATATATTTCGCGTTAACATATTGCAAAAAAAAAAAAAAAAGTTCATCGTTGGCTTATGACAACACCCTCGTTCAGCTTCTCCAGTCCTGCTTCTGTGCTTTTCTCAGGGTCCACTGAGCAGACACCAGCCTTCAGCTCAATTCAATGATTAACCTGAGGCCACACCCTTTATCATGTTGTTTTCTCCTGTTATAGAGACAGGGCAGCTGCCCTACTTTAGTGTCCTGCCACAGATCATTACACAAATGCTGCAGACACTGAAGAAATGAATGAGTGCATGATTGGGCAATTCCAGCAGTCTGAAGAGCTCAGAGCAACGGTAAAACACAACTGAGACATTGAGGATTTGACGTTGAGGCTTAAAACTATTTTAATTGACTGATGTCATCACATTAAATAGTCTCAGATCTCATGCGCGCGCGCGCACACACACACACACACACACACACACACACACACACACACACACACACACACACACACACACACACACACACACACACACACACACACACACACACACACACACACACACACAACTCTGAGAACATCATGATTACAATGTTTCTAAGTGCTTTCTTTGCACTGATACCAAGTTTAGGGAGAGTCAGGCGACAATGGAGGAACTGTTTGTCCTCACCTGATCATGAGAAATGGCCTTTCAAGGCCTTTTTTTTTTTTTTTTTTTTTACTTTCACTGAAAGCTTGTATTGGTCATAATGTGCACAGATCATTGGATGTTATCAAAAGTCCCAGGTGTTGCTGTCACACAAGCGAACAACGTCCATTTCCTCCTTCATTTCTTCTTCTTCTTTCGTTTTCCTTTCTTATGATTGCTATCATCTGGAAGGTCTGTGTTCAGTGTGCTCTGACTGGCGGCTCCCTGCTTTTGGTCTTTGGACCATTCCCTCTGCAGCTGTCGGAGCAAGTCCGGAGTCAGCAGCCCGTCCCTCACGAGGCGTCCTGCCAGAGAGCTGTTCATCCCTTCATCTGAACTCCTCTGTAGCCTCGGAACTCGGCTGCCGTTGGCTTGTTGTCTGCCGACGTGCGTCTGCAAGGTGTTGGCGACGGCCGGGTCGTTGGCTCGGATGAGACGCGTGATGTTCCGGACTCCCTGTTGGATGGTTTGATCGAGGTCCTGCTGGATCTCTCGGACCAGCGACGTGTCTGGAAACATGTCCATGAAGCGGTAGCTACAGAAACGACAGACAAGAGCAACTTTAGCCATGAGGCGCTGAAGGCTCTTAGAGAAGCAGAATGATGAAGGAAAGCTGTGCTGCTGTCATTATGGCGCCTTTTCCCCCCTCCTGTATACAACCTAAACATCGTTCCATCAACCAACACCTAGACCAACAGTTGGGAGAAGATAATGATACCTTAACCAGAGGTAAAGATCTAACACGTCGTGGACGGCTTCCAAGTGAACCAGGTCCTTGATGTTTTTGGGCTCGGCCAAAGGCCAGCTGACGTGGCGACACACCCAGTCAAACGTCAGGGGTTCGTCCCGGCTGAACTGGCGGGCAAACTGAGAGCAGAGCCAGAGGCAAAACACTGAAACTCAGCTGTGACGTTCAAAGTGTTGGAAATAATTAGCAGCATCTTAGTACAATTGTAACATGTTATTGTTGTTTTATCATAAGCGTCCCTTAGTGGTGCCTATAAAAACTTCAGATACCACTCCCAGTACAAAGTTCAGTATCACACAATGTAGTTCTAGTACAAGACAATCGTATCATTTTAATACAATCTCATCTAGTCACATTTTTGCATGTTGAAATAAAGTGTTGGATTATGCATTAAATTGAGTCGTTGTTTGTTTTGTTTTTTTGTTTTTTTTTAAAATACAGTCATCACTCTTATAATCAGATTTTCTTCACCTCATGTCCTTTCCTCATGCTGCACTCACCTTCAGGAAAGAGGTGCAAACAAATGCCTGTTTCTTATTGATGGGAGCCGTGCAGAACACGTAGCGGGACCTCAGGTTGAGCGGGATGTGCTGGATCATGTCAGCCAGAAACTTGAAGTCGTCGATGTTGCAGACAAAGTACATGCCGTCCACTTGAGACAGGCTGACGAATATGTCCTGTGGCAAAGAGACGTTTTTTTTTTTTGACACAATTAAAAATAATTAATTTTCTTGAAATGTCTTATGTCTTGCCGTAAATGACAAATGCAGATATAAGTAACTAATACTTACAACAAGGTTTGACAGCGTTGCGTCAGGTAGGTGATAGGCAAACATCTCAATCTGCTCTGCAGTTGGATGCAGGCCTGCAGTCTGGGATACAGGGGAAAGAAACAGAATACAGGTAAACTGGCGAAGGGTCATAAGTGCAGTATAGTTTCAAAATAATAGTTAATGCACTAAAGTGACAGTCAAGTGTAATTTGTAATCTGGATGTTTTTCTTATGGTTTAGGACAGCGTCTTTGTGTACAATTCACCTCAATAGGATCTACAGTGTGGCTGAGTATTTCCTTCAGAACGGGCAGGTCGTCTCTGTGCATGGTGGTAACTTCTCCCTCTTTGAACTTGGAGGAGAACCTGGGTGAGGGGACACAGAGGACTGAGTTAAAACATCAGCCAACATGGGTGAACTGTTTCTGAGGAGAGCAGGAAAGAAGCCGCACCTCCCGGCACGGCCTGCTATCTGCAGAGCCTGTGACGTGCTGATGGTCTCCATGTGTTTCTCCCCTTTGTCATTAATGGTGGGCTTTATGAGACTGTTGAAGATGATTCTCTTTATACTCCTGGGGCACAGAAAAGGAACAGAATTAGAGGGACGAATGGCACCTATTGGGAAAGGTACCACAGTGTGCAGGGCAACACTTACAGGTTAAGACCCATTCCAATAGCGTCGGTAGCGACCAGTATATTGCAGGGGTCATCGGGGTCATTAAACTTCTTGGCCTGCGACAGCTTGGTGCCTGTTCATCACACAGTAACTGTAAGATTTGTCTCCATTTCGACGCTGAGGGAGAGCAAACGTGCAGATTCTTCATGGATGCGTGCACTCACCGGGGGGTAAGCTGCCGTAGATCACGGCACACTCCAGTCCTCTGGCCTCGATCTGCCTGCTGATGGAGTAGATGTCGTTCTTGCTGAAGCACACGATGCAGTCCCCTGGCCTGAGGTTGTCCAACGACTCCACAGCTTGGTCCAGGATAGCGAAGGGAGTCAACCGCTGGTAGGTGTGGACCTGCCACAAGAGAGCAGAAGAGGCTGTGATATCTCGAGAGCCAGACAACAGTCGTCTGATCCTGCTGTGCAACCGGTCAGAGCCTCACCTCCATCTCCTCTCCGGTGGTGTACATCAGCTCTCTGATGAAGTCGATTGCTGCTGGTTCTCCGCAAATGTGGATCTCCTCAGCACACAGACCTGCTCACAGGGAGAGACACACAAAAGGAGACCGCATGAATGAGAGTGAGGGGGGGTCGTTTCATATTTCATTGGATTGATTTCTTTCATGAGGCGACAGAATTCTGAAGAGTGTGGAAAGTTGTCTGTCCTCCAATGTGTTTACAGACCCAGCAGTGCTCTGGTCCAGGCCCAGCCTCTGGAGGGGTCACGGATCATCTGAATTTCATCAATGACAGCCACCTCATCTAGACAAACACACAGGAAATTGCCCCTCTAATCAGCGCACGAAACACTGTTCAGCAAGAGAGACGCTTTCTTCATGGAGCACGAAACAGTCATATGGCAATATTGATCATCTTGCCATATGTAGAATCTTACTAAACAGAGAAGCTTGACGTGTAGAGATTGTGTTTGCTTACAGGGTGTGTTGACACTGCACATTTCAATGGTGCAGGATACATGACTGGCTGCCCGGCCCTCTGGGTCCATGAAGGTCCTCTCCTCTCCAGTCACCAAGTCACATGTCACACCCTGTGAACGCGCACAAACAAAAACAGATCCCTCAGTGTCTCAGGCAAGAGAAGTCTTTATCTCTTCCTTGCATTTCTGATTGTTGACTTTGCAAAGTTCACATCAAAACACAAAATTTAGATTCCCTAAAAAAATTCAAAGGCAACTGGAAAGAGTCTGAACAATGTCATTAACGTCACCTCACCGCTACTTGTAAACACAGATGATTGAAAAAGGATGTGACTGTAACTGGCTTTTTCCCCCTCCTCTCACTTGTTTAACTACTGGGCTCTAGGATGCGCTACAGAACCACTCAAACAAAATCATTGCATGCAATCAGCTTCATCCAAAAAGCCAATGACTGCCTTAATTGACACATGCAAAAACAATACTGTACTGTAACAATCTGCACAGCTTTATTTTGTCCATCTATCACCGTTTTGAAGTGTGATGATTTTTACCGATTCAAAGTGAATGCATGAGCCTGCGTGAAATAGTTTTTGCCTGCAAAATGCACTGATAGACAGCTTTTCAAATGCCATTATATTTGAAGTTGAGTGACAAAAATGCATTCTCATTTTTTTTGAGCAACAGATTTGAGAGGTAAAAACCCAATACGTACAGCAGTGTTGCTCTTCTCAAATATTTCATGGGCCAGGAGCTTCAGGGGACCACAGTAAACTCCAGACTTGGCCGCCAAGTAGCGCTGGATGGCGTGATAGGTTTTACCACTGTTGGTTGGACCAGCATGGAAAACCACCTTCCTCTGGATGGCACGGGCTTCAGGGTACCTGACCAAGCCACAAACTCCTAATCAATCACCAATTAAACAACACATTGAGTGCATCTCTCTGAAGAGCAGGAGTTGGATTGTGGAGCATTAAAGATACCAGTTGGCAGGTAGTCGGAGGTCGGAGATCTTCCTCAGATCATCCATGCAGTCCAGCATCGGGAAGATCTGCTTGGCATGGCGCATGAAGTACGGATAAAGGTCATCTATGTGACCTGCAATATGACAAGAATGAGGCTTTGACAAATCAATGTTACTTTATGCATAAATAAACACTCGGAGTTACTAAAAAAATACATATATAAAAACCTGCTCCATAGCAGACGTCGCTCAGAATGATGTGCAGATCAGCAGGGAGGGACGTCAGCTCCAGGACAAACTTCCTGAAGCTAATAAAGGCTTGGTGGAAAAGACGTGCTGGATACGAACAGAAAGAGACAGTGGTCGTGAGGACATTTACACAGACAGCTTATATTTCAATATATATAGTCCTTACAGATGAATTTCCATTTCAACGGGTAAAGCATTAAGTCTATTTTCTTTTTATTTTCTTTGCCAGTTTTCCCTCACCGTCTAGTCCATGGTCTGCTGCCAGCTTCTGCATCTCCTTCCTCTTATAAAACCGGTTCATAATCTTCAGCAGTTCGTCTAAAACAGAAAAACAAGGGAGGAGAGTGTGGGGGAAGGAGAGGGAGGGGGGATGGTTGACGTAACAGATCATTATTACATCATCTACTGCTGAGCAGAAGTCTTCCCAAAATATATATATATATATTTTTTTTACAACAACACCAGAGCAATAATTTTTACAGGTGATCTGTTCAGGTGGGTTCACTCACTTCTGTCGAGCGGTTTGCTCAGCTCTGCTCCCACACCTCCATCCAACGAGGAATCTATCTTCAGCGAGACGGGGACAAACAGGGAGGTGTCCGGGGGTTTGGGTGCGGAGTTATCAGATGAAAAATTCCTCAAGCAGATCCCAGAAGCAGCCTGCTGCTTTTTATGTACGGACACAACTCCACTCGACGCATGACTCCTGCCAGCACAGGTGCAGGCAGCCCGGGAGCTAATGTGGCGCTGAAGCCGAGAAAGCAACAGCGAACAGCGGGTTGCCGACATGGCTGCGAGTTGTTTATCCGGGGTGTTAGCGTCTCCGCAGGACGACAAACAGAACTAGCTCGGTTATCGCCTCGGCTCCATGTTGCTCTCCAGTTGAGATATTTAAATAACACACCACAAACTTCTTCAGAGGACGGTCAACACTACCTTCCTGCTAACACAACGTGTTTGAGGACCCGTTGCTCGGCAGGCGCTCACAAACATGCCTGTTCAAAATTGGAGCATTAAATTAATTGTTGCTTGCTCAGTCTTGTTGCTCGCAGTCAAAGTAGCAGTTTACTATTGGTTTAAAAATGTAACGATATCTTGTGTGATTTTTCATTTAAAGGTTGCATGATAACAGAAGGACATTGGAACAGGCCGGATTAGACAACCTACCAGGGATTTCGAAGTTATCTATTTGAAAAGTGGCAATCGACTCGTTTTTGAAATCCAAATTCCGCTGAGAATGCGCATCAACGCCAACAACCATAGAGTAAATGGAGTTAACATGGGACAGTGGAAGAAATACGTTAGATTCTTTAACAATAGGGAGAAGCAGCTATGTATTGTTTGGTTGAAGAAAAAAAAATGAATAAAAAGGTCAAAAAGCTCTTCAATGACAATCACACTCATCAAGGTGTTTTTTTTTTGTTGTTGTTTTGTTTTTTTAAATAAAAACATGAAGAAGTTAGTATTTTCACTGCAAGTATATATAGTCTCATCGTCTTCATTCTATTTGACAGTTTTTCAGACTCTTGAAAGAAGTGAGGCCTGGCAAAGAAAAAATATTTTGTATAAACTCTCTTTATTCATGAATCATTTTATCTTTATATCTGAGTTTGCTGTATATACATTTTTATCATACAAGCTCAGGACAATGGCATGATTGGACACCGTGTTTGATTGACATGCATCAGTGCAGGCAGGGCCTTCAAGTGCCACATCATTACCCAGGCATTTAACGCACACTCAAAAACCCAGCCTGTACAGTATTCAGAGAGACCAAAAGTCGGTAGAACAAAGTAACCGTTACTCGCAAATAAATTACAGTTCCAATTCGGAAAGAAAACGGGATTGCTGAGTCAAAACCTTGTGTGAAGTTAGTGAAGCATTCCTAAAACATGTAACAGAGTAACCTGTTCATAAAATAACCAAATCGGGAAAATCCGAACTTGGTGAAATCCAAGTAAAAACATAGTGATAAATAAATGCCTGCATATTTTCCATTGCAGATAGAGATCTTTGACATGAAGCTGTTAGTGAGCGACATCATAGTATCACATCTGAGTTCATGCCCCCTGTTGCCCAAAAACAGAACAGTATGTAAAAAGCGCAATTCTGACCACTGATCAGACTTTTGAGTAATTCAGCCTTTCAACTTAAGCGATGTTGCTGGTCAGCGTCTCACAGTCACAGTGTCACATTACTGAAATATACAGTGCATTAATGATTTCACCTCAAGAGCTTAAAGTTTGACAACATACGATGCTTATAAACAGCATTTTACCCCCGGGTGATTGACTAATGCTGTGAGGAAGAAAGAAAAAGAAAAGAAGAAATAACACATATTAAAGCAACAAATAAGGTCTGGTGTGAGGGTCACATGACCAGGTCCTGATTTATCACCTCAATCTATCAAGATTACAATTGAGCATATATGATGCTGGGCTTTTACATGTTTTGTACAAAAATGTTCTTTTCTTCCCAACAATAAAATAGATTTCAACTGAATTCATTATGTGGATCCGTAAAGAACAGAAACGTCACCTCTTCTAATTTGGGCAAACCAAGATGAAGCGTGAACACAGAGTTTACACACGTGAAACTGAAAGCACAGTTCAAGTCTATGGGGTTATTTGGATGTACTTCGAGACCCCATGGGTGAAGTGGCATTAAAAACACTTTCATGATAACTTGACTGCACAGTGGATATGAATGTGAAATAGATGTATGGTTCAGGTATGATTTTTTTTTCCACTTTATGAACCATAACTTTAAAGTTTAGCGTTCATTTTTAGACATTTTCCTCAAAGTTTGGACCAGACCTCTGACCTTTAATGTGCAAGATGGGTTTATAGATAGTTTGAAATAAACCTAAAAGTGAGGTTGAGGTCCTGTTCATATGTGATACAACAGCTTTTTAAGTGAGTATGTAGACTGAGAATAACTCGGGTGGCATTTGAAGAATAAATAAGGGCTTAATTCCATGCTTCACTTCTAAACACTTAGAAAGCAGCATCCAAGGAACCGTCTGTTGCTTTACATAAATAATTGATAAATGAGAAGACGGTGACATCAAGACTGCTTAAACTCAGTCTTTTTTCCAAACCAACACAGTGTGAATGCTGATCCATAGAATCCTCCCTTCCAGCTGATACCTGCACGTCTGCAAAACCCTAAATTGCTGACATGTGCGTGTGTCGCATGGAACAGGGCGAGGTTTCCAGAAAAAAAAAAGTCCAGGGTGACACTGTGTGGACATGCAACCAGGGCAATTGAAGAAGAGCAAGAATGATGTGTGCAGTTCTTGGTTTTCCTGCAGCATTACTCCGTGAGCAGACAGTGTGGCTTCACTTATCAGTCTCTGATATCAGAAGGTCAAACCAGCTGCTTCGACTTTTTCCTCGTTTGGTTTTGGTCAGATCAGGTCGTCTGACTCGCCGTTTAACATTCAGCCTACTTGGATGGTGTGCTGGACTGTCTGTACGCACTTGTTTCTCAGTGGTGAGGGGTGTGTGTGTGTGTGTGTGAGGGGTCGGGGGTCACGTCGAGCCACTGATGTCTGAATGTTGGGTGCTGGTCTGGGGTTACAGCAAAGCAGCCTTCACACATCTGGCTGTTCAGCAGTGAAGAGTTGATGTGCGAGTGTGTGTGTGTGTGTGTGTGTGTGTGTGTGTGTGTGTGTGTGTGTGTGTGTGTGTGTGTGTGTGAATGTGTGAATGTGTGTTCTCAGTTCATTGCAGCCACTTCACATCTCTGGATGCTCTGCGTCTGCCGGCTGGGTTCGGGGCTCGGGCGATTCGTAGCGCTGGTGGAAGTTTCTTTTCCTCATCTTTTCTGGAGCTTTTCGCCACAAGACGATTTCCTGCGAACAGATGTCAAAAATTATGTCAAATCTTTTTGGGACATCCTGTAAATCCAGTCCCTGGGGACAGGTGCGAAAATGCCTGCGCATGTAAATAGAATAGAATAGAATGGATGTACGTTACTGATCCCAAATTGGGAAACTACGCTGTTGCAGCACTAAAAACAATACAAATAATAAACTACACATAGAGTAATTACAAGAAACAGTCAAGTGAATCTATGTATAACAACCAAACGAGAACAGATGTGCAAAAGGCTGCGGTTGTGCAGAGGCTGGGATAAGCAAGGTGTTATAAACCACTAGTGCAATATTTAATACCTGTTGCTTAAAATATCTCCTGTCTTCTTCGTCCACCAGCACCAGATTGAGGAAGTAGCGTACAGAGAACTTCTTGTTGACGTCCCTCATGGTGGCTGTCAAGTCATATCCTAGCGGAGAAGCAGAAGATGATGAGTGAGGATGCGTGAGGATGCTCACGAGGATGCCAGAGGGTTGATGAAAGCGAGGAGTTACCAGCCAGGAACAGTCTGATGGGGATGGATTCTCCTTTGACCGGAGCTCCGTCCATGATCTCGTACTTGGCAACCGTTTCCGTTTCTGTTGTAGTGCTCGGACCTGAAGATCACAACATGACGGACACGTTTGTTAAAGACTGAATAATGATTGAGATGGAGAATTACAAGAACGGGTGTCGCGATCTGCTGGACGGAGCCGCACCTATGCCTGTTATCTCTTTCTTGATTAGCTGCAGTTCCATGTGTTGGATCTTGATTCGGACCAGCAGGAAGTAGATCTTCCCGACGATCACGTCTTTGAGGTGGTACCTCACAGAAACAAACATCAAGAGCAGCGGCTCAGTTCTCTTCTCTGCACAGCCCGGTGAGACTGAAGGAGCGACAAAGACCTTCGCAGGCGCGCTACAGCGAGGCCGCTCTTACTTGGACTTGTTATATTCAAACTCAATGTGCAGGCAGTCCTCGATCCCGACCTCCATCTTGATTGAGTTGTTGATGTCAGGGTAGGTGGCCAGCTGGTGGACGATGAGCTCGTACTCCTTCACCAAGTCGGACAGACGGCGAACTACTGTCACCCTTAGAAAATACCTGAAGAAGAGCAAACGACAAGTTTTCACAGTGAGCTGGAGGAAGCCGTTGGTTGAGTTTGCAGCAATTTATTTGTGTGAGGCAGCAATTTAAAATCACCCACCGGTGAAATTTATTTATCAGTCATCTCTGCTTTTTTTAATGTATTATCATTAGCGTTGTTTCTTTTTTCGGAAATCCAGCCTTCACCCTTAACCCCTAATTTACACAAAAAGCCTCTGTGGCTATTAAAGTCAGCCAACGCGTCAATCGCAGCAGGAAGAATCATTCAGGCAGGAAGTCAATGATGTGAAAACACGGTTGGTTTTCATCATAACATACAATGTGCTGGATTTTACTGTGAAACGTCCACTTGACGTTTCGGCTTCAACACCGTTTAGTTCGGCTGTCAAATAATAAAGCACATTTCACTTTAAATCTGAAACTACGGTGAACAAAATGCATATAGACTTTACATACCTGCATTTTGTGTGATACCAGCAGTTCCGTTTATTATTATTTTCTTATTTTTTTTACACATAGCGAGACACAGTTGGGACGGTCAAAAGAGTTTTGTTTCACTGTTGTTTTATTGTTATTGTTATTGTTATTATTATATGTTATTATGGATAATAGATGTACATCAAAGGGAAAAGTCTCAAGTCGACCACATTTGTGTTTTTCGAGCTCCTGTAACGCATTTTGTAAAAACAAGCCCCACCCCCCCTTTTCAGTGCATTGACAGCACCATTTAGATGGAATGTGGGCTTTAGTTGCTGCCCTTCTCTCACCCAAATCTTCAAATAGAAGCCATGTGATTAATACAAGAGCAGACCTTACATTCTTTGGTGGGCGGGACTAGAGCGGAACTATACCTTAGCCTGACATTGGCTCCAGCGTAGGACTCGTATGGCTTCTCCACCTGCATGAACTCAAAGTCATAGCTCCTGTTCTGGGTGAGCTCTCCGGGGAGCGCCAGCTCCTTCACCAGGTCCACAAACTCATGGGTGTTGCTCTTGTCAGAGAACAGCTCTGAAATGCAGCACAGCGCATCAAGCAAGTTCAATTCCAGTTTGGTCATCAGTCTCCTCTGACTGATGACGGTTCAGCCGGCACAGAGTCGGGCTGCACATGACAACCACATGCCCCGCTAAACCTTTTAGCCACTTGAGAATGCTAGCAGTTAACATGATTAGCATTGCCGACCGTCTGCACAGTTAATGCATTCGAATTTCTAATGTGCAACGGAGTGATTTGGAATACGACAATATACTCTACAAACACACATAACCAGTGGTTTCTACAATAGACACAACTAAGAAAGGGGCGCTCACCTATTTGTCCAACAAACTCGATGCGGATGCCCTGATGCTCCAGCCTCTTTCCTCCTTGCTTCACATTGAGATTGACCTTGAGTGTAAAAGAGTGATCAGAGATTTTATAAATGATGCTGATATGGAAATTACAAAAACCTGGTAGAATCCGTGGCATAAAAAGTGACTTTTATGGATAGGCGCTTAATTAATCTAATGTTGCTGTATTTTTTGGAATTCAAGTGCTACAGGTGTTAAATACAGGTCTATCATTTAAAATGCTTCACTTCTGTGAAGCCACTACTACTACAGATACCTAGACTTTGCACAAACATCAACAGTTCCTAGATTTCCCGGCGGAAAAAGGAAAATAGGCAGACGGAGCTCTAATTCAAAACCATGACGGGGCTTTTCATTCTAAACTGCAGCGTCACACTACGTAGTTAATGTTGACTCTACTCACCTTCCCAGACACAGACTCTCCGTCGTAGAACAGGTAGTGTTTCTCCACTTTTCCATCCTCTGTCTTCAGCTCGGCTGTCTTCCTGCTCTCTGCATCGTTCAGCACGACGTCTATCTCGCACACTGGCCCAAACAAACCACCTAAGAAACTCTGATAGAACAACAAACACAATTCATCACACACTGACAGGTCAGCTGATCTGCACAGGTTTATTTATTTATTTAAATAATCATAATAAAAGCAGTCTTCTCCATAAAGGAAAAGATGACATCACGTATGATTCAGAGGCAGCGAGCGAGGATGATGCCGTGTTGTCTCACAGTAAACAACCCGATCATTCAAATGTCACATGACTAATTAATTTAAGAGGTTAACGGATGGTATCAACCACAGTTTTAGTAGTAGATGAATAATAAGGGGTTTTAAACAGCTGGTGCCTAATTTGCTGGTTAGATAAGACACAAAGATTAGATACTAATGGCTAAACATACATCAGCAACTATCCAATCCAATGCAAAAATACATTCAAAAAGGTATTTAAGAATATCATGTTTTCAGATGCACTGTAACCAATAATATCTATTAGTAAGTACTGTAAAACAGTAAATATAAGGGAATTGAATAAAAAAAAATGAATGGTGCAAGTGCATTCATCCTTCAACAATCGTGTAGATATTTGGCCCATCCGTTTATAATTTTGAATCCGACTTGTAAAAGCACAGACACCTGCCAATCATGTCAAGAGCAAAACACCAAATAATCAGCCAACCAATTTGCTAATAGCTTCCAGTTTGACCTACAGGTTAAACTAGATAATGGTTGAATTTTACAAGACCTGATAACCACTTTTAAGTATTTTTTTCTCAGTGCTAATGTTTTCTCAGGCTCGCTGAGTGTGACCCACCTTTAGGAAGTCAATTTTAATCAGTAACGGTAACGGCACGCAATCACAACGAGCAAACACCTTATCTTGGGTTCACCAGCGACTGCTTCGTTTCTCACGTCTGCACAGTCACATTGTTTTCCACTGAGCAGGCACACAGTCACAGACAGTCACTCGATCATCGAGTTATCAGGCGCGAACAATTACTGTTTGGTTCATCTCATCCCATGAGAACTTGCATATTTAAAGCCATCTAGTACTGGAAGAGGCTCTAGCAGCTGCACGATGAGGCGAACGAATCAGTGACAGACTCAAATAGTCGTTATGACCGACAAGAAACAACTTCCGACGTATATAGCCGAGTAAATACTAGATCGGAGCTCTTGCATTCAACATATAACTGAATTAAAGGGTATATTTACAAAATGACAAGTTTTGCCAGTGTTGCCAAGTGTTGCCAGTGTTTTCATTTGCCGAATCTGTAGGGTCGGTGAGCAGCCAAACACCCGTGAAGGCAACAGACGGCCTCGCTGTGATGCTAACTGGAGCAGCCCAGCTAGCCTGCTTTTTTCCTGTCGGGTTCAAAATGTGTCGCTCACGGGTGTAGACCGAAGAGCTGCTCTTTCCTCCTTTGCTGCAGTAGGTTGCCACTTTTACAACTGCGCAAACGGCGTTCTCGCACTCACCATTTTGGCCGACTGGACAGTTGAAGCTAACCGTTAGCCTCGCTCCGACTAGCCGCCGCCGTGCCCGACACTCAACCAGGAGGGAGCAGCTACACCTCCCGTCATGTGACACGGATGCGAGGTTTTTTTTTTCTCCTTTCTTTTTCTTTTTTTTTTCCCTCACCCAGGGGGAAATGGGGATAGCCACGCCCCGAACTCGTTTGATTGGTCCCTGGCAACGTCTCTTCTTCTTTTAGGTCATCTTGCTGATTTGCCATCGCGAGCGCTACATGCGCCACCATCTTTCACGCGGTGAAAGTACATCATCTGGAACAGGAGTCACCAACCTCTTTAAACCCGAGAGCTACTTCGTGGGTTCTGGGTCATATGAAGGGCAACCAGCTTTCTGCACTCAACTGAAATAAACTTTCTCAGTTACGTTATTATTGTTAATAATGATACTGATCTGTGTAAAGACACTGATCATGTTAACGAGTTATTAATAATGATCAACAATGACGACACAAGGTTGAATAAAACTGAATTTTAGACCCAGCTCAACAACCTGCGGACCATTCATGTGGTCCTTGGGGGTGCAAACCCTGATCCCTGATCTAGAAGGATGATTAACACCTGCTGACACAAGCAACAAACTTGGGGGTGGGGTGGGGTGGGGTGGGGGGGGGGGGTTGCCAACTTAGTCATAATGTCCAAAAGTACTCTTTTGGAAGTTTGGATTGAACATACTATATACTGTATGTAGCCTGAGATATCTGGGGATATACATAATACGTTGCAGCTCAAAGCGCTTTACAGAGAGTAAGAGGAAAAAGTACAAATGATTGACTGACAAAGAAGAAATGAAAAGTAACAACAGCAAATAAATAAAAGCATTTAAAACTTCACTGTAAGAACGAAACACTTTCAAGACAGCGTGGCCATGAATAATATCACTAAATTTTAAAGTGAATTTTAGAGTGAATAAATGGGTCTTGAGCTGTGCTTGATGTTGTCCACAGGAGCTACATGTTGTTGTAAGAAAACTGTTGCCTCAAGTGCGCACAGCACGGATCATCAAGGTGATCATCCTTCAGCCACCAAAGGTGGCGCACTCGAGGTAGAAGTGAGAGACTCTGCACCGACCAATCTGATGAGTTCGGGTAAAGTTGGGGCGTGGTTATCTCTATTTCCTCCTAGGGAAAAAAATGATCTCGCGTCACGGATCATGTGCGTGTCGGTGGTGGGCGAGGACCCGATATTTTGTACTCCACACATCTTCAAGGTTTTTCCTCAGTCATCATTTTTTGTGGTTTAAACACCTGGTCCACAATTTTACTCAGCCGACTTTCGCCAAATTGCAATCACATCATATTTGTAAACAGTGTATGGTTGGCAAGTCCGGCTACGCTATTTAAACATCATTCTAATAATAATTAAAAAACAAAAAAAAACAAAAAAACAAAAACAAAAAACGATACAATTAATAATAGAAACAGAAGATGGCAAAATCAGGGGATGTGGATGTTTTTTCTTTGTGTTTGTTTGTTTGGCATGCTTTCACCAAAGCATGGTATGAGAATAAGCTGATTGCTGCACTCTAGTGGACAAACTTGTATCAACACAGTTATTATCCCTTGCATACGTTGGAACCCAGATCTTTCAACTATTAGACTAAAACGAAGAGATACAAGTTGCCTGTAATATTTCTTCTTTTTTTTTTGTTGCTTAGCCAGTATTTAATCACACCACACACGATCCAGTGTTACAAGTAACAACTGTGTAACAAGCACATTTACTTAAAGGTTTAAGGAAAACACACAGAAATACCAATATTACAATTGGATACTGTTGTTATAAATTCTTTATTTTCCCAAATGTATATTAGACATTTCAAAATAATGTATGAGGTCTTGTTGAAGGTTACAGTCGTTATGTGTATCAATTACATCCAGAAGGACTCGGATTTGCAAAATTTTCTTGCTCAACGTTACAACAGGTGACAAGGCTAAAAATATACTGCATGACCTTTCTGGATAGAGCGTAGACTGGGAGACAGTCAGAGACAAAAGGGCTCAAATAGATAAATAAGACATTGCTTCTCTGTGCCTCGAGTGAACACATCACTTGATTTAATCTTATTGCACTTGGGACAAAAAAACAAATGGAAGCACTTTTTTCTTTGTAAATGTGTCTTGTCCAATGTGTGTGTGTGTGTGTGTGTGTGTGTGTGTGTGTGTGTGTGGCTAGATCGTCTAGGCGTTCATGAGGTGGTCCTCTTTCATCTCCTTCTCTGCTGGTTTGTCCGCACCCACCTGGGGCCATTTGAGAATATCCCTCAGGCTGGGAGTGTGCCTGACTGCGGGCCAAAAGACAGAAAGGACAGGGTCAGGTACAACACTTTTTAAAGAGATAGCCACAAATGCCCACAACGTGTTCTCCACAAACCTGTGTTTGGCTCTTCTTCTGTCATGGACTCGCCAGAGCCGGCATCTCTTTCAAAAGGTATAAAGAGCTGGTCAGTGATGCCACCCCCTGATCCTTCCTCACTCCCAGAGCCCTCGTCGGACAAGAAAGTCATCGGTGACTCCCCTTCTTCACCCAGCAACGGCATCGTATCCTCTTCCTCCTCTTCGAGCATGGTATTCTCTTCCTGCTCATCTCCCAGCATGTCATCCTCTTCTTCTTCTTCTTCTTCTTCTTCTTCTTCCTCGTCCTCATCCTCATCCTCTTTCACCATCTTCTCGTCCTCGTCCTCATTTCCCATTAACTCTTTTTCTTCATAGTCGTCATCCAGGTACTCGTCCTCATCTTCCTCGTCCAGCATCATGACCTCTTCCTTCTCGTCAGGTTGCTCGTCCTTCTCGGCCTGACTCAGTTCCTCATCCTCAACTGCCTTTGCGTCCCTGCAAAAAAACAAACAAAAAAAAAACAGATTGCATGAATGAAACCAGACAGCAAAGTATATACTGGCATAATTTTCCATGGTTTGAAACTGCATTACATTACATCGCATGTTAAAAACCCAGCGTTTTAGTTTGTTATGCCTAATAGTACTCCATGCATAGCTGTTTACACTGAGGTGATAGACACCCAAGACCTAATAATGGCAAAAAATCTATATGTCACACATGCAATGCATATATGTATGTGCGTGTATATGTACGTGTGAGTGTGTGTGCGTATGTGCATATAAATACATGTACTCTTACACAGTGCCACATTTCAAACCTGTGTGTCAAACCAGCATGGCACAGAACCAAAGACTAAACAATAGACTAGTAGGAGTAGACCACTAAGCGTCACAGCCCACTTCCTCTCAGCACTTCCCTTCAGCTTCCTGTTCAAGGCGAGCTGTGAAAGGAAGGGCTGCTACTGACGGCGAAATAATGTGATTAAAAGCAGTCCTTTGTAACAGAGCTCTCACTCGCAGAAATGCACTTATTGTGATTCAAATAAGCTGTCAAGAATCATGACTGGAGATAGCCACAGTTTGTCTACTCAACAATTTACACTCTGCTTTTTGCCGTGTCCGTTTTCAGAGATAAAAGTCGAGTTGGGCCTGTCCTATTATCAGACTCATTTTTCAAAGTTTGTCTTTATGTACGCACGCAAAAGCAACGGCCGCATAAAACAAAAATAAGTTGGAACGGTACTGTTGAACTGTTGAACTGTGACATTTGTAGAGTTTCCTTGCTGTTATTTGAATCCAGATTATCGGCTTATGAGGAAGAAAAATGAGTAGTTTCCGAGGAACTTTAAAAGAGGAAACTGATGGACAAGCCACAAATTTTGGCACAGACCTTTTTGTTGCAAAGGTCTTAAGTGGCTGGTCATAGTCTTACAGGCTAAACTTGTTAGTTCATTTTTTAAATGAGAATAATATTAAAACTGAAAGTTTAACATGATTATTTTAATGTACCACAGTCAGTTTCTCCTCTTAAGGGAGTTCAGTGAAAAGCAACTGGACTGGTTCCTGGTACTGAAAGTCCAGTTGCTTTTCTCTTCACTCTCAAGACATCGATGACCTGGATGACTGACGCTAACTATCTACCTCTGGACTGTTGCTTTTTCAGTTGGACCTGCTAAGAAATTGGTCAGGAGGTGTGAATGGCTGCTGTTTACGGCAAACGCCGGGGGCCGCGTGGCGTGCACAGCGAGAGTGCACATACTTGCTATGTGACGGAAAGCAGAGCAGAAGGTGCGGCAGAAGCCAGTTGTGCCATCAGAGATGCCGTCTGTCTCAACACAATAAGGGACAAACGTTACACCTTTTACACTTCTGCCTTCTACCTTTTAGTAAAAGTGCAGCGTTAGAGAGAATTATCTCTGTACTGTGTTATAATATACTGAAAGAATGTAAACGGAATAGAATAGAATAGACTTCATTGTCATTGCACACAACAATGGAACTGACCCAATGGAATTGGTTCTTTGAGTGCAGTAAGATGAAATGAGTAACAATGAATATAATAAAAACAATAAGATACAACACGTTAAAATAGTTTCCTGTCAAAAATATGCATATACTGAGATCTCTTGGAGTCTTCCTTATTGGTGCTCTATCCTCCTTCCACTGTCTGTTGGTCCCTCTCTTCTGAGTTGTTGTCTCCTCTTTTGGCCTCTCTTGGCCTCCTACCTCACACTCAAGATGTGCGCTCAAAAACCCCCACACACACACAGACACAGACACACACACACACACCCACAGAAGGCAGCGACTAGAGTCGCGCTAACCAAGGTGACAGATCCAGTGCAGCATCAGCTTTATTTTCAGCATCAGCTTTATTTTCCGATTGTGATGATCTGTGTGTGTCTGCTGACAGCTTAGAGTACTCTCACTGACAGCAGAGTCACCAAGACTGCCGTGGCAGGCTGGCGTCCTCCCTCAACAACTCACACAGCAACTGTCCCTCAGCTTGTATATACAGACACACACACTCATACTTACAGATATTGTGCTTCTGAAGCAGGAACTTTGTCTGGCAGGTCGGCGCTCCACGGCATTTTTGGACTTTGATAAGTCACACAGTTGGCCCGATCGCCCTCGGGGTTACATTTCACGTACTTGTACACGGCAGTCCTCGGCGCTCCTGGACAGAGAGGTTCACTTTAACTTAATGTGGTTTGCATGCACAATTTTAACTGACGAAACAAAGCATGGACGCTATCGTAGATCACCCGAGTGATTTATGTTGTCTTTAATTTGTTTTTTCTCCAAATTGAAAAAAAAGATGCATCACAAATTAGAACCAGGATTGAACGAACTGCTCAGAAGATTGTTTAACTACTTCCACATTTAGGTTGTTTCAGGGTATGACGACATTGTTTCGTAACAAGGCAACGAGACCATTGGCAGTTCAAATGTCCAGAATTCTCAACAATAATGTGTCAGAAAAGGAAGAAACGGTGTCATTTATCTGACTGGAAAAAAAACCAACTGCAATTTTACACCAATACCTACCCTGTGACCGATTACAGTGAACTGAACATGAAGAAGAAGACGATGACTGCATCATCTGCTATTAGGGGAGGTGGAGGTTAAAGTGAATATTCCGATAAGTGGATTTCGACAAGAGTGTGATGGAAATTGTTTCATGGGAGTTCAGAACGATGAGTTGAACGATGAATAATGAATGATGATTTCTCTGAGGTTGTTTCAAAAGTAAGACGCTAAGAACAGGAAAAACAATGAAGACGTCGTACGTACACTTGAGTACATCAAACAGACTCTTTGTTTTTAATGGCTATTAAGAGATGCTTGTTTCGACATTAATATCACTGTGCCACCGTCTATATATTTTTGTCAAGGGCGTCGAGTTTATGCATTGTGTGCCGATGACACGTTTGTTAAAAGTCAGCTGGCCTTGCAGGATGTATTTCCTTAACAATCAACAGACATTTTCTCACGTTGTTTTTGACGATTTCTCATAAATTACATCACATTAGGAATTTGCAAAAATGACTTATAATACATGTATGTATGTATCATAAGTGTTTTAGTCACAAGGGGAACTGTGTTAACCTTATGACTTATGCACAGTAGGCCTAAAAGTAGCGTGAAGTGAATTAAAGGGAAAAAACACTAAATGTTTTATTTCCCCTTTCTCAGCTTTGAATTTAGTAAGGAACAGTTCGTTCAGAGTCATAGTGAGAGTCCAGAAAAGTCCCTTCAAGTTCGCCCACCTTCATCGCATCAGAGCAGTCGGAGGAAGTTGCGCCATCGTTACCTCTTTTTTTTTTTTTTGTGCGTGTGTTAAGTTTGGGTCTCAGTCGCGCTCATTTACGGTAAACACAACGCGCGCTAACGGTGGGAAAACACACCAGCAGTCATCACGTCATGCCAAACAGAGAGAGACTCCTGATGGTCCCCGGACCACCGTTTGGGTCACTCCGCGAAGAGGAGAGACCGCTTGACCATACAGGAGCTCCTGTCAAAACCCCCCAATCGGACCTGGTAGTAGTCTGTCAAAATCACCAAAGACCATCAAAAACAAACTTACCGTGTCCGTAATGGAGGGCGAGGCAGCAGAGAGCGACGACCAGGGCGAATTTCATCTTTGTTGTTTTGGTTGTTGTTGTTCACTCACAATATGAGAAACAGAGTGGAGGCACTGGCGTCAGACTTGAGCTTCCACTCACTTCAGAATGAGAGCGTCGCACAGAAACTCCCCGTATAAGCAGCTCAACCCTCTATTCGATGCGTCACGGTTTCCTTTGGTGCGTCTTCGGAGGAGTCGAAAGCGAAGTGAGTTCACATCCTGGAAATGTTTTTTTTTTTTCTCGTTCTTTCTTTTTAAAGCGACTGATAGTTTTCCTTTTCCCCCTTTTCACAATTTTCGCTTTCATTGCGTAACTGCGCGCTCAAATAGGGAAAATACTCCGAGGTGCCCTCCTAACGGGATTGTTCAGTAATTAACAATCATTTATGGTAACGGAGAACCCCCCCTCCCCTCCGCTCCGCTCTCCTCTCCCAACCCGGTCGGTCAGGTGGACACAGACACCACTGGCCACCACTGGCCGTCACACAGCTCCGCCCCTGTCCAGTCTATCATTCCAAGATGGATGGATCCAATTGGAACTCAGTGACTATAAACATGGACTGGAACTGAAATGATTGTTACCCCAAAAATATTGTATCTCAAACAGAGTTGACTAAGTCCACTTCTGAACAACACGCAACATTTTTTTTTTTTTTTTTTTTTTGACCTCTCTTGCTCATTTTGTAACAATAGAACTGAATGAGAGGAGTTAAAGTTAAGGCAACCGGACCTGTTTTTGTGACCGATCTGAAAGGCTTCTTCAGTTATGAAAAAAGGGTTTGGAGAGTCCCAGGTATTTAACCACCAGGAGTTGTAGGTGGGGCTAAGGCTGACAGAACCTTGTATTAGCAAAGGTGTTGTTTCACCAACAAAGTCGATGATGCTAATAGAGCGAAAATTATGAGTGGTTAATCTGATGACTCACTAGTGTGCCTCCTCCTTCTGCCCATCATGTGAGTCATTTATTTAGGCTTCCTTGAGACAAGGTGTGAAAAGTGGTTGAATCTTCTGGGGATAGTCCTCAAGGCTGCATTGTATGTAGCAGAAAGACGGTGTTGGTGCAGTGAGCAGCAGTTCTTTTGAGACAAAATTCCTCTTGGGTGCCAGAAGACCCTGGCCAGGCTGGTTCAAGAGCCCTGAAAAGCAAGATAAAGTTAATGAACAGTTCTATACAACATCGCCAAGCAGGTCAACGCTGAGACTATTACTAACATTACTAACTTTTCACTGATCGAAGTCTGTCCAAGCCTGCCTCTCCAAGATGGAAATTCTATTGAAACTCAGTGACTATGAACATGGACTGGAAAGGAACTGATTGTTACCCCAAAAATGTGCACAACACATGCCCCGCAAACAGGTTTATTGCAACATTTTCTTTTGACACTGACCTCTCTTGCTCATTTTGCAACTCTAGAATTGAATCATTCCCTCACGTTTTGTTGAATGAATGTCCTGGCTCAGAGTAGTTCTGGGCAGATCTGAAGTTACGCTTCCTCCACAGTCTTGACTCATTTATTTTGAAAAACATTTATTTTTTTATTTTTTTTTACAAAATTGTGCCTTTATAATCTGTTACAAGTTTTATAACTATGCAAAATTTTCATCCACAATCAAAACATTTTCAAAGTCAGCCCCATGCAGGCCTGAGTTAATTGAGTTTGTTTAGGGAGGACTAAAGTGACCCTCCTCTCTCTCTGTTCACGTCGTTCGGGAGGTTCTTGCGTCTCTATCACTGTTCAGGACAAGCTGTGTCAACAGTAGATGTGTATCAGAGAGACTGATAACTGACAGCTCTCTGATCTACACCCATCAGCTTCTGAGATTCAACCACGAGGAGGTTACTGCAAAACAGCGACGACAACAGCAAACTACAACCTCTTGGCTCCACATTAACAACTGACTTTGATCAACTGTTGTCAACTGTTGGCCCGTTATGCTATGTGTATGTGTCTGGCTGTCTTGTCAGGCATCTGGTTTTGTGAAAGAGTTTTCACTGGAGTTGTATGATATGCTTCAGGTATTATTTTTGGGATATCATGGCAGTGAGTCAAGGTTTCTGGACAGATTGCTCTTGAAACAGAAACTGCTTGAGTTTTCACGCACTCCCTCAGGCTTTGCAGGGAATTGGTCCAAAAAGATAAAATAACCAGTGAGCAGCAGTTTTTGTTCTTTTAGGACAAAATTTGTCTTAGGTGTCAGAGGACCCAGGGCAGACTGGTTCAAGAGCACTAAAAGGCAAGATAAAGTTAATTAATTGTTCGATACAACATCGCCGAGCAGTTAAATGCTGACGGAGAACCCCGCATCACACCGTGAAGCATAACAGTCACTCCTACGGTTGGCACAAGCTCAATAAGATTGGTTGGGAAAGTTGTCGCCAGGTCTTACGACCTTTTATTGCTGCTGCAACATTCAGGAGTTGCTGGGGTCAGAATTTGATACAACATGATAACACAAATCTTGGAAAGTGTTATCAAAAGTTCCAGCTGCTGCTGGTGGTGAAATGTTTGATCAATTAAAGAGATCAGTTAGTGTATGTTTCAAACTTGACTTTATGTTGTCATCTCAAAGGTGGATGCAAATCATTTACAAGGACCTACTGACACAAATTGTGTTTCATTTGTTAATAAACAGGATTAACATTTTCACAGATGGACATTATCACATTATGAATATATTTTTTAGCAATATAACTTCAAAATATGAATTTAAAAACGGAATATTTAACTGTTTAATGCATGCACTTCAGTGGGAAATGGAAGTTATGCCTTCACCACTTGACTGATGTTTGTTGTCTCGCTTGTTGTAAACACAAGTTGAGACATTTCAGCTGGTATGTCACTACGCCCCGGGCAGATGAAGCAGCCCAACAGATGAACTTTATGGATTATGACTCACAGGCTGTTTGCAGCAAGGGGAGCAGCGTGAAAACAAACAACTTTACAATTATACCACAAAGAAAGCATGAGGTGTAAAAACCTTGTTAAAAATGACAATTTAAATTTTTTTGTTTGCCATACTTGTGTTCTGTTATCTAACCAGATACTTTTTTATTTATTTATTTATTTTTACCATAGGTAAACCTTTGCCAGTATAAATTAATAATATAAAATAGTATAGCTAAGAGTATTTTAACAATATCGGTCTCAACAGCTGAAACTTTTTAACTTTAATAGCCAGGAGGAAGTTAATAGTGCAATGATGTCTGAGGTTTTGTATAATCTACTGCTAGAATCAGCAGTTTGACCACACAAATGTGCAAACGTCTTTCAGTGTCAGATGGTAGAGTGATGCTTCACAGACCAATGTTTTTTTGTGTGTTTAAACTTTTGATGTTATTGATAGTTTCATATTTCATGTCTTGGCTTCGATTTCGCATTTTTTTTTTTAGTGATCTTTCAAACCCAATCCCCTTTGTTATTGATATTATTCCTACTATTAGTTGTGACTGTGCCTGTGTTCGCTCCTCTGCCGGTTCCTTCTTAGATGGTTTGTTGACTCAAACAGAATGCTGATTATTTTGTACTCGGTTTTACGGCCACCAGCCATCTCACCACCTCTCTCTGCGCCAGTCACCTGTCACTCTATTCAAATTCAGGTGTAGGATCACCACAGTCCCATTGGTGCGATGAGTCCCCACGCCCTAGCCTCACCACCACATGCCGCTCACCAATCACGTGACGGTATCTTCTTTATATTGACCCCCTCCTTTCCCATTCGAAGTGGCGACTGAACACTGAGACAGTACGCCACGTTCGACTTTAGAAATATAGTGCACTATAGAATGACAGACTACTTCTTAAAGTGGCCAAGGGCTACATTTGTTTTGGTGTGTTTTGCTCTCATTTGACAGAGGTGTTTATGTTAGGAGTTTTTGGGTTTAAGGGTGCTGTTTCTGCATTTTTGGTTTGTAGATTTAGATAACAAGGCCTTTCTTTCCTGCTTGGGTATTTTTTGTACTAGGTAGATAGCTCGGTTTTTTTTAAGAGTCTATTTTGGTTATGTTTAATTATCTGATACAACAGCACCACTTGGTCCTTTACGTTGTAGTTCTGCCTTGCCTTTTTTTGTTTGTTTGTTGGGTAATTAAAGCCTTTTTCTGTTTTCACCAGTCTTTTCATCAAAGTTTTACGTTACCACTCACTGATTTAAATGAGCCGAGTTGCAACATTTGGTGCAGAATGGAGATTAAGAGGAATGAAGAAAGGCAGAAAGAGAGGCTTGTTTCTTCCAACGTCTGAGTATGACTCTAGAGGAAGTGGTCAGATCTTGTCTTGAGTAAATGCTTGCTTAATGCGCACACACTGTCAGTGACCTGTTTAAACTCTGTTAACACACAAAACGGAGAACATGTCAGCTCTTAATAAAATTCTTCAGACACACAGACACCGTGCTTAACAATATGCAGTATATTTGTCATGGAAAAAAAACATCACTGAAGCTAATTTTGTTTCCAGTATGGTGAGAGGAAATAAACATTTCGGGGTAACTGATCTATCAGATGGAAGAAGAAGTAAAACTGTCTTGGGTAACCTCTAAACTCAAATTCATACGGACCTGCTTCAGCAGGGGTGCCTGTAGCTTGATTTAAAAAAAAAAGAAAAAAAAAAGTTCTGCACTTTTGCTCTTACGAGATGAAGAAAAAACCCCCAATAACCCAATTTCAGTCAGACAACTCTGGATTAAAGTCAACACCTTTATTGAGCATGATCATTTGCAAGATTAGCAGATGCAGAGCATCAGTATTTGGCCTGACTGAAGCAAGTGGCATCAGGCTGTCTCTATGTCTTAATTTCCTGCATGATCTGCACAAGACATTACAGCGGTTGAATTTGCAGACCCCTGCTGGGGATCACAAGACAAGCCCATAGGACGTTGCTGGGGATGTGGTTGAATTCATCAATCCATTTTCTATCACCACTTAACCAGCAATCAGGTTACATTATCCCCACTGCTAGAGGAAAAAGGTGCAGAGACAACACGGAGACAAATAACCATCCACGTTTGCACTCACGCCTACGGGCAATTCCGAGTTTTATACTAAAATGTGCATGTCTGTAGACTGTGAGAGGAAGCCAGAGAGCCCAGAGAGATCTGGAAAAAACATGAGAACTCCATCTAGAAAAGTTGAAATCAAAAGCTTCGACCTTCTTTGACAGATATTTACAATAAACAAAAAGGCTGCACTGGATGAGATCACAGGTCATCGTGTTTAATTAAAGTGCATTTCAGACAATAACGTCACAAAAAATGAAAAAACAAAAGTAAACGTCTTTTAGAACAAACATTTCATGGTAGAGGCATATAGAGACAGGTTTGTTGGACAGTGTTTGCAATAGCCGGAAATGTGTACAGGAAGCTGTGTTGAAAGTTCCGGTGAAGGCTGCATGCAAAATGCCTCTAAGAGTTTTCTCTGACATAAATAAGTATAGCTCACCAGGTCTGCCATTCACTTTCTCCAGTGAAACGGTTTCCAATGTTCACAGTGGTATTGAATTGGAAGATAGGTGAAACTCTGAGGCTTTTTTCATTTTGCTGTTTCTATGCACAACGTGGATGTTAAACTCAAAAATAGCCTGATTGAGTATTTGTGCATACATGCAATATTCTTTATGATTAAAACTAATTATAGTTTGGGAAAAAGCAGTCCAAACATCCACTTCCCCCATGTGTCGCCAAAAGTTTCGTTTTCTTCATTGTTTTCAGGCTTTCATTCTGATCATTTGTGACCACTGACTCATTGACTTACTGTGTATTAGGGTTAATATTACCCATTACTAACACATTAGTGGAAAGAAACAGAGCAACATAATAAAATCGAGTAGATACTGCAAGTAAAAAGCTTACAAGATTATGAACAATCCGTTAGTAGCTTTTGACAGATTGAATTAGAACCCATAAGATGGTTGGATGTTTGTTGCAATTTGCCAATGGGGAAGTGGCTGCTGTTAGTTCTCCAATCCACTAGATGGTACTATAGTGTTGACACGGAGAACCTTTAATACTCTATACAAGACTAATGCAAACAAAAGGCCTCGAGTTTCAACATAGTAATCCACCAATACCCAACAACTTGACCTGGAACCAAGTCAACCAGTGAACACAGGCGTCCTTCAGTTGTTCACAGCCATTCTGGCTTTGAGTCGGTTGATTTTGAGAGGGAGCAGTCCTGCCATCTCCGTGCTCAGCTCCAGCTCTGTCTCCACAGCAGCTACAGCCTCCGGGTGGGCCGCGCAATAATCCACCACAAACCTGGATGCCATGAGGAAAACATTAGAATTACACTGATTCATCACACGACAAAAGACCCAAACAGCAATACAGCCCCTTACTTGTAGTTTTCCAGTGACATGTTGAGGTTGTCCAGTTGAACAGAAGGCACAGGGCAGATCATCAGGGTGTGGAGTCGCGCCAATCTGAATTTTGCCGCCAGAGCCGGTCTGAGCACATCCTCCTCCAGGCGCTCTGGAAACTTACCTTCGGGAGAGCACAGAGAGTCCAAGAACATCTGGAAATATCTGGGGAGCAGAAGACAAGGCCGAATGAGGAGATGTGAAACAGGGACACAGCTTCTGTCCTCACACAGATCGACACTCACTTGACAGAAGAGGAGCAGAGATGGTTAATTTTCTTCATGGTGTGATTATCTAAGGACTGGGTGTCTCCTTGTCTGTTGGTACGAGACAGTTTCAGGTCCGTCATCTCATTGTAAGTCTCTGCCAGCTCGAACATCAGCTGTCGGCGAATCAACAGGTAGTACTGGGAGTTCAGGTCTGTGAATAAGCAGTCAGGGAAACACAAACATAATCATTGTCACAGATTTTGATTCAGAATTACTCATTTTTCTCAATCTTTAAAGTTCTTAGAGAAGACAACATCCATCCATCCAACTGCACTCAGGTATGCGGGTTGTGCTGCAGGATGCCTATCCCAGCTCCTGTATGACAGCTAACCCAGATGATAAACAAAGGCATACACCCATCCACACACACCTACAGAGTTCCCAATTTGACGATGAAGAACCCGGACAGAAGCCACACAGACACGGGGAGAAGATGCAAACCCCACACTCCAACCTAAACAATGTAAAAACACTCTGAAGCGACTTTGGACCAGTACCGTTACAGATTGGCTCCAGCAAGTCAATTCGTCTTTTGTGCATTTTGCATCGTGCCTCCGCTTCCTCCTCGAAGAAAATCAGATTGCGGTACAGAGAGCTGTGGTCCTGCAGGATCTCTATGTGATCCGTCACATAGCCATCCATTAAAAAGTATTCCTTGGCCTGAAAGTGAGGGGAAGAACATGTTTGTAAAATGTGAGGGCATTTAAAGACATCAGAATTCTTTCAATGAGAAACCGTTTTATTGTTTGCCTTCAAGATGAATATCAAAGATAATCTATTGTTTTGTATTTGCACCAGTTTTCTTTCTATATCGATTTTTCTTGCCTCTTATCATCTACATATGTGAATTCAATGACAACGGTAGATTGGCTTGATTCTCTGAACAAAGAACATAAGGATCCTACTGAGTGTTGCTCTGCTTTTGGGCAGGTACCCCGAGAGTGAAATTGTTGGTACAAGCAACTGCAATGCTATTTTTTCACAAAGGTGTGTAGGTTCATTTTGTGGAACACTGGCATCTACTTGTTCCTGAAAACAACCCTGGAGACGTGTTTTGCCCATCTACAGTAGTTTGACTGCCTGAATCAACCAACATCTAACTGAGAGAAGATCGTGAACCTAACAAACGCCTTCACAAGTCTAGGAGAGGAATTTCTGGGGAACCTTTCTGACCTGCTGCCACTGCAACCCACTCCCTTGTATGAGTCTATGTGAGTATTGTCTCTACCTGTATGACATAATTCTGGCCAACCAGGAACACAGCTTTGGCTTCAGAGAAGTCCAGTGGGTACAAACAGCGCACCTGGAAAGGAAAGGAAAGGAAAGGAAAACAAAATAAACAAAACTCAATTTCATCTACTGTACCCTGAGATGATGCTGTGATATTGCATCAATATATTTTTCAAGTTTGTCCAATGTATAACAACACAGTACACATACCTTTTCTTCCTGGCTTGCAATGGAGTCAAATGTATCCTCAGATCCAAACAACAGAGCACTCTTCCTCCTCTTCTCCTCCTCTTCCTCATCGTTCCTTCTCTCCCTCTTCAACTCCTCCTGACGGTCAGGATTAAGCTCCCCGATGTTGTCCTGGATACAAACACGTCACACATGATTAAAAAAAAAAAAAGCATCTGATGCCAAACAAAGCACATCGTCACGTCACACACACACCACTCGTACCTCCAGCAACTTCTTGGCGTCCTGCAGGAGGTTCAGACAGTATTTGATCCAGCATCTGGCAATATCTGCCCTCTGCTGCCTGAGCTTTTCCCTCCGCTCGCTCTCCGTCTCACCTGGATCAGGAAATGGGACAGAAGGATGTGAGACGACAGAAAAAATAGAGAGAATGAGAGGTGAGGGATTTTGGACAGATACTCACTCTCCTTAGCTGCTTCTTCAGAGGGAACATCTCCTGCTAATCCAGCTATAACACTAGCTGCTGACAGGCAGTGTCTGCCCTCCATGTATTGGCCCTAGAAATGACACACATCACCTCCACCGTTATTGCTGCCAACACACTTAATATGTGAAAAAAAATGCATTTGTGACAAATAAGAAAGAGTGAGATTCAAGCAGTGATGTTATAGCATTTGTCCAACCTTAGTGATGTAATACTGTGACAGTGTGGCAGCGTTCAAAGCCCACTCCATTGGATTGAACTGGTTTAGCTGTAACTGTCTCTGCAGGGTGCTGTGGCAGTAAGTTGCTGCGCGTTCAGTCTCCCCTGTGTGACAGATCACAGTATTATAAAAAAAAAAGTCACTGAATGAGTCTTTTCAATGATTGTACATTCAAAAGAAAATTTGCTTGACAGACTCAAAATCAAACTCACCAAGGTTTTTATAGACTTGAGCAAGATAGTACATGGTGTGTGTGTAGGCAAATTCGAACCTGGGAGAAAAAAAAGAGAAAGATACATTATGTTAAAAACAGAGGCCAAAGGGGGAGGGGGATTTTAAAACCGCATGCGGTGCTCCATGAATAGCCACTATTATGTAGACCATTTCATAACTTGATCACACAGAGTCAGGTGCTGCCCCAGTCGTGCCTTCAGCGATCTACGTGTGCACACAACTTGATGACACGCAGTGGTTCCTTCCTGCTGCCATAATAATGTGAGAACCCTTAAGTGCAAAGCGTACTGGCTTGGGTTGCAGCACTTTTGGTGTGATCGCAGGCTAACATCAGCAGCAAGCAATACCATTGTGGATTAGGAGCTTCACAGATACCTCTTTGTCCTCTCCTGATGCGTCAGCAGCTTCTCCTCAGTAGTGAAGTACTCTGTGATGTCAGTAGGTGGAGTTCCATCCTAAACAGAAATGTTCAACAATGTTGTTTTTTTTTTTTTTTTTAAATTGTGGCTTAACATTGGCTTCATTTAACATCAGGCATGAGCAAACTATGGCCTGTGGGCCATATGTGGCCCATTAAGCTTTTTAATCCAGCCCGCCAAATTTAAAGAAATTATATGTATTAATTTAAGTAAGTAATAAAACAGCTGTATCTTATCTATTTTTAATTGATTTGAAAGTTATTTCAATAACTAGCAAAATATCTTGGGGTTTCAAAGACCTATTTTGTTCATTTTCAATTGACATTAAAGCACATGTTTTCTACATATACCATCATATATTTTGGTGGGTCACCAAAACACTCCATCTACTCCTGTCCCTCTGTTTAATTTTAGAACCCATTGTGGCCCTGAAGTCAAAAAGGTTTGCCCACCCCTGAGCTAGATAGTAATGGAAATTGGTGGACGGACAGATGTAAGGATGGAAATGAATCACTCGCCCAGCTTCCTACCTCCTTCATATAGCGTTGGTAGATAAATTCTGCCGTTTCCAGGAAACCCTGGGCTGTTTCCGTCTCGTCACGGCCCGCCCACAGGATGCCCAGTTGGTTCTGTCAACACAAACAAGCACGCCGTGTGCAATTGATCAGAATCACACCATGTCCAACCCATTGGCGTGATGCAAAGATAATTTGATGGTTCTGTCTGACGTTTGAGTGTCGGAGTTGTGGCGCAGTAATAGAAACAAAGTGACGATAAGGTCGACGGTACCCTGACGTGGATGAACAGTGACACATTCTCGGGCGACACTCTGCATCTCTCCAGCAGCTTCATGCAGTTCATGAGATGCTCTTGGCCCGCCGACAGCTCCTCCGTGTCCACATGGTTAACCCCCAGGTAGTACTCCACCGCCCCGAGTCGAGCCGCCCGGAGCCCCGCTGGCGAGTCGCCGCTGACTCCCCGGACGAACACATCTTCCGAGGGCCTTTCCACCGGCGGCTCCGACGACCGCTGGACCCCGCTCTCCGGGCTCTCTCCGCCGACCTCCTCCTCACCGTCCCCGGCCTCGAAGCTCTTCAGAGAGCAGTGGATTTCCCGCAGCACCTCTCTGGCCTTGTACTTGGAGAGGAATGGATTGTTTTCGGGGTCGCTGCGGGATTCCACATCAGAAAGGTGTTGGGCGTTGGTAAATTTGTCGCAGACGGCTCTCCACTCATCACTGCTGACCGACGCCATTTTGGTTTTCTTCTGGGATTTTTTTTTTTTTTGTTCAACTGTACAAACACTTTGTTGCATCACCGCCACCTGCTGGAGGAAATGGCATTTGTCGAATAGCTTCTTATTGTCTTCAAAGCTGTCAATTCTTGTTTGTTAATACCCCCACACAAATAGAAGGAAGTCCAGGCCTCCTTCCAACCAAAATTCCGACGTTGAAGGTTACACGGTCCTAAATAATAACCACCCAGCTGAATATTAAAATGAGACACATTCTGACTTCGATTTGGGTACAGCCTGTTTATTTTGAAACCCAAAGAGTCAAATCTTTAATGGGGGCAAAGCACTGTGCAACATACAATGACAATAAATTTGTGTGAATTACAACAAAACAATACAAATTTGGTCAGTAATGACAGAAGCAGCTTGCCTTGTCCAGTTATGAAAAGAAAAACAGTGAAGGCAGTGTCTACACAAAAAGATGTTTATGAAGTAGTAACAGATTTAATTTAATAATTATCCTATGACTATTTCAAGCTGTACTTCATTTTCATTTGCATGTGTGTTTCTTAAACAGCAGTACTTCAGTCAGACACTATCCTCTCCACATACCCTAAGGTTAGTGGGTGAAAGCATCTAATTAACGTGTGTTATCTTCAATGATGTGAACATATTTGCACAGAATGAACTCTGGCCTGTTTTGCAATTATCCAGAACATTAAATATAAAAAAAAAATATATATAACTATTAATGACCTAAGATGATTGCTGATAAACAGTGCATTAGCCAATTTACAAAATATGCAACAGCAAGTGGACTTTGTGTGCAAAGCGTCACACCATCAGGCTGGTTAACCGAGTACACATTCGCACAGGTTTTATTTTCGTGCACCACGTTAAACATTGCCGAAATCATAAAAAGAAAAAAAAAAGTTGACCTCAAGTCTTAAAGGAAGAAATCTTTTTTTTTTCCTCTTTACAGTTTTATTGGAACAATCAACTGTATTGTGGAAACTTTCAGTTAAAAATTTGTACCATGGACTCAATGACAAGTTAGGTTTTTTTGATACATGGGTTGGATGTGTGGAGTTAAGGTGTCTCATGAAGCAGCATGGTACCACTCTGCAGTCAGGGTGTGCTTCTGCCATAATCTCGGCACTAGGAACTGCCCTTTTCCATTCTGAAACACAACAGAAACATAGTGTGTATCAATATTTAATGAGGGACAGTAATGCAAAAAGACAAGTACAGTGGTAACTCAGGACACTATTATTGTACCATGTATACTGTTACAACAAAAACATACAAAACAACAACAAAATAGACTGTAAAAATCAGTGGACAAATGGGAATCTGACAACATTTCTTACTTGTACTTGATGAGACGAGCTCCCTGGACGAGCTGTGCTGATTCGTTGGTTACATGACAAGCGAACAGCAGCCAGTTGCGAGGCTGCACCTTGTAGGCGAACCTCATGAACAGCAGAGAATAGCAGCACAGAGCTGAGAGGAGAGACACACAGGGAAAGATAACTCTTCAGAGCAGGTTTATTGACATTTGAGCCATCAGTTGCTCAATAGAAAATATTTAAAACAAAGCACATGGATGCGGTTCAACTAAAGAAACCATAGAATGAAGAAGACATTTAAGTTGAACTACAAACTAGAGATGGATGAACATTTTTTCAGTTATTTGTAGATTCATATATGATGCTCACCGAAGGTCATCCTGCCACTGATGATCTCAGGACTCTTCTTCATATCTGTAATAGCAGCTATTGGAAGACCCCAGTTTGCCACTGGACCCCAGAAATGCTGCACCAAAACACAGACAAAGAACAAATTAAAGCTTAGACTTCAAAATTTTAAATTCAATAACTACAATCGCAGCTCTGATGCCAGTATATTTTACTATAACATATTCTAAGAGTACAAAAAAGATTAGTATTTAAGTTTTTTTTTTTTTTTTTTAAGTATGGAGACTGGGACATATATATGGAAATATATAGAGGATGAATGCATACCGTGCTGTTGGGTGTTTCGTTTTTCATGGCCACATGGAAGAGAAGATTAAAAAATATAAGTCATGCTTGTATACCACAGGTCATACTAAGTCTTCCACCCCATGAAAAGGAAATCAGCTCATTTTTTAAAAAAATTATTTTGAATGTCATACAATCCTCCCCACACATTATCACATTTATTTCAATCTGGTTTTAGCACTTAAAACAAGGTTCTTAACCAGGCAAATTACGACTGAACTGACCTACGACTAGTCCACACCTGACCTAAATAGTTAAGTCCTGTACTGTATTTCTTTGACTTTGAAAATGAGGCAGATAGCCCAGATACATATCTTTGTGTAATGTAAACAAGGATGACCTCTTGCGTCAGTCTTCCACCATTTAGCCTTTACTCCATATCAAAGGTGAACTGAGACAGCCCCCTTAACCCCCCTTAACATCCAGTAAACATTAACGAAAATTCTGAAAACCTGTTAAAAATTAATTGCGTTTTTATGTCTCGGCATCTGTAACTACAAGAGAAAAAGTAAAGGGCTACTTTTCTGTAAAACCCGACACACAACATTTACGGAATAAACAGCAAGACATCTGTTTTCTTGCGCTCTAGTCGCGTTATAACCCACTAGTTAATGTCAGATCAATAGCATGTACAGCCTGCAGGTAACCTCATGACAGGGAAATGACAAAAGAAAACACATTCACAAATAAGACTAGCTGAGATTACAAAAAAACAACAACCAAAATGTGGTTTAAGATTAAGATGCAGGCCTTGCAAGTCAAACAGATATTTTGACAGGGGAAAAAAAAAACAACAACCGGCAGTTAGAACTCCAGCTGAGGTTACCCCACCGTGCTTGCTAGTTCAATTAGCACGCATGCTAAGACAACGTTCAGGATTCAATCTAAGACAAAATACGCACCTCATCAAATAATCCCTGAACTCTTTGCTCTTCAGATGATCGATGGCTTTCCGTGCAATAGTACCCGCCATGATTAAACTATTGATAAATAGCTGTTTTATGCAAAGACTGGAGCTCCTCCGCTGTTGAAGGGCGACTGACAGCCGTGGTTCAGAGGACGACTGGTCAAATTTCCAACCGGAACCAAAACAGTGTCGTTTTACGTCACTGCCGCGACGTCGTTGACGCGCAATCTCGGGCTATAGAAAGAGAAGAAAACGATTAGATAACACGATAGAGGAGGCGAGAAAATGATGATAGGAGTGTATTTATGGATTTATTTACTGAGATAGTCGGACGGCTGGTAATCACAGCCATCAGGCCTCCCACATTATAGTGAAAACTGGGAAACTGAGTCATTAAGGATCGTCATAAAAACTGCATAATTTTTTATTTTATTTTATGAAGGGTGAAGAATTAAATAACAGGGACATGTTATGACAGTTTTAATTATTAGAGTAAAATGTAATCACACGTAAGCACTCGTGTATTTTGCAGGGAAATATACTTGCTGTAACAAAAAGAAATATAAAGTGTGAATACCTTTAGACCCTATGATTAATAGCAAAACACTCTTGTTTTACACATGAAGAGGTCAGGCACCCCGACCAGTAGAACAATTAGGATTATTTTGTTACAGCTTCTTCCTAAATTCCCATCTTCTTAATGAAAATTGTTTTAAAAATATAAAAGAAATTGCACCCCCCCCCCCCCCGCAATTTATAAATTTATGTTTGGAATAGTATTGATGTTAATGGAGTTATTCTTCAAATTATTCACACACAAAAAAAAGGCTGTCGTGAATTGCAGCGATTTCTTTTCAATCTATTTCTATGTGCCGCTCGCGAGACAAAACTCCTCGGGCATGCGCAAACGGTCCTTTCCGTCCGCGTGCTTGTGGACTAGCTCTCGCGTCTCTACTGAAGGGTTCCAACTGGGAAGAAAAATGCCGTCTAGAATCGTTTTTGAAGTCGAAGACGCCGCCATGGACAACGCTGCTGACAACACAGAGGAGGTCGAAACTGTCAAGGTGAGCAGAGTGAATCTAGTCTCCGCGAATGTTGCGTCTTGTGCGGCGCAGTCGCCACCCCGCTCCGGCGGCCCCTCCATGTTTAACAACATGTGGCTGAATGCGCTAGCTTTAAACTTTGGCTAATCAGCTAGTTAAGCTATCGGCGAACCCGTTTACAGTGAGTTTATGTGCCAACACCCAGAGCTGAATGTCACCAGCGTACTATTTTACAGCGATATAGTGATTTAAAAGCGTTTAAAACGCATCTTTAGCTTACAGTGCCTTTAAAGCGCTATTACGTCACGTACAGTGGAGATCACGTGGGAAGCCAACGTGATGTGAGTTTTCATGGACTCCACGTCCACGTGGACGATGGCAGCATGTTGTGTATGAGCTGTTAAGGGTAGTGTGTGGGCCACAGAGGGTTGTAACCTTTGACAGAGGTGGCCTGAGTATGAGCAGATGGATGGAGTGTTTTGGTGACCCACCTCACAGGAACAAAAACATATAATGGTATATGTAGATAACGTGCTTCAATTGAAAATAAACAAAAGTGTAAAAACAAATATCAATTTATCAGAATCAGAAGCATTTGTTGTCATTGTAAGAGAGAATACAGCGAAATTCAGGGTGTTACTCCTGCTTGGTGATTCCAGAATGTTAAAATATAGGTAGATAAAAACTATATTTGAAGTAGAAAAATAGTGCAAAATTAAGTAAAAATAAGACAAGTAAAATTGGAATAGTGCAGTGCACAAATAAAGAACAGCAGAGTATTTGCACAGTTATTGCACATTGTTAATACAAATTCACATGAATGAGCTTATTTTGCCCGTACGGTTTGTACCTCATGTTGTGACGGCTCTACAAACAGTTCAATGGTCATGAGTTGTTCGTGGTGGTGGTGGTAGCTCTGGGAAAGAAGCTGTCTCTCAGTCTGTTTGTTCGAGCTCTGTGGGTAGTGTAGCGCTGGCCCGAGGGTAGCAGCTTAAACAGGTGGTTACTGCGATGAAAGGAGTCATTTGGGATGTTTTATGACTTACTTAATTATTAATATCATTTCTTCAAGTTTGGCGGGGTTGATTAAAAATCTTAAAGGGTTGCATATGGCCCCCGGGCCGTAGTTTTCCCATGCCTGGGGTAGTGCAATGTTCTCTATAGCAGTGTTCTCTTGAGTAGGACAACATCTCCATGTCAACAATCACCACCTTGTCGTTATTTTAATTGTAATTTCTTTATAGTAAATCTGCCTCCTATCTAAACATACACTTACATTAGAGCCACCTATCTTGGGAAAATAAAGCATACAGGTAAATTTGGAGAAATTCACAAGGTTTGATCTCATGACTGTCACACTTAATGCGGTCTGTTATTTGCTGAAGGAAAAAAAAGTGATCGGAGTAACTGTCAGATATGTCATAGACAAAGTGGATAACTTCTAAATAGTTATATCTCTGTTAGTAGAGATAACATTTTAAATGATGACTTGATGTGCTGGTTATGCCACATATGTCACAAAGTTCTGTACTTTCTAGAGAATTGTTTTCTAATCTCAAGAGTTATTTAAAAAATATGGCTTTCCATTGTGTGTTTGGAAAATAAGATAAAGAAGAAGACCAAAGAGGGCAAAAAGCAGAAGAAGAAGCAGTTGGAGCAGCAGGAAGAGCAGGAGGACCCAGACTGTGAACCTCCAGCACCAAAGAAAAAAAAGAAAAAGGACAAGCTGAAAGCGGACCAAGTTAATGGCCAAACACCAGAGGCCACAGACTTGAACGGAAATACTAACGGCGTTGAGACACCAAAGAAGACGGAAGAAGACACAGAGGTTGGTGCTGCCGTGTTGTACTTAGCAGTCTAGTTATTAGTTTTGCATTCAGTCTTGTGTTCAGTCTCTCATCGACATTTAATTTGTTGTAATTAAGTTCCTCTTTTGCAAGATGTAATTTTGTTGCATAATTCATGGCTGTTTTTTTTTTTTTTATATCATCTCAGAATTGCTTTCGGCTGATGCTTAACTTCAGATATTGATATTGGGAAAATAATAATTTGAATAATTTGCTGAATTAAAACAGACTTTTTAAAATTGAGGGATGAGTACTGTGATTGTGTAATTTATAGTATTTAAAATAACAGTTGCACAGACCAACCAATACTGTTTTTTTTCTTCTTTTTTTTTTTAGCAAGAGACACCTGAGCAGAAGGAAGGAGCTTTTTCTAACTTCAGGATCTCCCCCGTGACCATCAACAAACTGAAAGGTGAGCACAATTTTTCTGTTCTTGTTTTGTTTTCTATAATAAATGTTTATTTCTTGAGTAATTTGTTATTCTGTTTGTTTAATTAATTTATTTGAAATGCGTTATTGTTTATATCGATAAACATTTAATTACTGGATTATGATCATTTACTGAAGTATTTGAATGGATGTGATTCACTATGTTTAAAGAATATATTATGGACAACCTTTTTGTTGGGCGACGGTAGCTGAGTGACCACCTTGAGAGTGCGGCATGCTTTGCTAAACAATAGCTCTTTGTTTGATGTCCTCCTTCTTCTACTGTGCACTTTCTTCCCTGCCCTTTCACACTCTCTCCTCTGTTTTCCATGACCACAGCCCGAGGAGTCGCCTACCTGTTCGACATTCAGGTGAAAACTTTCGACCCTGTGTATGATGGCGAGGATGTGATTGCCCAAGCCAGAACAGGAACAGGAAAGACTTTCTCCTTTGCCGTTCCATTAATAGAGAAGCTCCAGAATGAGGCTGGAGTCGCTGTCAGGGGCCGAGCTCCAAAGGTACACACACGTAGCACCCGAGTGCATGCACGTCAGACGTGATTTTCGTATGAAATGACCTCTGAGTGAGTTTGTGTATTTGTCTGTAGGTACTGGTCCTGACTCCAACCAGAGAGTTAGCCATTCAGGTATCCAGGGACTTTAAAGACGTTGTGAAGAGTCTTAGTGTTACCTGTTTCTATGGTGGCAGTTCTTACAACCCACAGAGTAAGTCCAAACACGAGTTCACAGTTATAAAGAGATTCTCAAATCAAATCAACAGACGTACACAACTTTTTTGTATCCATCTCATTGTCCTCTTTACATTGTTTTATATCTATATGTTTTTTTTTTACTGTTTCATTTACTGACAGCATACTTGAAATGTTGACATCAATATTAACCATGGTTGCTCCCTCCTTTTTGTCTAGTTGATGCCATCCGTAGTGGAATCGACATTTTGGTTGGGACGCCTGGTCGCATCAAAGACCACCTCCAGAACAATAAACTGGACCTTACTAAACTTAAACACGTGGTCCTGGATGAAGTTGACCAAATGCTGGACATGGGCTTTGCAGAACAGGTTGAAGAGATTTTGGCGTCATCATACAAGAAAGGTACAATAACTGTTTGGACGCAGTGCAACTTATATGGAATATCTGCCTGTGTGTTGTCGTCAGTGTGAGAGTATGTATGTTTCTTGCAGAGGAGTCGTGCATTTATATTACATGCATTGAAATTCGACAATTAATCTGCGTTGTGTGCATTTAACATTTACAGTACATTGTGTGTGTGTGTGTGTGTGTGTGTCCATTCTCCTTTCTAGATGCAGACACCAACCCACAGACCCTCCTGTTTTCGGCCACCTGCCCCACCTGGGTGTATGATGTGGCCAAGAAATACATGAGGCCAAAATGCAAACATGTTGACCTGATCGGCAAGAAAACACAGAAAGCTGCAACAACTGTGGAAGTGAGTGTGGGACACTTTTAAATTAAAAGTACCACACTTTAGTTCAGTTGCTGTGCTTCAAAGCATGGGTAGTTTTGATAATTAGGGCTGCAAAATATGCTCACATACATCTCCATCAGAAAAGGCAGTCGGGTTCATTTGCAATAATAATTGCTCTATTTATCATTATCAATGAAAGTGGAATTTTAATGAAGTGCGATTAAAGTCAGTCAGCTGAATTAATGAAAATGTTTCTCCTCTCCCCTTTTTTTTCTTCCTTTTTTCTTTTTTCTCTCTGCGTTTCTGTTTTTTTTTTGTTTCCATGGTAGCACCTGGCCATCGCATGCCACTGGAGCCAGCGTGCAGCTGTGCTTGCTGATGTTGTCCAGGTATACAGCGGCAGCCACGGCAGATCCATTATCTTCTGTGAAACAAAGAAGGAAGCAAATGAACTTACCATGAATACCTCCATTAAGCAGGTAGAAATACTCGGACTTGAAAATGCATACACACCAATTAAAAGTGTTGTTGAAATGCTGAATTGAACAGTCAGTCTTAAATTTTACAAAAATACAAAGAAATGTTAATTATTTTATGTTTTGTTATGATCCTAGAGTGCCCAGTGCCTCCATGGTGACATTCCTCAAAAACAGCGTGAAACTACACTGAAGGGCTTCAGGAAGGGCTCTTTTGAGGTGCTCGTTGCCACCAATGTCGCAGCCCGTGGATTGGACATCCCTGAAGTTGACCTGGTGATTCAGTGTTCCCCACCCCAGGTATGATCTGCTACTTGTCACCCTGATCATGATTTTGCATATTATTTTATGTCACTGCATTTGGAAAAAAAACCCCAAAAACTTGCACTGTAAGTTGAATTGACTTCACCTCTTATGCCTGTGTTCAACTCAAGGATGTGGAGTCTTACATCCACCGGTCAGGACGCACAGGTCGAGCAGGCAGGACCGGAGTCTGCATCTGCTTCTACCAGAGGAAGGAAGAGGACCAGTTGCGCTACGTGGAAAACAAAGCAGTATGTTTTGGAGAGCTCCACTAAATTGTACACTTAATTGAACAAGGTTCTTAGCATTAAAGTGTTGGCTTTCAAATTCTGATGAAATGCATTTTGCATTCCCAAGGGCATCACGTTTAGGCGGGTCGGTGTTCCCACTGCCAATGACATCATCAAGTCATCAGCAAAGGATGCTGTCAGGTAAACAATTTGGAGAGCTGGTGTCAAATAATATTGGTTTTGGAAGGATTTTCAAGGATCATTAAGATGCATGCTGACACAGGGATTCATAAATCTGGACAGAACCCAGATCAGCGTCATTGTTCTGATGCCTTTCTTCATCTTGCTCAGGTTCCTGGACTCGGTTCCCGTTGCAGCGATTGAGTACTTCAGAGAGTCTGCTGAGAAGCTGATCGCGGAAAAGGGAGCCGTGGAAGCATTAGCTGCTGCTCTTGCCCACATTTCTGGAGCTAAAAGTCTCGAGCAGCGATCGCTGCTCAATTCTGATTCTGTGAGTTTGTGTATGCAACACATTATGTACAGATCTGCATCAAGAAAAGAATGAGCCACTTTGTGGAGCTTCTTTCACAGTGAAAATGCACACCACACCTTGTGTGATAAGCTGTGTGGAAGAACTTCAAACTAAATCTGATCCTCTGTTGTAGAGGCACATCGGAGAAATCTGTTAAATTTTCCGCAGAGAGAGTTGGGAAATTCACTTTGTCTCCATGGATCATTTAATATGTTGTTATAAAAAGAAGTTTGTAGTCCCTCGCGCCTGTGTATTGATTCTCTTAACCCGTTGTTTCCATTTGTTTTCACAGGGTTACACTACAATGCAGCTGGTGTGCTCTCAGGAGATGCACAATATTGGTTATGCCTGGAAAACCATTAAAGAACAGGCCGGAGAAGAGATGGAAAACCACATCCAGAGAATGACCTTCCTCAAAGGCAAAACCGTATGTAATCACAACATCTGCACAAATAATGTTTCTGATATCTCCTCCTGACAGTTTACATTGTATGTTAGGTGCTACGAAACCCTATCATGTAACCTCTCACCTCTCTGTACTCAAAGACAAAAAGACGTTACAATTGCAATTGATAAAAAAAATGTGACTCTGAAATGTAGTGTAAAGTAATTCAAAGAATGACAGACGGCACTCAAGGTTTTATTTACAGCAAGTAAACAAAAAAAACTCCATCGACTTCTCTCAAACACTGATCGTCTTGCCTTTGTTGTTTTCACAGGGAGTCTGCTTTGATGTGGCGGCTAACAAAGTCAAGGAGATCCAGGTGAGAACACGAGCACAAAGGAACTGCTTGAGCTGATATTGTTTTGATTTCTTTCATGAAAAAGAAAATCATGGTTAAAATCTCACAGAGAAAACCAATGTGAGAACAATACCAGGCATATTTGCCATATTCAACCACAGTTACCTACCTTTAGCTCATGCTGAACAGTATACACTACCAGTCAAATGTTTGGACACACCTTCTCATGCATTGGATGTGATCTAGCGCTTGATGGCCAAAGATTGTTTGATTGAGTAATGTGATTCTTCTACAGGACAATTGGAAAGATGGTCGTCGCTGGCAGTTGACAGTAGCCACAGAGCTCCCAGAGTTGGAAGAGAAGCAGTTTAATAACCGCTTTGACCATGGAGGAGGAGGAGGAGGAGGAGGAAGAGGAGGAAGAGGCAGAGGAGGGTTCAGAGGCGGACGGGGCCGAAGTTTTGGGGGCCGTAGGAATGGCGGCGGCGGCGGTGGAGGTTATGGCCAGAACCGAGGAGGACACAAGCGCAGCTTTAGCCAAGCGTTTCACTGATGTTTCCAACATGTGGACTGATTAGGTTAACTGTCCCTTCCCTGAGCTGGCAGTCATTTTTATTGGCTGTCATTGAAAGTGATCTTTGGATTGCTCTGGAATTCTCCATTTGATACATATTCCAACTTTCATACCTAAAAAGTACAAGTACTTGCATTTAAAATCTATCTTTCTGTGTAGTTTATTAACACTGCCCATCCGGCAGCCTTGTGCATGCATTTTCTCGGGTGACACATTAGCCAAATCTCTTGAATTGATGTGTTCTTGCGCATTGTGATACATCATGAAATTGATGTGTGCTGAATGAGATGGGAGCCAATAATGCCTAAGGTGTCACTTAGAGAAAGTGTTACTTTTTATAAAATGGGTGTTTGGGGAACTGTGACAGCAGTCAGACACAACGTGCACAGCAGAACGGTTCTGGATTATGAGGTTATCTTGATTTTTAAAAAATATTAGCCACTGCATTGGGACTGTGCAGACTATTGATCTTTGCTGTGGGGCTCTGTGTTTGATTGCTAGCGCACCTTCTGCTGAAACCTCCTTCCCCAAATATATAATGGATGATTGCTTTGCAATTGCCTCTATTTATACCTTGTGTCTATGTCTTCCATTCATTTGAATGAAATGAGATATTCATTAAAAGAGAAAAAAAACAGCATCAAAGTTTGTATTTTTTTTGAGGTGGGTGGGGTTAAAAGCCGGACAAATGAAGTTGGCTAAAGTAAGATAATGCAGTATTTTGACAAGGAAGTATTGTGTACAGATAGCAGCAAATTTCAAGGATAAAAATTTAGAAGTGTGATGACTTTAACGTAATTACCCTTTCTTGCACTAACAAACAAATTACACTTAAATTACAACATGCAGTAAACATAAGACATTTAAGTAATAAAATAAGTATGGAAAAGTGGTCAAATACTTGTTAAATACATTATTTTCTTATTCAATGATCACTGAATTAGCAGACCAAACTAGTACTAATTGTTTTCATTAAGGGTCAGTTTTATAATAAATCATTTTGATGAGGACAAACAAGCTATGAATAAATTAAATGTCACCACACAAGCTGGTTTATTGTGAGTTCAATTTAATTTAAAATAAAAGTTGGACAGCCAGCCGATATAGGATATACATCGATCCAAACACAATTTTAAAAGTTAAAAAGATAAGACATCTTCCCGCCCTCGACATACAGCAGATGATTACTGTTGAGACATCGGCACAAAATTACTTGAAGTGATTCATTTTTGTATCATCATGATTAAAATTAAATATCTAAAAGTGTTCTAGCTCCAGTAGCAAGTATAACTCCTGTTAGTCAGAGATTAGAGGGATTGCCAGTTGTTGTCAACTAGAGGTCATCCCTTGTAATGGCAAGTCCTTCGGCGGTATGATTCTCCAGAACCAAACCATCATCATCGCCATCATCCTGGGCAACAGAAAGGACA
The DNA here is from genome assembly GCF_046127955.1 of Nelusetta ayraudi. Lineage (NCBI taxonomy): Eukaryota > Metazoa > Chordata > Actinopteri > Tetraodontiformes > Monacanthidae > Nelusetta > Nelusetta ayraudi. The sequence goes on along the minus strand of NW_027466052.1, from coordinate 11,548,598 downwards.
CACACACACACACACACACACACACACACACACACACACACACACACACACACACACACACACACACACACACACACACACACACAACTTAAACACGATGACCTCGTGTACTTAAATCGTTTGGAAACTAACATTCATGAGGTTTTTTTTTTTTTTTTTTACATTTAGAACAGTAGAACCTCTTGCACCAAACAAACCAAATTTGTGAAAAATCGTTTGCCTGTGGGTAACAGCGCCCCCCTGAGTCACAAACCGCAAATTTAACTTATCTCGTGTGGAGACGTATGGAATTGCACTGTGTGGGTCTCCTGCGACACACGTGAAACTGATAACCGTTGATTACAACTCCAGGGGAAGTTTCCGAATAGCAGTAGTATCTCCTGAGTTTAATCGAATAAAAACAATGCAGGTGTCGTTAAATGTATTCGGAGATGTAGAAAGAGTTAAGATATTTGATGAAAACGCTGACATTACATTTATTTATTTTTTTAAAAAACGGCCACATACGCTACCAGACTATGGATGAACCCCAGAAACCAGCAGAAAGTAAGGCTAAATGTGCCGGTCTGTCTTTTTCAGTTTACCCTCTTTCCACTTTCACTTTGCACTTAGTTGCACATAGTTGTTGTTTGTTTTGCGTCTAACAGACGCTTCTTCGCCCACCTCATGGTTATGAAATCCACTGACAGTGTTTCAAATAATTCGTCCCTGTGCAACGACTTCCTTTTACTTACGTCCTTCTTTTTGTAGTCCTTCTCAGTGCTGCGATAGGACACCACGTGAATCAGTGTGTAGATCCTGCATGGAAGAGACGCACAATGGCAAAATTAAGCTAAAAGATGCACGATTAAACCTACCACAAGATGGCAGTGTAGGCCTTGTATCAGCCCATGCAAAGTTCTTAGGCACGTCCATTAATTGGCTAAAAAAAATGTTTAGCAGAAGTTTGAAAATTGGTCAGTTTGTCAAACGATGCACGTGTGTACCTGTGATATAACATAGCCAGAAATTGGATGAGTAGAAGAATAGCAAAAGACAGCAGGAACATCAAGCTGAGAGGCTCCACCTATTGGCAACAAATGGGCAATTATGGCGTTAACCTTAACCAGCACTGGCCAATCAGGAACAAGTATAAAATTGGTTTGCCTGTCCTACCTTGAGGTATTCTCCTGATTCGGTGCCATTTGGGAAATATTTTGGAATCTTGATACTGATTATATCATTTCCAATGGCCTGCAGAAAGAAGGTTGCTACCACCCATAGCACGTTGAGCATGAAATAAAGGAATACTGCCTGCAAGGGGGAAAAAAACCTTTACAACTAAAACTAAACTAAAACTTTAAAAGTGTTTCCATCAACCAAGCAACCCACAGATTATTGCTAGCTCACTGCTATTGTAGCACTTTAGTCTTTACAGCCTTGCCTGAATCTAAAATTATGAAGGTTTGCTAAATTATGGAATGTGCTGAATCCTCATTAACTTATATCATGCATGTAACTCAGCTGAAGTTAAAAAACTGTATACAAACCTATACATTTAACCAGGAATTTATACAGTTTGCTCACTTTGTTGCGAAGAGACTTTAGCTCTCTGGTGACGATCTTCTGATGGGCCTCAGTATCAACTATAGGCGTCAAGTAACGTTGGATTAACTTGTTCCAGAAGTCCTTCTCTTCCTGAACAAAGACATGCTGGTCAGCTATTTAAATTCACACCACATGTACTCTTCTCTCATTTTTTCCTCAGCTCTTCTGTCTAGAGCCACATCCTTCATATTCAGTTCACATTCAATGCCAGTATTTACTTTGCAGATCACCTCTATGCTCCTTGGTTTTAGCCTCTCCCTCTGCAACAAAAGTCCAATTCATTTGGAGCCTTTGCCCTGTTTGTTTGATGACGTCAATGCTGTCTGCTTAAACCACCATAACTGATGTTCCAAATGACATTAATGGAAGATCAATGAAAAGTCACATTCCCGTAATGATCACTATTTAAGGGATTAGAACATGGACTAATGTTACCAAAGAAGCTGCCACAACTAACACCTCTTTTTCTGTATTCTCTCAGAGCTATTTGATGCAAAATGCTATTCATGTCCTTGCTCAGCTTGTGCTATGTAATATAGGCCTCTCAAAACAACAACAACAACAACAAAAAAAAAACACTTGCTTTACTGTCTTACTTCATCCAAGTTTTGAACTTGTGGGGCAGTCAATGTTTTATCAATGGCTCTGTTTAGTCTCTTCAAAAGCTTGGGCCTCGATCTTAGGCTTTCCTGAGCCTGGAAGACAATGACAATTTAACTGATCCACATATTAATAGTATACATTGGTAACAATGTTATGCAACATTGATTTTTTTTCAACCAATGGAGATGTTGGGAGGGTGCAACTTTTTTTTTTTTGACTGTTCCTTCAACAAAAATCCTAACACTACTTTTTTCTATACCTGCAATTCTAGTGTAGACCTGAGTCTTTTCAGCTGCTCTTCTGATGGGACATCCTCGGGCCCCACTCCACTTAATTCTCTGGTGAGTGTGTCTGTTAACATCAGTGACATGTCCTCGCAGAAGTCATTCTCACTTTTGTTACCAAGTGCATATCTAAGGGTAGGTTAAAACAGAAGAGCAGAACGGGTATATTAATATTGTCCCTAAAGGATAATTTGAGTGTTTCAAACCAACTTCTTTAAAATTCCACTTCTGTTCATCTGCGTTTGCAAGTTACCGTATTTGTTCTTGTAGGTTTCTCTTCATGTTGGCGAAGGTCAGCTTCTTTAAGAACTCTTCTTTAACCGGCTTTACCCAATCTGTGCAAATTCATATTCATAAGTAAACACCATGGCCGTGCACTTTGAGTTCCATAAAGTTGCCCGATTAGAAGTCCTCCTCACCTTTAACAGGAAGCTCAGCTGTTTTATCATGTTCAGTTATGCTGAGGTTATCTCCATCATATGTTGTTTCTGTGTAACTCAGCTCTTCGATGCTGTACATGCAGAGACCCGCACAGTTATGTGAGTGTATAGATTTTAGAGTTCAAGCACACACTTTCGTTGTCAACACTGACACAAAGTCCTACATTTTTTATTATTATTTAAAAAAAAAAAAGAAAACACCCAAGTGCCAGTTGTTTTTCCCATGAGTTATTGTTTGGCCAATCTATTATTGACAAGATGACTTTACCAAGAATGAATATTGTTCTTGAATTGCTCAACTGAAGAGAAGAATGAATTAATCTGAAATACCTGTCTCTGGAATCAAGTTCAGAATCTTCCGCCTCTTTCCAATTTGTTTCGCGATTTAGCAAATTGGTCCTAATTAAATCTGCATTGGTTGTGCTGACTATGGATTCAGGCTCTATTGTTGCAGCTGGCTGCTGGGTTTTTTCCTGGGCAGAGACTTGATTTTGAGCAGCGTGACTTAAAGTCTGGCCCGCGATCTGTTGAAGCATGAGATTCTCTGTTTCCTGTGTGATCTGTTCAAGAGAAAGATCCAAAACATCTTTAAATGTATCAAGGAAAAAATTAAATAGTAGTTTTATTGCCGGCAGTACCTGTATCTTCATGTCCCAGCAGCAGAGTGTACAGTTTCTGTCACATACAGTACTGTGGTTCTTTTTCTTTTCCCCCTCTTCCCTGACAAGGCAGTGGAGTTTACGGTTAGAAACTTAGACACATTATAATACACAAGGATGATTACTGAACATTGTTTGACATAATTCAATACAGGATCAGATTCTATATTGCATTTGTCTGCGAAAGAAATTATGACCAGAGAGAATTTTACCTTTGCTTAAGTTTTACAAATTTGAGAAGCCATTCATGAATGCTAGCCAGGACCTCACAGTTTCTTTTTTGCCTGAATTATTATATATTTTTTAATACCAATATTAAAGTAATGATGTAAAATATTTATATCCAATCCATAAGAATATAGCATTTAAACAAATAAAAAACACCACTTTTATCAATCAAATCACACAAGCCCATTATTAAAAATCATAATTGGTGCAGAAATCAGAAGACGGGGAACCAACTAACTAACTGATTATGGATCATACCTAGAATGGATTTGATGGATGACAAGATTTGGAAATTGACTGCCTTTCTCTCTGTATTACAATTGTGATTTGCAACTTGGTAATCAAAAGACGGATTAATGGAGAGAGTAATTGTTTGCCTTCCACAGCTACTTCCATTAATAAGTCTGTAAATTACTTGTTAGACTCCCTTGTGCCCCAAGACACAATGTGCATGTTAACAAGTGAGTAGATGGTCAACAGGAGGTATCCACTGGGGATACATATGAAATACATCAGACCATAGACGATCATTCCTTAAGGAGAAAATATAACATAGGATGAGATTCCATCATGTTATGTAAGGGAGTAACGAAATGTTATGCAACATTCTCAAAATCCAATTCACAACAGAAAACAAACAAAGGGAAAATGAACGTACCAAATTCCTCTGGGTGCAATATTGCTGTCACCATGTACATTATTACCATAGAAACCAAAAACACACCAGTGGGAGTCAGGAAAGTGCCTTGAACCACCATATCACCTAACAGACATAGGACAGTTACGTTTGTATTTCGTTTTAAAAACATGCTTTATAGCTATTAAAACATATTGAATGGAGTCAAAAAAAATGTTTTCACCCACCAATGATGGAAAAAAATGACGCAGTCATTAGGAATGCGTACAGAATACTCATAATGCCAGCAATGGTTATTTGATTGTCAGGCTTGGCTACGAAGCAAATGATGACGTAAAACACGGGAGGAACGCACGCGATGATGATAGAAAGTGTACCAGCGATTTTGAAAACAAACTGGAAAGCACCTGCCAAGAAAACACACGGAAAACAAAAACAGCAGATATGACAGACTACTGTACACATTGTAGAGAAAAATTTAAAGACACAAGTTGGAAGCAGTTTTGCTGTCGGATACAAACCAAAGAAAGACCAGAATCTGAGATCTACCTGCTATCATGAGAGTCACTGAGGCTGGACCAAGGATAGAGGAACCAACAGTGAACATCTGGTAAAAGATATAAGGCCTCGAGATGGAGGAGTTTCTCTTCACTGTCTCTGAACCACTGTAATTTGGCAAACGCACAGACAACGTCACATAGTGCTCACTGGACATGGCACAGCATCAAAATGTTTGAGTATACTGCCCATATAAAAGCGTTGAATTGGACCAGGTTAATTATATTCCACTTAAAAGAAAAGTCTGTAAGAGTTACAATAACCTGTGCAGAAGGTCCAGTGTATTAGCCAGTGTAGATGGTCCCCATCTCCTTCTTTGGTTGTAAAACTCTTTGAACTCTTGTGGTGAATTGGTGTAGGCATCTGATGCCGCATTGTATTCAACACGCCAGCCTTGCTGCAATAGAAGAGTGCAAAGCCAGCGATCTTCCCCTAAAATGCACATTGAAAACAGTAGTACATATAAAATGGAGGTAAAAATGGTGTAAGAAAAGGCAGGATGGGGTAAAAACTGGAAGGCACTCTTTTCTGTCTTGGCCTACCTTGATCGTATTGTACATATTCAGATGCTCTGGTTGCAGTGGTTGTGTACCTCTTCAACACATTGTCGTCCATCAGAGCTGAAGCTCGAAACAGACTGAAGCATCCTGGGCTGCATAACACACAGCCAAATACATGCTCGGCTGTCTTCTGTAGCCAGTGGCCCACTGCATACTCAAACTTCTGATACCACACCATGGGACCTGCGATAGGAAGCAGGCAGGGGTTATCAGCAGACTGCATAACAAGAGAAATAAATAAATAAAAACAGGAGCACGATACACAAAGGGCTCATTTTCAGAACAACTTCAACTAATCCCTTCTGGTTTTGATCATGAAAAGGTTTTATAACTGGTATCTGGACTTGATGATCAGAATAATGGTGTTTCTATGAGAACCGGTAAAAATATTAAATATATATTTTAATTGTTTCTCTGCATTTCACCCATCCTGTTCATCGTTAAACCACACATTTCTTAACTTCTTTTTTTCCAAACCACAGCAGATCCTGGTCTTCCAAACTAAATGACACTTTGACACCATGTGATATCAGTATGTTTGTGCTCCTATTACATTTTTTTCTTATAAAAAATAAATAAATAAATAAAATATAAAAAATAATAAAAAAATTATAATCTCGCAAATTCTTGCACTACTTACCCATACCAGTCGGATGGATTCTACCACATGCTGCCCCAACATTGTCATACATCCTTAACCTGTAAGTCAAATCACATCATAAAATCAAAACATTTTTAAGGGAAAAGCAATCTAATGAATTCTATTCTTGAGCTTTTTTTTCTTGGCCATGATAAAATAAAAAAAGGCTGATTGTTCAGTCGGCTCACTGACCTGTCTACCAGCAGAATTACGGCTTTAGGTTGAAAATCGGTGTCTCCATCCAGTGCCAGGAGATAGGTTTTGTCATCTGAGATAAATTTTCTCTTGCTGTTGTGAGACTGGGGCATCAGAAATATTTCCCCATCCATTGAGATCATACTTTCCACGCATGGGCTACTTGGTTGCTGAATCAACATTGAAACACAACATTAAAAAAAAAACCCCACATATATGTATAAATGTATATATTGGAGGACTTTTATACTGTAATGTCTGTGTTTGGATAATAATCTCACAGTGGTCCTCTGAGGGTTCCTGACAGTGTAGCCTTTCCAGCCAAGTAAATAATACAGATACATGATCTGAAATTCAAACACATTCTCTTATTACGTCAAGTCATCAGTTGTCTTCAAAGTATCAATACCGCACAGTTGCTATCAACTATGACCACAACTATTTTGTACCTGAGACCATCTTTTTTTATTCCTGATCAGGCTTTTGTCTTTTAAGTGAATGTAGAGCATATTGCCCTCTGACATCACAAACGTCAACCTGCCACCATATGGAGCCTTGGTGATTGACACATCATCAGGTTCCTTGTTGGTAAACACCCTGAATGGAAGGATGGGCTTTTTGTTTAAATTGATCAACAGGTCATTGGATAAACAGAGATTGAAAGACGGGTATTAAAGAGTCATAGACATACCTGTAAACCTCTATGACCACTTGGATCAAATCATTAACATAAGCGTTAACTAGCCTTTTCCCACTTTCCTTTTCAGTCATGAAGGCATCGTCCACGTAAATGTGACACTCAAAGTCAAAACAGTCCTTATGCTGTTGATCTGGATTGCCTCGATAACGATCCAACCTGAGGGGGGGGCAAAACAAACGACACTGCTGAAGCCTTTCTGAAAGTATTTATTTTTTTGGTTCCCCTTTGTGTACACCAAACAAGTGAACACATATATCCAAAGAGAGGGGAGTATGGCGAGTACTGTTTCAAACTAGGCCAAATAAGTACATTATTAAAACTCTGAGACAAACTTCAAATATTAGAAGTGGCCTTATTGCTCGGTTAAGGCTACCTACCAGGCCTGCTACTAACCTGAACATGGAAGTAAGAATCTTCAGCATTTCATCATAGGTCTCATGCCACATAGTGGCACAAAGGTAGATCAGACAGTTCTGTATGTCATCATTGCTGAAAAAGAAAAGAGAACAATTTTCAGTTTCAATATCCAATAGCAACACATGACAGTACCGCACGGTGACGTAGACCTACAAAAAAGTCTTTAAACAAATGTATTTTTTGGTATATGCAAAAACCCTTTTCCTCACAAGACAGACAAAACCTGTATCCTCAATAAAGAACCTTCTCACCTCTCTTGGTTTCGAGCTCGTGGCACCTTCATCTTAGTGTTGAGTAGAAGCGACACGTCAATGAATGCAGATTCATAGAGTCGACGCACAAAAAGCTGTGAGGTTCTCTCGATACGCTGGACCTAGAATGTGAGAAACGTAATGATTTTAGGTACTTGTATTACGCTTTTATGAATTATTTAATTAATTTAGCATGGGTTTTATGAAAAATCTATTTCTCTAAATGTAGGACATGAAACCCGTCATAGGTGTTTGCGCACATACCTTGATTTTCCATACGTAGTAGGTACAAGCGACAAAGCCCAACCACATACACAATCCCTCCAGTACCAGCATAGAAAAAGGCCACTGCAGGTAGTAGCTGTCAATCAAAAAGTCCACCAAGACTCAGGCTACATTTACTTTTTCTGAATGTGAATTTACATCACAATCTGTTTATGAATATCTTGCTTTAAAATGTTCCCCTCTAGTCTCTTCTTACTGCTGCCTTAGAAACTATCCCAAACACATGATGTATAAATGGTACAAAACTTGTTTTTGGTCTATTTCATGATTCGGATTCACGCACGTGTCTCAGTTATTGACAGTCATTCTCATCCAAGTACCTGCCAAGTGAAGTCCGACAAATGCTCCTGGTGAGCTCCAGTAAAATCACAAGGCTTGTGTTTTTCTCGCTCAGGAGAGCTAAACTTTCACAGAACTCTGTAATGAAAACAAATCTGAATATGTTAACATAGGCAACGCACACGTTGCGTATATATAAAACAGCTGAGGTGACCTGTCATGCTGCCATGCTGTGCTCCTTCCAATTTTTCTGCTTCTATTATGAAAAGTATCAGCCCAACCAATAGCACCACAGGTCCTGTGCAACATACTGGGAGGGCAAAACTCATCTTGACCGAATGAATCTTGCAGGCGACCACACCAAACCAGTGGCATGCTGCAGAGCAGAAGGCCTGAGCCAGAGAGCAGGGAGACATTTTATGAGACGACCATAAATGGAAAATTGAAAATTATTAAACTGTACCATAGATAAAGGTCAGGATCAGCAGGGTCTGAATCTTAGTCATTAAAAATATGTTGATTGTTGGCGACATTTTGCTATAAATCAAGAAGAGTCATCAGGAATAGGAAATTTATTTTCACATTTGTATATGTTTGACCAGGTAACTACTAGTTCGCTTCAATATAATCTTTAGCCAAAGATGAATACATGAAAAAGTTTTTAAAAACTGCGAAAAACAAACAGAAATAAAAATGTAATGCAATTTATTATTTAATTTATGCATTGTGGCATTTTCTCAAATGTGCATACTTGCACTCATTTGTATGCTGTCATGTAATGTCTTACTTTAACCTACCTGTAATAGAAACAGTCCAAGTCCAACCTGCAGCAATTCCCCACCATCATTCTGAAGGTTAAAGTCGGACCAGTTGATAGATTTTTGAAAAATCAAATGGTAGATCAGATAAACTGCACCTAGAACGGAATAAAATATGCAACCAATGAAAAATTAACGTGAAAACCAAAACAAAAAATCAAACCCCTCCCAAAAAAAAACCCAATAGAACTTTGGATAGATGCACATAAATTGTATGAATTAAAGTCCAGGTGCAAAATTGTGCTGTTGTTCCACATACAGGATAGTTTTGCTAAAATAGAAACACAAATGAAGTGAAACAATTACTGTTGCAAAATCTATGGGAAGTTTTACACATTCACCATTATTACTATAAAATGAAATATAAATGCAGACTTTTATTCTTTCATGAAATATTTATCTTTCATTATTTGTATTTTTTGCTTGAGCGCCAGCAGAACTAACGAGGATGCATGAAATGAGTATAATCAAAGATCCCTTTGCTTTAAAGCTGAACTTGATCACCATTTCAATTGTTGCAAATTGTTTTTCTGTAGAGTTGCTGTTATTTACCTATTACAAGAATCCTCAGAACACTACTGATTACAAACACAAAGTCTCTGTAACCATCCAGTTCTGACAGTGTGTCCTAAAAGAAAAAAAAATTAGATTATGAAGAGTTCAAATAAAAATTTTAGCTCAATACAATGGAAGTTTAATCAGTAGGACATCTGGCATAAAGGAAAACAAACAAACAAAACATAGCTAGGGTTGGATAACAAAGCAACATTAAGATAAATACAGTGATTTAGAATAACAAAATAATTATTTCTATCTTTCTTCTATCTACTTCTTTTAAGAAATATTGAAATGCAGGTAATCGTACCTGCATGTGGTTTGTGGCCTGCAGTGGATTTTCCCACCAACAAAGGGAGACAAGAAGTGAAGAGAAAATACCAATTCCAATATAGATGAAGCAGTTAGCGCTCTGTCGGTCCACATACGATGTCACGCGGACATAGTAGTCAATTCCCAGGAGGCTGTAACCTGTTAGTCAGTCAGTGCGTCAGTGGTTATATTCCAGTCAAATACTTTCACTATTGTTCAAAGAACTAATACATATTTTCTTTAAAAGATATTAAGTTTCTTTACAAGCTCTTCTGCGCAGTATTTGGCAGCTGTTTGATAAACAAACTGACCTTGTCAAGATCAGATGATGGCTAAATGATGAAGAATCATCTTTTATCAAGTTGGATTTTATAGAAACACACATGATTGCCTGTGAAAGATGCATGGCTGTGATCAAACGAGGACTAAACAAGGACTTTAACTTTCATTCAAACCAAGTCAGAACTGGTCTGTTTCATCATCATTTTAAAATCTTGCATCATTTTTTTTTCTGAGGCAGTTGCTTTCATTCGGGGTGAATTTAATGAGGCTAAAAAAAACCTGTCAAACATAAGAATGAAAGCTGACACGACACATAATTAGTAAACAAACTGCGTGTTCAGAAGCAGAACAAAACGAGCTAAACATTTCTTATTCATGTGCATCTGAATTCTCCAGTTTTTGCAAATTCAGAAATCATTTTTATTTCCCCACAACAATTCCTCATAAAAGAGAGGGGCTGCATTTCAAGGGGGTTAATGAGATGAGAGTTACCAGCAACTGTGAGAATGAGGGAGCAGATTGGGAATACAATTTTCCACGATTCTCTCTGGAGTCTGTACACTGTCTGCAGGATGGCAGACACGATACAGACTCCGCCGCTGATGAAGAGATTAGTCAAGACATCAAACTGAGGCATCACGACAAGCACCAGCACGGAAGTGCCAAGAGACACCAGACACTCAATGACAAAGATCTGGAAAAGACACACATGGCATCATGTTGGCATCAAGTGTCTCGAAAGACCACATATGTGGAAAGGTTCAAGTATCGCTGTTAAGGTAGAAAACACCCAAAACACATCCTGAACAATTGGAATATTAAAGTATTAAACTTGTCACACTATGATTTAATTTAAACAGTGAAGCCTTTATCTGTTCTGGATTTCTGGATTTCAGAGGGCCGGATTAAAAGGCCCATCGGGCCGCATATGGCCCCTCGGCCGTAGCTTGCCCGTGCCTGTTCCATAGAGTAGTCATTTTTGGGATACGTTTTTTTGAGGTGTAAGAAAAGAAGCTTGACCTGATGTGTTGAGGTGGGGATTATGCTGTGAGATATTTCTGTCATTTTCACATTTTAACGCTTATTTGGAAATACAAATTGTGTTGAATGGAATGAAAAAAACAACCTACTAAAGACATAGTCCTTATGTTTGGTCGCACAAAGCTCTTGAAGGCACATCTCCACAGGGATTTGATAAAGACCAGGACATTGGGGCAGACGAGGCAGAAAACCAACATCAGTTTGTAGAACTGTTTCTCCTTTGCGCTTCGCATTGAAGTGGGACTGGAGAGCGTCGACAGCACCAAGAGGGAGCCCTGTTTTGAAATGTGGCCAGAGAGTTCAAACTAGTCACACACAACAGTGGAGCTTCCTTTTCAAAGGACATCCTTTTTTTTTGGTTGCTGATAATTGAACGAGTGGCAATGATCTTCGTCCTCCAAGGATTAAATTCACATTTTGAATGGGAAATGGACTTCCAGCACTTGCGCGGTGACCCAAAGCGCTTTCCGAAGCCTCTCGTTCACCCGTGCACTCGTGAACATGTATACCTTTGAAATCACAGCCGACGTCAGCACGGCTAATCCCACAATAACGGCTACCAGGTACTGGGCCAGCAAGAAACATCTCCTCTTCTCTTCTTTCTCAGCTCCTACTGGGTTCAGCTGGAACGGATCCCACGTGTCTCTGAGACACAAACGCACACGCCACACAAGGAAGAAAGACATTTTCTCGTCACCGCTATGCAAACTGTAAGTACATCCGCATTAACTATTCAGTCCCTGGCTGGTGCTTAACGCGAGGAAGCATACGTGTGACTGTACCGCACTGCATGTTCAGTACAATTTGCATAATTACGTGCGTAATATAATCGTGACAAATGTGATATAATATGCCCGCTGTGTTTAATGATCAGTGTGCCGGTTGGGAGGTACTGTGGATTAATTCATCAGCTTCCGTGAAGTACGGCACTGATAACGCCTATCTTCAAATGTTCCCGCATGGTTATTGCGCTTAATTGCTTCTCACTCACTGGTCCTAACAAATATCCAAACATAATGAGAAATAACGGAGCAAAGGAAGAAACAGGGGCACTGACCCCAGAAGTTTCACTTTTTTAAGGTGTTTTAACCTTTTGAATGACCCTGCCCCACCTTTTTTTTTTTATTACTTTAACCTGTGACTCTTGGAAAAATAAAAAAATACAACAACTTTGGCACATAAATCTCTGCCATCTCAAATTGCTGCCTGACTACAGAGTCACACTACAGAGAGTAATTATCAGATTTTATTTATAGCGCAAGAGCTGTGCCTGCGCTGCTGCTCAGTCTGAAGTGCTTCAAAACGTCGTCCTCAGGCATGTGAAATATATTTTATGAATACCATCAGTGATTCATATTTTTATTAACTGTTGATTTTTTTCATTGATTTTTCTTTTAATGAGACGTGTCTACTTTTAAAAGAATGTCTGTTTTTAGTTTTCTGCATAGTTTAAATGCCCAAATTGTTTTCCGTACACTTCCATCAAACGCCTTTGGCTGCAATATTGGATTAGTCAAAATCACAAAGTTGCATTTAAGACTGGCAGCATTCAATTTTGAAAATCTGTAATTTTATTATATTTGTTTACAGATTTTTGCCAAAAAAGGCTAACAACTTCAGAACTGCGAGATGTATTTAAGATTTAACATGTAGCTGCTCTCCTGTAACAACAGTCGCTATCTGTGGGTGTGATGATTAGCCAGAGCGATAAGCAGACTCCAATCCTAACCCAGTTTCATTGAACTGCATATGATGCTGAGCAGAAAGGTGTGAATACCGCTCTTGATGTATCTCTAACACTATTACTATTAATAAGTGTCCTCAACAGTTTCCATGAAAACTTACAAAAGCCCACTCACATGGAACCTTTACAGCCCCCCCCCCCACCCCCCCCACCCCCCACTAATTTGACCTTCTGGACAAACAACTAAGGCTGGAGGAAAAAACTCGAGAGATGAACAGGTGAACCATATCATGTCATATACGTTGCTGATAAGGCCCAGCGGGCTGGCAGCAATATTTATGGTGCTCTTTGTACCTAATGACTTATGTGCAGCTTAGAATGTCATTTGTTGTTTTTAAACATTATTTCCTGAAGTTGTTACTAATCCACAAGAAAACTCATTTGCTGTTACTTTGTTGTATCATTTACATTTTTTCTTACGAAATTATAATCACAAAATATTCCTCCCCCCCCCCCCCTTTTTTTTTTTACATTTATATTCATGAAACGGCTTGCTCATTTAGATACATTTGTGATAAAAGGGCTCAGCTGGCTTCTGTCCTTATTGCAGTCTTACATTCATAAATTTGAATGTGAATTTATCATTCCTCTAGTCTTAAATCTTTTCTTATGCGTGGGTGGAATTTATGGCAAAAGCTCATTTTCATTGACATCGCTAAACCTGAATGCTAAGAGATATTCAGGGTTAATCTCAGTTAATCTCCTTTGAATTGTTTTGATAACCTCTTGCTGTGACGGGGGTTGCAGCTCTCTCCCAAACAATCAAGCACCATAGGAATGGCTATAAAATAAGTAAAAAAATAGGGTAGAGGCAATGTGGAATTGCTGAATTTAGGCTATTTCTCGCTAGTCTTTTGAAAGATATTGGATTATAGATTGACTCGCTTGAATGTGAAATACAAACAAGGCCCCTGTATGACGCTTCAACACAGTCGCTATCCTCTATAAGCTTGTGAATAAACTTTCTGGAGATTCTGTTGACCACAGATATGATATTTTGTTATGCTTTTTTCCTAACAACCAAATAAAATGAGTCGATCCGTAATGGCGTCATGCACTGTGTAGATCATCTAGTACCTGTGTCTTCCTTCTCTTTTCCTTCCTCTGTTTCTTAGTTCCTCCATTTCTCCTTTCTACAAACTGTATCCAAGGGAAAAGACAAAATCAGATGCTCTAGTTAACGTGGGTCTAAGTAGATACAGTACAAAAAAGCAATTGCTAGATAGAAATGACCAAAAATATTCACAACAATAACAATGAAACATTTTTTACCTGATTATTTTGTTTGCCCCAGTTTTTTTTTTTAAATTCCTGAAGAGTCTCCCTCGTGTACTCTGTATTTCCTTACTGTAGATCAATCTTCATCTTGTGTTCCCCTTCGGTATTTTACCTTTTGATGGGCAGTGATATCTCTCAATGCGTTCAGAACAAGAAACAAAGTTTTTCTACGATGTCAAACTAAAAATCAAATTCATTCTTAATAAAAACAGGTCTAATCTGTCGTTGTGCGCGACCTTTCCTCTCCTCTTTGGCCCATTTGCCTGTTATGCCTCGCTTATGAAAGCGCCTCACATTGAAGCAGCCCCTTCCAGTAAGCGTGTGTGTGAACACGCGCGTGGACGTGTTCTGATGATTTTAGTTTTAGTTTATACAAACGGACCATAAAGAGTAGATGAAAGTGTAAATGATAAGGGTGTGTGTGTGTGTGTGTGTGTGTGTGTGTGTGTGTGTGTGTGTGTGTGTGTGTGTGTGTGTGTGTGTGTGTGTGTGTGTGTGTGTGTGTGTGTGTGTGTGTGTGTGTTGACTTGAGTAATCTATACGTTTTATGGGAGGAGTAAAAAGGTACAAAGATCATACAGTAAGACACACAAACCTCAAGTCGGATTTTTTTTCCCTTTACACAAGAGTGTGTGTGTGTGTGTGTGTGTGTGTGTGTGTGTGTGTGTGTGTGTGTGTGTGTGTGTGTGTGTGTGTGCCTCTCAGTCACTCGCACACATGCTCTCTTGCTCCCCCTTTATTTAACCATGGGCTGTTCTTTGTTTAGATTTGACATAAACCTCAGCAAAAAAGGCAGTATGAAAGAAATGACACCCATTGTGTTGTTGGAAGGTATACACGTTTTCCCCCCTGCCCCCACTGAAGAGTAATACCCCATGTGTAGAAATAAAAAGGAACTGGTCTCTCATGTCCAGTATGCTGTGAAGGTTTATCTTTTGCAGTATCTGAAACATTTGGAGCAACCTTTAGGGGCTTCTCTGCATACAACAAATCATGCAGCCCCTGAATAGCCGGCTCTTAGCCTGAGATTGTGAGAGGGTGGTTTCGTATGTTCCATACAAGTTTGAGGTAATGTTTATCTTGTTGTTCTCATCCGGCCACATGACCTCCCTCGGGCAGACCTAGGTGCCCGATTGATGCCTGACTTCTTTTTATAATGAACTTACTTTTATATAATCAAGTCGGTGTCAACGAAGGCTCCTTCATCATCTACATATCACGGCTGCGACCTGACAATCCACCACACTTTGTTAATTGAGGCGCTCATCAATTGATCGTGGAAACCGATAAGCTAATTATCCTCATAATTATACCCACTCTTTTACTCTGTTTTTTGTTCTTGGCTTAAAGTCGGCCTTATTTATTTTTGTATTCATTATTTACCGTTTGCAGATACCTATCATTTACTTCCATAATTAAAACAACAGAAAGATTCACAATTAACAGAGGATTTACCAAGATTATATCCAGCATGATTTCGGCACTATAAAGTACTGATTAAAATTCTTACCACTGGGTGTCAGTACAGGGCTTGGAATTTATCCCTGCTTGCAGAGAGTTTTTTTCCCTCTAATATTTGGAATGTTTATCAGCCTACGAGAGGTGGGGGGAAAAAAACGAAATATCTGATTTGGCACCACTGCATTCCCCCCCCATATGCTTGAAAAGCTATTGTGCCCTGTGCTTATATGTCTGCTGTGTGTGAGTGGAGTAGGATCAAAACAACATCACTGTCAGGTTGTGGACTCATTAAGATGCTCTGCCAGTGTGCATAATAAGGTGGCCATATGGTCAACATGGCCTGTGGCATCTCCCTCAAACTTCAGGTGGCTGACCTTGACGGTCTCACTAGAATAACAGCAATGAGAGAACGTCACAAGCCTGAGAGCAGATTTTCTAGGTATAATGTAATGAAGTTAGTGAGGTAAAACGCTGAAGAAATATCTCACATTATTCTGGAAAGGGAGCAAGTACGGATAATACAAAGCAGTCATGTCTGTCAAAAGTTTGGCTTCTGTCGCTTCCTCAGTTGCCACTTGAAAGTTCTGCTCCATGATCTGTGAAGTGTTGTTCACATCACAATGGGAATGTCACTGGGGGCATTGTTACTGCTTTTCCCAGCTGATGCCTCTCAGATCTATAGAAAGGTCAGTAGCAAGGTAACAATATCTGTCCCTTATTTAGACACACCATACTCCTCGATGCTCAGCTATTATTAGTTGCAGTAAAGCTTATAGTTGACAGTAACTCAAATGTTGCTTTAGATGAAGCTATAAGGATTTTCACAGCCGTTGAAATAACAAAATGCAACAAGGTAACAAGCACGTATTCCTCGCAATTTGTTTATTTTTAACCAATCTCACTGCAGTTGTTTTGTGCATTTTTGCTTGAAGCGTGATTGAGCCAATGAAAGTATTCAAATAATCATTAGGAGTTTAACCTTTTTTGCAAGTACGGGGTGTGCAGAGTCGTTGTGTGCTTTTAAGTCTGGGTAAACGCCTAGAGGGACCCCTAGGAGATGTGTAACCCAAATTAGACGTCAATGTCTTTATTTAACATATTTTAGGTAACTGGATTGAAAATAAATAATTCACTTTACTTCAAATTTTACAGTGGAAACAGTATATAACCCAACAAGCCTAAAATCCATTTCAAAAACATGTTAAAAAAAAGTGGGATTACTCAGTTTTATACTCGCATAACGGGAGGAATGTAAATGGGTTAATGGGAAAAACGCCCCCTGTTGCACATGTGGAGACGGATATAGCGCAGACAGAGCCGGGGGCATCAGTATTACAGACATTATAGATTTAACAGACAATTCATCGTAGAATAAAGAACACACATTATTGTTCATTTGAAAGTCCCTTCTAATGTCATTTGGTAGCGTGTGTGCACCAGGGGAGTTAAGTTGATTGGATTATAAACACCCTCTTGAGTCGGTATCAATCTTACACTGTCGTCTCTGATTTTATTTGCGATCCCTTCAAATCCCAAGATGATATGTTTAACTTTCTGGTCACCTCAACACTGAATCACTTTAAGGTGTGTGTGCGATCCTACTGAGAAAGACACTGTTTAGTTTGTGTTTGGAACAGGTTGGAAATGGAAGTTGGAATATGGCAAAGCCTCTACATTTACTTGATACAAAATGTATGGGAAAAGATAAACTTCTGATTTTAACACACCTGGTCAAGCATTTATTTATGCACACAAACCTAAAGTAGGGGGCCGAACACACATCCCTGTTGGCCCCCAAAAGTCAGTGAATTCAGACATCAAGTGGCACTTGTCCGTGTTTGTTTTACAAGTTGTTTCAAGGTTGTGTAACCGATTTAAAATGGTTCAGTTTTCTATCTAAAGCTGCAGACCATAGTCAGATTACATCCACATTTAGAACAGTACCGTGGGTTTGATAATTAGATCCAGGTTGTATGAACAGGTGCAGAGAACAGAAAAGTCCCTCAACCCTTCTGCTGTGAGCTAAGAATCATTAATAATTGTCTGTCGCCATTGAGATGCAATGATTAAGGTGTCTTCTAGAAGGCTGCTTTGTTTGAGGACACCAGACTCGTTCAACAGGAGAGCATTATGGATGCATGAAAATAGAAAAACGATGGGCGCACAGTGAAGACGGGCAGAGTAAAAGAAGAGGATTGAAACAATAAGGAAAGGAGATAAACTGACAGATAAGGAGCGCGATATAATGATGCGCAACAGTGGGAGACCGAGGTTTCCGAGCAAACAAGGAAAATTCAAACAGGCGAAGAATAGGAAGGATAAAGGATTACGGGAAAGTGATAAAAGTGGACGAACTGAATGAAAAGCGAGGGGGGAGAAGAGTGAACTGGAGTATTTGAGAGACAACAGAGAAAGACTAGGAGAGAGAGAGAGAAGTAAAACAAATTAAAAAGGAGGCAAAAAAGGAATTGGCTGAGGGAGCGACGGAATGAAAGAATGAAATCAGATGGAAAGGCCTCTCTGTTCATTCAGGCAGAGAGTTGAATCGTAGTTTACAAGCTTCTGGCTACCGACAAACATGGTGTGTGTAAGTGTATTTGTGTATGTGTGTGTGTTTGTGCTTTTCATTAGCCATTGATGAAGGATCACACACACACACACACACACACACACACACACACACACCATATGTTACTGTTTTTCAAAATTAAAAATCAGAGATCGTCTCAAAATGTCTCTGAGGGTTAATTTTACTCTGGCAGCTTGACAGGCTAGTCTACTGAAAAGTAAATTTTGAGGAAGGGAAAAAAAAAAAAAACCCTGTCTTGAAACGGAAGCTCCTTTTCTTTGCAGCTACTGCTGTATCGACTCTGCAAGCTCTGGCTCGCTGGTTCTCCTCAATTTCTTGGTGTGTTCCCAGGCAGAGACGTCTGCTTGGAGAAAAGGTAGACGGTGACCAGAGAGACATCCTGGTGCCTTGATCTGTGTTCTGGAAGAGATCATTGTTGAAATGTTCACATAATGCACACTAACCGTGTTGTCACTCGTGTCTTCCAGATGGAACAGAAGTAAGACGGATTTCTTCTCGTTTGACAAAAGCTTTGTCTCCGTTTCATTTTGCAAGTAGCTGGTAAAACCTGACCCTTGACCTCGACATTTGCTGGGGTTGCATAAATACACTTTGAGACGAGGAATGGGCGCATTATGCTCTGCAGAATCAATGGGAAAATTGTCATTGCAAAACGATGGCAATGCGAACTGGCCAGCCGTACTACCGCAGTGCGCAATGGCCTGCACGCCTCGTGATGTTTCTTGTTTGTGAGTTTCCCAACAGCGGCCGTTGTCGTCAGCTTGCCTTGTCGTCGTCCATTGTCGTCAGCCGTCTCTGCCAAGTGTTTTCAGGCCTTTTGAGTTTTGCGTGGCGCAGCCACTGGATGGCATACCTCGGCTCCGCCCGTCCCGCTCTCCTTTAGATGATGTGCGAAGACAAGAACGGTGTAATGAAGAGTCAATGAACATGAACCTGTCTGGGGTGGCAGTAAAGATGACAGAGGGGAGGATGAAGCGTACCTGGTGGGGAAAGTGTGGTCAAGGTCTTTTGGGATATTTTTGAGGAACCGCTGGCACAGGTGCACAGCGCAGCCAAGCGCAGAGATCACGCGGGGCGCAGTGTCTCTGTCTGGTCCCCATCTGGCCAAAGGCGTCTTCTGCCGGAGACTAAAGCGGGATTTCGAGGAATAATCTTAATGTCTGGTTTTATCACTGCCTCCTCTCATCGCCACTCACCCCTGTAAAAGCATAGCTTTTGGTCAGAGTGACATTTTCAGGTGAGACGTCTTGAGTGCAACTCGCTTGTGCTAAAGAATTCATACTGAATCTGAAAAGGCTGGTGCGATTTCCACGAGTCGTACATAAAAGAGGTTTTTGTGATTTATTTTTTTCTTTTTTTGTGAGGTTACGGTCGCTGCTTTCACCGCAACTGAATAAAACAGGATAAACTTTGGCTGTGAGCTGTATACAGTAGCTGTAAGCAGGTCAGAGAGACCTCAAGGAGCACTTCTCTCTCTTTTTGTCTTTGTTCAGTGCAGGGCCTGAACAGACAGAAATGAAGGGTTGAGCTAGGTCTACCACAAAATCTCAGCCCACAGTCACATTGGTTCAATATTTGATGCACAAATAATTAGCTATGCAAGTTTTTATGTACTTTGAAATCGTAATTGGTACTTTTGTTGGTGTTGAAAATACATTCCTGATGCCCAACCTTGGACACATCATCAGTGTTGTTTCCTGGGATCACTGGGTGTTTCGGGTCTTACAACAGACCACCAGGCGACCTGACCGAGGCTGATCAGACCCCGGCCTGTGTCCAAGTAGCAAGCTACCCCAACGTCTCTCCCCTCTTCAACCAGAGCCATCTAGAGGCCCTTTCTGCTGTCTCTATGTTGCTGCTTATGGCTCTTCTTCTGCTGCATCCTGTTATACCCAGTGTGCTGTAGTGGCTACAGGCGCAACGTGTAGAAAAATGCATAAAATCCATACAAAAAAAACAAAAACAAAACAGATTTTCATGGGATTTGTTTCTTTGCAACAGTTTGCACAGATTCCTGTACTGTATTGCAAGTGGTCATTCTGTGGACTCTTGCCTTTTTAATCACTAAAATAGACTGCGTTAAGCAGGAAACAAGTTTGAATAGATAGGATAAACAGGGCTTGCACCCGTAATTCTAGACCAAAAAGCAACTGTCGAAAGTGTAATAAGGAAATTGGGTTCATGGAAAAAAACAAAAACAAAACCTTGTCGAGGAGACAACGAAAGAAGTTCTCTCCACAGTTGCAGGAAGTGTTTGAACTGAACTGATATTGTGTCCCTCCACATCAGTTCAGTGTAGCAGAAGCACGGTGAAGAGCACCGGACCACTGCCTACATGCGGTGCCCCTGATAACCAGTTGGCCTGTGAAGACAGAAAGCAGTGATCCTTTCAGAATCTTTTTTTTCTTCCCTCCAGCGCTCTGCTGCACAGGCTGCGGGAGGCCAGTGCTGCCCGTTTGGGAATCGGCGCTCCCAGAAATGATGATTATTTTGATACTTTTGAGAGGTCAGTGTAGTTGCTGGCACCAGCGGCTACAGTCGTGGTGCTCACAGATGCTTTGTCTCAGATCCCGACCTCCTATTTGTTTTGCAATTACAAGATGAATTGTCTTTCCCCTGTTCAGCGACTCCAATGCAATCATTTATTTATTCATGTTGGTCCTGCTTATTTGCGCTGTGGTGTTATTATGCACAGGGGACAGGTTTAAAATTATAGCATTTACAGAAAACAAAGTTCACATATCAGTTTTCATTTGCACTTTGACTTTCGAAATAACAATTTTTTTGTTGTCCTATTCCAGTCTTAATTGAACGGTAAACAACCATTACTCCTCTCGGCCTCTGCTGTTGATTTTGTTGACACCCCAGTGTGTCTCTGCAACGAACAGACCACCACATCGAGACGAGAGCTACTTAAACTGTGTTCTATGCTCTAGATTTGCCCTCCTGTATGGAACTGTGCACAGTCAAACTTGGGAAAAGACCATTCACATTTCTTATTTGGCAACAGGTGTTAGAAGCCGGGGAATAATTAAATCATTTGTCGGCCTGATTTCCACAGGGAGCCGCCACATCTTCCTCTCCACTCTGGCTCACTTGTTACCTCTGCCTGTCTGACTTTTGCCGTGCTTTTCTGGGATGGACGTAAAAATAATTTAGTTGTGGTCTGCTAACCGTCTTCCACAGTGTAATTTAATCTGTGCGCCATCCAGGTACAATAATGTGTAATCTGATTCCAGTCACATTAAAGCCATTATCTGATTACACTTTGTGCGTTATAAAGTTTAGTAATGCAACACTTCTAAAGTGTGTGTGTGATAGGGAACGAGAGAGATACACAGTTGTGCCCACCTGCTGCAATTTTCTGGCGTGTGTGTTGGAGAGAGAGAGAGGAAGACAGACAGAGAGAGAGAGGAAGACAGAGAGAGCCATAGTGACAGTAGGGAAGAGTGAGGGAGTTTTGTGCCTGTGAGAGTGAACTTGATTAATTTCTTTTGACCTGACCTCCTCAAACAAATCCAATATACCTGTCTGCTAGCAACCTATACAGCAGTCCCAGTGGTGTTGTAGTTGTGCGCATGTCTATTGATGTGTATTTTTTTTGTGTGTGTGTGTGTGCGCGTGTGTGCGTGCGTGCGCGTGCGTGCGCGTGTGTAAGGGTTTGTTTGTTGGTCTGTCAGTGTATCTCTGCTGTAGGTAGCCAATAGGCCAAAGAACTGGTCAAGGTGACTTAGTGAATCAAAACAAGCTAATTAGCGGCTAACCTAATTAGCCTGTCTAACAATGCTGGCCAAAAAAGGCACCGATGGCCCCTCCCCATGTCTCCCACCTCCCATTCCGTAATGAAATATGTGTCTGCTCTCTCTATCCTTTCTTCTCCTTATCATAATCAGTCTCTTCTGGGCATAGACTCAGTTTAACCTCCTCAAAGTCAATTTATCTTCCTACTTCTACTTTCACCTCTGTTTTCTCTCTCTGTCCCTGTCCTCAGCCTACCCCCATTTTTCTCCCTCTCACTTTAAGTCCCCTGTCTCTTTGTGTCCAATGCGGCTTCCACTGCCCTCTGTCTCAGTCGACAAGGGAGCCGGTGTTCTCCTGAGGATCACTGAAGGTGATACAGTGCTGGATCTCCACTGTTTTCCCCCTTTAGCCCTGATCGTGGCAGCGCGGGGGAGGGGTTCATTTTTCAACATTACGTCCAGACCTTTGTGTAGGTCCAGAAGGATTCCCAAGTGGAGACATGCGGGGACGTAAGCGAACCTGGTGTGGAAAGAGGAAAATGGAGCCTGAGCACAAACAAACATGATCTAAAAGTGAAGCTTTAATCACATCAGACAAAAACTCAGCATTGTGTTGATGTATCTGCTGAACCTCTGCTCTGCTGATTTTTTTTTTTTTTTTTTTTCAGTTTTAAAGATTAAACAATCAGTGTCAAGGGATTGCAGTCATTACAGTTATCCTAGGGAATATTTCATTTTTTGAATCAATCTCATTTAAAAGTTACCCAACGGTATTTTCGCACACATGTACAATCTAGTCGGGTTCATTATTAAGAAAAATAATTGTAAACAAAAGGGTATTGCCCTGGTAGACCTTATCTGAATGCTTGTCCAAGTGTGTTTCTTCCTAGTTTTTGAATTGCAATTTTCCAAAGGAGCTGGATGAAATATCGGTGGCATTAGACTGAAGGAAAATGCTACGTTGCGTGCAGAACCAGTGGCATCTAGAGTAGAAAGTGACGTCACATCACCTGTGTGTTTGTGTGTGTTGCCCCTCTCTTCCCGGCCATCCTGCCAACACATGAAAATCTTCTTTTCCTCCCTGCCTCAGTACACAACAGATGGATGCACCTCGATGTAAATGATCACCTTACGTCATGTTCAAGTGGCTGCCTAAATTGTGATTTCCGTGAAAACGGAGCAAGACCGGGGAAACGGCAAGACTGTCGTCATCTTGCTCGCAGTGTGTTGTTCTACCGTGTTCGTTGACATTTTCCAACACCCACCTCCAGCATCTAGCGCTGAAATAATATGACATAGTGCCCCTTTCCAACTGTTGCCATGTGATCATGTGTCCTGTCACCCAGGTGACTCCATCCCATCCCGTCCCGGCTATTCCGGTTTTCCAGCAAATAGAAGCAGCGATTGCGATGGGTTCCAAAGAAGGAGAACAAGGAGCATCGTAGTGCAGCGTCTCCTATTGATCACCGTAATTATGTATTGACCCGGCCTAAATCCCGCATTTTAATTTGCTTAGCTGTATTTGGTTACTTTATATAACCCTGCTGTCCGTGCAGCTCGTATTGTAGCCAGGAGTGACGGGAACAATGAGACGATCATTACTAAGCAGAAAGATTCCGACTGAATTTATTTTGTTTAATTGTCGGCGTGACTGCTGGAACAATAAAGGGAGGGAAAAAAGAACCAGCGAGCAAATTGAGTCTTTTGTAATGAATCATGGATGTGTTGAATTGAGTTGCCACCGCGGTGTGACTTTGCAAATGAGATTATCCGTATATACTGGTGTTTAATAGACTGAATCTAATAATATGCTTAATGCGGGATTTGCTCGTCATTACCGTTTTTCTCGCACATCAAATCTTGTGTATTTTTCCCCATGTTACCGAAACAGTTTAGCAAAGTCCCATTTCAACTGTGTGTTTGTAGTCGGCGGCTCGATGATGATGAGGATGACGGAAAAGTCAGTATTGGCAGCGTCTTCAGGAATTTGTACTATTCCTAAAATGTTTGACTTCTGAATTAACATGGTAACACTGGTTAAGACAAACCTAGTCAGCCTTAACGGTTGATAAATTAGCACACACGTGCTCACGAAGACAACAAAAAAGACAAAAAAAAAACCCAATGCCTCAACCCATTTTCCTTTCTTGATGCGTGTAGGACTGAGACAAAGAAGGCTCATTTTCATTGGCTGATGTGGATCGATCTATTTTAAGAAAAAGATTCAAAATATCGTGCAGACTCTTCTTCTGTCATTCAAACACAGAAGACAACAAATAAGTTGTTTGCAAGCAACTGCAAGTTCCAAGGGTGACGTGTGTCAACACGGCTGGCCTCCGAGGACACGGCGATCCGAGGATTTTCAGTGCATAAACGTCAAAGCACCGACAGAGTATCGCTAAATATTCTGCCCAAAAGAAAAACACGGATCAATTACTGTGCTAAAGCAAATAAATTCCACTCTCATCACCCTGGTGTCCTCTTCTCGTGCTGCGTCAAGGGGCTTCTAAATTTTGGCAAGTCTATTTCCATGGCAGCATCTGCACTTGCTTTTCTCTCGAAGATCCCCCTCTTTTTCACAGCTTTTCATTTTATGAAGTGCGAATCTTGCCATTTAGCTTCTGGGAAGCCCCTCCCTCATTTTTGTCACCAGTTTTTATTAGTTTTTTCTTTAACTGACCCGCTTTCAGTGGAAACATTTTCTATTCGCATTTGCAATTTGCACTATTCAGAGGTTAATGGAAATGCACCCGATGAGAAAATTCAGGGACTGGAGGAAAACACCCGAGATGGGCGGCGGAGGGCGGTGTGGGGAGGGTCCGAAACAAATGCGTACGAGAGAGGTGGACAACAAGAGAGTGGCGGGGATCAATATGGAGAAGTGTGCAGCGCAGAGGAAGAGCAGAAGAGGCAGAAGAGATGAAAGGCTGTCTACTGATTTGTTCCCTAACTAGAGAATTGAAATTGATCTCTGAAACGTGTGTGCATGTGTGCGTGCATGTGTGTCTACGTGTGTGTGTGTGTGTGTGTGTGTGTGTGTGTGTGTGTGTGTGTGTGTGTGTGTGTGTGTGTGTGTGTGTGGCCAGTATCCTAAGGGCACCCGCCCTGGTTGTGTTAAAGTGATGGAAATCCGCTGCGCTGCTGTGTGCGTGTCCGTTCATGCAGGCGTGTTAGCGAGACGGAGACTCGGCCTCTCGGCTGATTGACGGAATTGGACACGGAGACAAACACACCCGCATAAAACGCACATTGACGTTCGGTCCAATACTATTTAATAAGGGTCAAAAATCTTCAAATGACTGTTTGTGCCGGGTCATGGAGTTAAACTGCGGGGTCAAATGTTTCAAACTGTGGCTGCACTTCATTTCCTCCCTCCTCTGACCCTCAAAGTATTTGAGCAGACGCCAGCGCTGATTTTAGTTTTCTCTTTGCAAATGCGTCTGAAAGAGAAACAAAACCTCATCGGTGGAGACATCGGTCGTCGAACCTCTTTGTTAAATGGTGACAAAAGTGTAGTGACGTGCTCAGCGGATAAGATGTTCAGGGAGAATTAACTGGAGTGGCTTTTAGCAGGTATGTGCTGTGGTTTTCATGTTACTGCAAATGTAATTGTTGGAGGTCCACACTGCAGGGTCAGGCCCTGGAAATATGGATTCTTTTTCTTGTTGATTATTGTACAGTGTGCATTGAGTTCCATACGTAGCGTTCAATACTTGCAGCATTTTCTTATTTTAGGATGTAACCAAAACAATGCGAGAATACGCATGCATGGAAAACACATCATCAACAGACCTGCTGTCCATCGCCGCAATGGTCACTTTACCTTCTAAAAAGCTGGCGAGTTGGCTTGATATACATGAGAGGCAGGGTCTCAATCTTACCTGTCAGCACGTTATTCATGAGCTCTAAATACTCCCGTCCCCGAGGATGCGAGGATCCTTT
This sequence comes from Nelusetta ayraudi, assembly GCF_046127955.1. Lineage (NCBI taxonomy): Eukaryota > Metazoa > Chordata > Actinopteri > Tetraodontiformes > Monacanthidae > Nelusetta > Nelusetta ayraudi. Next base: position 11,522,512 of record NW_027466052.1, on the reverse strand, counting down.
CAGACCAGCATAAAAAGGATGAATCGATGCGTGATTTGTTCCTCTTATCTAAGGCATCGCGGTGGCCCTGTAAATCTGCCCACCATGCGCGGCGATGCACACCGTTAACACACCGTTAATAGTCCAGTTCACAACATGCATGGATAACTCTCTTTAATATAAGAAAATTAAAAAAACACTCTGCTACGTAAGTGAAGGGCACTGCTGCAAGATAAAAGTGAACACTAAATAAACTGCAGACCAAACGTATCGGAATATCAAACGATACTGACAACAGAGACTGACTTAAAATCAGTTTTGTTCTTTTCCCCTGGTAAGAGTCTTGCTGCTGCATTCTGAACCAGATGTGTGAGGTGGAGAGGAAATAAAAGCCTGCACCAGAATTTATAAGCTTTTTTGCCTGATGGGGATGATTTTGAAATTTGCTTTGGATTTCAGATGGAAGAAAAGCCAATCAATGTGGAAATCAAAATGTAATCCTTCCAATTAATAAATCCAATGAATGAATGATGGCACATCCAAATATTGAAGACTTTTTCTTCACTCTGAATGTAAGCAGCAGTGCCTTAAATTAAGTTAAACCACTGTACAGCTGCACTTAAGGTCAGCCTCAGGCAACAAGATTCAAAAAGATCATTTTTGCCTTTCATTGACATATTTGGAAGGCGAGTCACATGCTTTATCAAGATGATGCCCAAACTCACAACATGGCAAATATAAGAAGAAAAAAAATAAAGCCATGAAGCAAACTAAACATTGTGTCATTATTGTTAATTTACCATGTTATGAGGTGAAATTAGGGCCATTAGAACTGGTACATTGTGATGATAATGGCTGGACAGCCCATCTACCCGGGGCTTTATAAACCCATCATGCGGGCCGATCGGAGAAGACTCATTAATCGAGTTTCACGCCCACTAACTGGAATCATGAATTGATTTGCTCATTTTCCAGGAAGGTTTCAGATGTCTCAGTTGTCTAACAAGCAGCGCCGTGGCAGATAAAGTCCACCACCAATCCACACATCATCAACCAACACAGACCGCAGCAGAGTCAACGAGTGTGCTACAGGAGGGTTGAATAATCAACACAGTAAGACCCCAGTAACCTGCATCCACATTTTTGCCATGGTTTTTGATGGATTTACCAAACAACCTCTTTAGCCCATTATGAAAACCACCACGTTCAATAACGCCTTCGTTTCCACAAGATGACAAGGTCGCGTTATTGGGACGCTGCTAAAACGCAGCGATCGAACCGAACAAACAACGTTTGGCTTTCAGCGGGGTCACGGAAGTGCAGTTCAACTTGTTCCAGGTCCGTGCTCTCAGTGGACGCAACGCAAGCGAGCAAGTGAAGTAATGAAACCGGGCAATGGCGAAACACACAAACAACCGTGCTGATGTCACCAGCCCATAAATTGTGCTGCTGTTCATTGTGCCATTCCAACACGTCCCCTTCTTCGGGAGATGATGGAGACGGATGCTGCGCCCCCGCGGTCACCGCCTCGAGCGAGTCACTGCTAACGAATGACTGTGTCACGGATATTTACACACTGCCCCATGTGGATTTTGAAAAAATGGCCAGAAAAAAAAACTCTGGACCTTTTGTCCTCAGATATCCACGTCAACGTGTGCGCCTATCTTGAACACCCTCCTCTCTCTCGCCTTGGCTTTGACAGTCTCTCCGCCATCGCCTCCCCAGGGAGAATACACTTTATATTTGTACTTCTGGCTTCTTCCTGGGCTTTGGTTTAAGTACACCTGCGTCGCCCCTTCTGCCCCGCACAAAGTGGGAGAGAATGTCATTCTCATTCAGCGCGGCAATTCGCAGTGCAATCACAGGGAATATGCAATTAACTGGGAAAGCCTTCAGTCAATAGCACGTCGTGTGTACTCATACACCTCGTTTGCCGTCTTCTCATCCCTTTGCACACTCTCCCTCCTCCAGCTACCTCCCTTTTATTTCTCCAGCGTCCTCTTCTCTTTTGCAAAGTGCCGTCTCCAGCTCGCTGCCCTCTGCGCCCCCCCGCCCCCTCCCCCACCCCCCAACCCAGCAGCTCCGTGGAAAAAGTGCGTTCATCCCTCACCATCACTCCTCGCCTTACAAATAGTTCCTTATTTAATCACATCTCATCATCCCCGACCATCATTACTGCATCCCCCTCACTCCCCTGCACTCCCTTCCCCTTTACAGTATTTTTCCTCTCCTGCAACAGCCCCCATGCTCACACAGCTTTCATCATTATCATCCCCCCCTCCTACCAATCTGCTTACTCTCTCCACCTCCGCTCCCTTTCCGCCTCACTATCTTGGTAGCATCCTAATTTGCAGGCTCTTGCCTCCTGCTTTCCCCCCTTACCTGTTTCCGATTTACCACCTTAGTGCTAACGGCCAAATAATGGGAAAACAAAAAGGTTTTGCTTGCACAGCTTGGAAAAAGTTGATGGTCTATCATCATCAGTCCTGCCAATTTTGTCCGCAGGTATTTGTGTGTTAATAATTATCCTTTGCTAATCACCTTATTTATATCTGCTTTTGGTAAGTGTCTCTTAGCCTCTTACCCTTTCCACATTCAAAGCATTTTAACATCAGCATTACCAGCCTTTTTTCTGTTCAACTACAATCTTTCAGTTTTGCCTCAATTTCCATTGTTTTTTTTTTTATCCTTCTTGCAGCGCTCACTCTTGCACTCAGGCTATTGATAGCTATGCTAATAGCCGCGAGTGCCAAAGGTTCACGCCGTCTGTCTCTCATTTAATGGAAAAGTCATTTATCTTTACTTCTTTCATTCTTGGTCAAATTAGGAATTACTTACACTCACACAAACAGCCCTCTACACGGCATCCTGTTAGAATTTATCCCCCTTTTTCTTTTGTTTCCTAAGGGCTTGTTTCTTTTTTTTTATTATGAAATGAAACTGCAGACTTTTCATTTGTTTGCTGGCACTTTTAAACAGCAGGGGCACCCAGCGCAAAGTCAGCAATCGTCAAAAGTACTCGAAAACTCCAATTATATAAAACCATTTTTCATGTTAAGTGATTTGTGTGGATTATGTGCGGGATCTGGATCACCCCAAACTCCTCAAGCTTTGTTTAAATTCTTTGCCTCGTCATCATTTCAGTATGATAAAGCCAAGATGTTACCAAATTACAGCCTTCACGCCAATAAACTTTGATGGTGCGAAACCTGTTGGGGCGCAGGGATTCGACATGTAGTGCCGAGTCTGCACCAGGAGTTCAAATCTGTTGTAGTAATTAAGAGGTTTATGTCGTATTTAAAGTCAGCAGGTGTCTCCAAGGTGAATAGGGCACTGTGGACTCATTTCAGTGCTGGAGCAGTAGATTTAACTGGAGTTTGTTTCAGGAAGCCAGATGTTTGTGTTTGGAACTTGCTGTTCGCTACCAAGTGTGTTTTTTTTTTTTTTGGTCTATGTAAGCCTTTCCCTTTATTATTCTCTTCTCGTCCTCATCATTCACCACAGAAACTATGGCTATGCCTCCGACTTAAATTAAATAAATATATAAATATTTAAGAAAATGAATTGAATTTTCTTTTTCTTGTGTCTCGCGTTACAGTTTTTTCCCATTAAACTTTGAATGAATGAATGATTCCTTCACGGGTCTTTCTGCCAGCATTTTTCTCTCACCGCTTTCCTTTCTTGCAAACTCCTCCTGCTGTTCGATCGTTTTCACCAAGAGACCTCATGTTTGTCAATGAGCTCTTAGGACTCACATGGAGAACAAACAGACACACACACTGTTGTGAAAACACACACACCCCAGTGTACACAGTTTAACCAAAACGGAGGTATGTTCAACAAAAAATAAGTTCTCGTCCAGCTTCAATATGAGTGATGATAAACTTTTTTCTGTGAGCTTGAATAAATAAGCGATCCACCTTGAGACCTGTGCTCATTAAAGTGTACAAGTTTTCTTGACCTGTCGGTGCTCAAGTTGAGTCAATTTATGCCGTCCTCCATTAACCATGTCTTGGTGAGACACACTTAACTTCTGCGTTTGGGAATTCAAACACACTTAGTGTGTTTACTGTGTTCCAGTAAGTAAATCAGATTGCAGCAGTAATGAGACACAGTGTAAACATGTTGGAAAAAAAAAGATATAACTAAATATATGTATATAACTGAAAGAAATCTAGAGGTAGACGGTGTTGGTTTGATTTCAGTTGGTCTGGAAAACATTTTGTTCTTATTCAATCTTAAACGAGTGACTTCCAAGTCACTCTCTCCTTTTTTTAATTTTTTTTTTTTTTTAATTATCATTGATAATGAAATAATAATGGCTTTGGATATATTACGTGCTTTTCATGTCACAGCCGACACGGATGACCCTGCTAAGCTGCTGCTGCCATCGCGTTGTCTATTTGTTTATTTTTCCCTTTTCCGTAAATCAACAACAACAACAACTACGATGCAATACAGACAAATGACTGCAATTATTGAGTCATCCTCAGTTACCCACTGAAGTTTCCAGTAGTTCTCAACAGATGTTGGGAGAGGTGCAGACTGTGACTCCTGCTGTTGCTAATAAGCCAATAAAAAAGCCTTGTTTAAAAAGTGCTTTCCCCACCAAAAGATAACCTAGTTAAACTTTTTCATGTTTGCAGACTGCACTTTCAGAACATTTTAATGTGCAGGCCATTGTTGAGATTTTCTCTTTGAAGAGCCTAATAAAAGGGAAGCTAGCGCCCCAATAGGTTTAGGGTTATATCCTTGGCACCTTTTGGTAACTTTGAAGAAAACGATTGCATGAAAAACAGCAGCAAAGAGATATTACATGTGCCCTGAGTGACTACTGTAAACTCCCAGATACCCTGCAAGCTACCTTGTTGAACCGTCATAATCCTCTTTTCCTTTCAGCCATTCCCCTCAGGGTTGCTTGCAGCCAATCACCTGTGTCTATCTCACCCGTCCTCAGCACCATCTTCTCTCACACCAGCTAACTAACTCCGTCTAATTAGTCGCAACCAGTAAACATTGTGAGATTCCTGCCACAGCCCCCTGCGAATATACAGATTTCAGAGCAACCCAAGGGGGGGCACTTGCTGAGGCTGGATTACTGTGTTGAGCCTTTATAATGATGAAGACCCTGCCAGCTATGGATTATTTTACTAGTTCTTGCAGTAGATGCATTGGTGGACCACTGTTGGATCATTTTGACAGTTGTAGAAACTGGCAGCTTTGTCTCACTCCAACATAGGTTGAGCCACAATGGTGAATCCCATTCCTGCAAACACTAATTATACCCCTTAGAAATCATGACTGCGTTTGCTTTGCTTGTTTTTATTGTATTTTATTTTTATTTTTTATACCGTGTTAGCAGAACTGGCACATACTGGGTATCCGTAGTAAATGGATGGATGAATCACGGTCGTCAGCGGTTGTCGTTAAAAAAAAAAAAGGGGACGCGTTGAGGCATCGCTCCCCTGCAATCTAGACATTACCAGTAGATGGCAGCCTGACCATGCGGAGATGTTGCGCTGTCGGAACTGTCCAAGGTACTGAATCTCTCGTCTGTCTGTCTGTCTGTCTGTCTGTCTGTCTATCTGTCCGTCATGCTGCTTTGAAGACTCCCACCAGTGGATGTAAGAAGTCCTTATAAATACATAGATATATAAAATGACTAAACTACACCGATGCACTGAGAGCTACCAGCTTGATGGATGACTCAAAGTAACGCTGTGAAATGGCTCAACCCACACATGCACACATGCACGAGCGCGGACACACACACACACACACACACACACACACACACTTGACATCCGCTAACACATGATACAGCACACCAAGCACACCCACACACTGTATAAATCTCTCTCTCTCTCTCTCTCTCTCACTCTCTCTCTCTCTCGCTCTACACACACACACACACACACACACCAAACTTGCCAAAGTTGCAAAGGTCAGCTATCTGTGCAAGGAGAAAGAAGTTTGCTTCGTCCAACAGCGTCCGTGTGTATTATCATGGTGGGTGATTAACAAAAAATCTATTATGAAAAGGACTTAAAGGGAAAATCAAGCTGCCCTGGCCCATAATGTAAATCCTGTAACATGTGGTGCGAGAACCCAAGGGAGTTTGAGGCAAATGTTAGGATGAGCTTTGATTCAGCTGCTAGCAACATGGCTAAAAGAAGATTATCCGCACAAAAATAATGAATACGCAGAAATCTACTGAACAGCCTCAAAAAAACTAGCCCAAAATGGACAATAACCCAGCTATATTAATAATTACAGGAGGGAGGTGGGTGGAGAGGGGTCAGATTTAACTGAAATAAATGTAGCGCCACTACAGACCACTCTCTGACTCTTCCCAGTCCTTAAAATAAATGAGTCGCAGCACCGTTCAAATACCAAAATCATCCTCTGGAGAGGCCATTTGTCCATTTTTTTTTTTACCGCTGCGATGAGTTGAAAACAATAAGCGATTGTGAAAGAGTGCATCAAGCTGAGTGGTTTATTCAATCGTGCCAATGATTCAACAAGTCGTGGTGGAAAACAACAGTTTGGGAAAATGTCAGGAGGAGTTTTCAGAGTCCGTCCTTTGGGAACTTTGATGACTCGTTCGCTCTCGTTCCCGGCCGGCTCAGGCGTCGGCTGTCTCCTGGTTGTGAAACGGTGCAGCGGATCAGCTTTTGGAGGGACAGGTGCAATTTGCGTCGGGCTCTGGGTGTTGCCGCTGCTGTTGGTGGCCTCGGCGGCGCAGCGGGCTGAGTCTCCACCCCGTGTTCGCAGCCTTGTAATCTCGTTAAGGCGATCCCCTGCACACGCCACCTGGGACGGGCGATCAATAACTGGCGGGCGGCTCCGTTTGGGCTGCGGAGAAAGTATGCGACGATATTGGCCAGACCACCACCTGCACCATGTGCACCATGTGCACCACCACCACCACCACCACCATCACGGTTATTGGTTTAACTCTTCCTTCTGTCTTGGATCCTCCCATTCATTTCATAAAAATACCCTTCACTGACCCTTTGTGATGTTTCATCAGTTTTAAGCCCCATGCTCCTGGTTTGTTGTAACCCTGTTCGTTTCTAATCTTATTCAGTAACACCCCCCCGCCCCCCGCCGCCTTTTTCTCCATTCAGTTGCACCTCCTTGTCATCATACTGCCTATGCAACTTTATCTTCAAGCGGCCCCAATTTCGTCTTTACATGTTTATTCGAGAAATGCCCCTTTTTTAACGGTTTTCCAGTCTTTTCTACATATTAAATAATGTGTTCCAGTTTTGTTTGTTGGACCACCTGCGCCACCTCCGTCTCCTTCTCTCTACACGAACATTTGTCCATCCATTCGTCCGACCCAATTAAACCTACAACGATTCCTTTAAATCTCCTTCTTTCGCTCTGCGTCAGGCAACAATCTCTTCTCTCTTTGGCTTCTCGGCCTCCTTCTTCTCCTCCTCCTCCTCCTCCTCAACTTTTCCTACCACCTTCACACTCCCTGGCTCAACCCCCTCCACCTCCTCCATCCCTCCCTCCCTCCCTCTCCATCCCTGCCTCCCTCCTCCCTCCCTCCCGCTCTCAGTCGTCGCTGCTCGCCGTGCTGTGAGGACCTCGCCACCGTCTCTCTGCTCTCTCCTCCTGTGAATCTCTCCCTCTCTCTCCCTCTCTCTCCCTCTCTCTCCCTCTCTCTCTCTCTCTCTCTCTCTCTCACTCGCTCTCTCTCTCCTCCGGTACCTTCCGCTCTCTGCTATGACAGCTCACACCGGCAGCGCGTTGTTGCCCGCTTCCACGGCGTCAGCCCGGCAACCCCGTCCCAACGTTAACGTGGACATGTGCGTGCGGGATATTCTTGGTTGATCCTCGGGTTGTAGTTACTTTGCTCCCCTTTTTCCCTCCACCTCCTCTACAATAACGAGAGGAAAAGGAGGAGGCGGAGGAGGGGGGGGCGGCCGTCCTCTTTCACCCCCCTCCGCAAACAGAGCGGCAAGGTGGGGAGAGGGCTGCGAGACTGAGCCCGCTTGGATTAATTTAACGGCAAAAATGACGGATTTGGGAGCGCCGGAGACGCTGCTGCAGCTGCTGGTGAGGAGGAGGAGGAGGAGGCTGAGTGTGAGGAAGGCGGCCGGGCTCAGACACGACCTGCCGCTCCTCCTGCCGCTGCTGCTGGGGCTCCTCTTCGGGGATGTCTGCCCGTCCAGGGGTGAGTTCAGGAGCCTTTCCATTTTCCCTCTGCGTGTACGTGCCTGCGCGCCCGAGTGCGCTTGTGTACGTGTGTGTACGTGAGTGTCTCTGCGTGCGTGTGCGCTCGCGCTCGGGGATGATGCCCGGGACAGTAGCAGGCTGTGTGTGTGTGTGTGTGTGTGTGTGTGTGTGTTTAGCTTGCGAGCGCGCACGTGACGTCGCCCCCCCCCCCCCAAAAAAAAACAAAAAAACACAGACGTGCCCGTTACATCGCTGCGGACGGCGTGTGCGCGTGAAAAGAGTTGCCGTGGAAGTGACTGCGTGGGCGCGTGCGCGCGCAACGCAACGCTCGGGAAAAAGCGCGCGTGTCTGCGGACGGATGGGGACGACAGAGTGATGGGGAAGTGGCTCTGTGGTGTGTGCGTGCGCGCGCGCGCGCGCGTGAGACGCACAGTGCGTTGCCAAACTTGGGCACATTTAGCGCTTCTGGCCGTTAATGTTTAAAGGCCTCTCTCACTCCGGTGCCGAGGTTTCTCACTTAAAGATGAAGGATGGTGTGAATGCAGTGAATCCAAGCGAGGCACTGAAGAGAGGAAGAGCTCTGAAGCACGGAACAATAATAACAATAATAATAATAAAAATCTGGTTTTGTACCTTCCGGGTGGGATGCTTGCAACTAAATCAGAAGTCTTTGATGATCTGAAATGAGTGGAGAGACACAGACGGAGGGAGAGAGAGAGAGAGAGAGGAGGAGGAGGAGGAGGAGGAGGAGGAGGAGGAGGAGGAGGAGGAGGAGGAGGAGGAGGAGGAGGAGGAGATGGAGTGAGATTTCATCTGGAGGGCACCAAGTGAGGAAATCCCATGCTCACAGTTCAACATGGTTTGGGGAGACACACACACACACACACACACACACACACACACACACACACTGGCCATGAAGAGTCTAATAATGTGTCCAGGGGATTTATTGATGCTCGTCAACAGGTTGTGTGTTGGTTAGTTGGGGGTTTGTGCTCCCTGTCTGCCGCCACATGCGTTTCCTCTCATAGGCCTACAGAGAAGTAGGTGTTGGCATTCTCCTATTTTACTGTTACTCCGTTTATCAATAGCTTCTCTGTGTGCCCGTCTCCTTCTCCTTCTCCCACTCCCTCGTCGCCCTTCATTCCCTCCTCACCGCTCCTCTCCGTCACCCGAGTGCAGACGTGCCCACCTCTGTCACAATGAAGAGAACCGTTTTCCCGCAGGCGTAAAAAAGTCCATGCGTGTGACCGTAGTTTGTTCCCCCCGAGCTAAGTCAGTGTTCCGTTCGATGCATTTCCACTGAATGTTCTGGAGATGCTATCTGCGTCTGTATGCCACTGCCGTGCACGCCGGCCGGAAATAACGGGATGTGAGTGATTGTGTTTGTTTGTTGAGCAAATGTGACGATGGTGAATTTAAGTTGTTCATGATTGAAGCACCTGCCTCTTATCATGTTATTTATCTTTCTGTCCGGCGTGTGTGTGTGTGTGTGTGTGTGTGTGTGTGTGTGTGTGTGTGTGTGCACATGTAAGCTTTCAGATAATTTTCATCTTTTTTAAATTTTAGCCATTGTGTTTTCTGCAGTTAAGCAATTTTCTTTGTTTGTGCAACATCATTTCAGTCGGAATGTATCCCGTTGTATCACCCCATAGGCATAACACCCGCCTCGGTTCTTCACCGCACATCTTAAGCTGACCGTAAATGCAAATCAATATTTGTCTTGTTCCATTATTTTTTTGTGGGATGTGCAATATTGTGGTGACTGTTTTCGTACCCCAGAGTTAAACACAAAGGCTGTCAGAGAAGCAGAAAATTAAAGGGCAAAAAGACATCTTGGAGAAAAAAAAAAAAAAAAAAAAAATCAACATGAGGTGGCAATGGAACTCCCAAAACCACAGATGGTTGCCAACCTTTAAAATGCAATGATGCACTTTAAAATCTGACACAACTAATTATTGATTTTCTGGAAATGTCACTTAATAATGTCATAAAAAGTCAGGTATCTTCAGACGTGTATGGAAGTGCAAATAAACAACCCGGGTGGCATTAAGACTGAAGAAAACACCATTTTCTTTTAGCTTTTAGCTCATAGAAAATGTCAGTTGAAGTCACCACTTCTAATCAGATGCCAGAATGAGTGAGAAAGAATCCCCACCCATTCAGCTTGAGGTTATTACAAGACACATTCAAAGGTCCAACTGTGATGATAATTGCCATAAACCCCAGGTGCTGCTTATACAATGAATATGTTGTTAAATACTCTCTACAGGGGAACATTTTAAAGGACACTGTGATACATGAATGCACACACACACACACACACACACACACACACACACACACACACACACACACACACACATGCACACACACGACTGAGAAAATATGGGGTGGAAGAATCTCATTTTCTACTCCCACTGGGCCAATGAAGCACTTGTTTAATCACTCAGTTATTTACTGAAAAATAAACATGCACGCACGCACAGACACAGACACACACACACACACACAATAGAAGAAGCAATCACTGAATCAATGCCTCTATTGAAAGTAGTTCAATGTTTTCCTTAGACTTATGAGAACATCAAGAACAAGACAGACTTGCACACACGCACACTCCATTTTAAATCAGTGGCCAACAACAAGAACTTGGAACTAGCCGTCCTCTCCCTTGGCATACTAATGTGTAACACACAACTCGCAGTCATGCAGACAAACAAGCGCACAGTTTTTCTGTGTGATGAAGGTAACAAAGCAGACAAAGGCTTCATAACACGAATGACGAATGAATAACTGAACACAAAAATTAAAAAAAAGTACGAAAACATCTGCACACATCTGCTGTGTCCCGAATGGCCCTGGAAGCTAGCCGTTTTTGTATTGCTTAAAGATTAGCTGTTAGCTGAGATACATTAGTTTAAAATGCCCAATGCTTTCATTTTTGTCAGCCTTCATGTGTTTTGTTGCTACTTTTTGCGGTTGTATGTCTTTTGGAATGTAATTCTTTCATCAATCTCAGGCTGAAGATGAATCAACTTTTTACTGTTTTCACATATTCTCAAGCCAAAATCCGATTTCTTTAAGATAATACTCAGCACAGAGCTCCAAGTGTGTTGTAATGAAACTGGAAATTGAAAATTCATAACTTCTATGGTAATGTAGCGTTCAGAATTTTTGCTGACATTTCTGAGCCCTTAAATATTTAAAGAACTTTGGCCAGTTCGCTTTTCTGGGGATTTTCTGGGGATTTTCTTTCTCTGTGTGCTGTTAAGTTAGTTTTTTTTCACTTAAGCACAAGAAGCTTTGGACGCCTGGTAATATTTCACCTGTGAACAGCCTGACCAAAAGGCACACGCTCCAAATCAAACGCACTTGGAGGGAGAAAGATGCGATCCGTTCCCATTTATAATTAAATCCCCAGTTGCACCAAACGCCCCCAAATAAGTTCTCACAACCTTGAGACAACACAGGAAGACCGGCCGTGTGTTCCTTGGAGAGAACAGCAGAACTTTGATTATTGACTGCAGGTGATTTTCAGGCCGTTGAGGGCCCTCCTGGTCGTCCGTGGAGACCAAAAAACTCATTGTCTTCAACACTCTTAACTACTGCCGAGTACACAGTCCACTGGAGAGCAAAGAGGTGTTATGTGAAGAGAGATAAAGTGGAGATCGAGTGAGCGGCTGAGAGAGCCAATGAATACTACACACGATGAACCGATGTTTCAGAAGATGTGAAATTCAAACACGTGCGTGCGGAGCAGTCGGAGTGAGACGGTCGTACCGGCGTTGTTCTTCCAGAGTGGGAGCGGAGCGCGCAGCGCGTAGGCACGGCACACATGGGTGATTAACGCCTGTGATACCGGAAAGGGAGTGACTATTTAGGCCGTCCGTGGCGACTTGGAAATGAGCGAGTCGTCTATCTTTACAGCGTTCCGATGACAGAACTTTAAAAAGAGCCGTGGCCTACATGCGGCAGGCGAACGCAGGGGGAGGATTGGCGAATCCGTGTGAAAACAGAGCGAGGGAGATTGTGACGGAAGGCCCCCAGATCGGAGCGAGCCCGTTAAAGGGGCACCGGGACGGAGTGGAAGGACAGGGCACCGCTTCGCACTGGCAGACAAAGTGAAAAGGAAAATGAAAATGTATTCGCGTGCAGATGCGATTAATCAAGAATGACTTTTCCATCGTGGCCTGCTTGGCTAGTAATGTCTGGCATTAAGTAATGACATCATAACCCTGTCCACCTTGAATTGATTCCGCAGATACGGAAGGGAATCCAGTGAGCGGACGTCAAGAACAACGCTCTGGAATCCATCATCTGGGCACAGCTTGAGAAAAAAGAGCCGTGTATACATCTGGCGGAATAGAGCGACGCAGCCTGAAATTATGAACCGCATAAAAATGCCCAGCGCATAGCTGGGCCACTTCTACACTTACAATCGTAATTACTCAGAGTAAATGCCATGTCACTTTTATTTGTTAGATGCATTATTTTAATGTTATTAATCTTCAAAACCTAATTTGATTGGTATCGACCTGAAATGTCTTAGCATCAGGAGTTTGTAGGCTAAGCTGTGGCTTTTTTTTCATAGTCATGGGATTATTAGCTTGCTAGCTATATATATAAAAAAAAAATGGACTGACTTCTTAGTTTGAAGTCATGATGGAGGATCAGTCGGTGCAGCCACAGGATTTTTAAGACGAGCAAGTTGGCCAAATGGCTTGGTGGAACCGCAGTGTCATGTTTTCACGAAGCCAACCTGTTTGCTGCTTGACTCACTTCTTTCCCTAACAACAAACTGAGGTGTGTTCTGTTTTAATGAGGATGGACTAAGAATAAAGGGAAAGATAATTGATTGTGAGCGCAAAAAGGATTTAAACGGTCCGTCGTGCTCAGACCCCACAGGAAGTAGAACATCTAGGAGGCAGCTTGGAGGTTAGAAAGCATCCTATCCGAAGAACATTAGCCCCGGTGGCGGTAGGTGGGATGACGGACTGTCTGGCTTCTGTTGGAAGACGGCTGGAATCTTGATTGAAGCAGTGAAAGAGCACTTTGAAATCTGACAGCGAACAAGTGAGCGGCTCAAATGGGAGTGTTGCAGCATGTGACTGGATGACGAAGACCAAGACACGAGGAGCACTATGCTAACGGGAAATTGACAGTGGCTAAAAACGGGAGGCCTAAAGATGCAGTCTTCCTGTCCAGACCTTTGCTAAGCTTCATTGGTTGACGTTCAAGCTGATGACCAACAGAAGTTGCCTTATCCTGGGAACACGTAACCTGATCAAACATCAGTCAGCGTAGCAAGGTTTTGTGCAATGTTCTTTTGCATCAACAGTGCTCCAAACACACACACACACACACACACACACACACACGCACACACACACACACACACAGATGCACACACACTTTCACAAAATGCAGTTTGAAGGACACTATTAGATACTATTTAGCTTTTTCCAGCAGTGCTTTCGAGCACTATATATATATACAGTATATATATGTGTTATATATATATATGTGTTATATATATATGTACATATATATATATATGTTATATATGATTTTTTGCTGAAATGTAAGCTTCAGATTAAATCAGCACCATTCTCTGCGAACCACGATGCACTTCGGCTGAAGCCCGGTGCAGCAGTGGCCTCACTGTGTCAGCAAATTGTCCTCATTGAAATGAATGAGCAAGTGCCTCTTTAATGTTGGGACATTGCAGCTTTGAAGTATTTCCTCTTACGAGGTATCCCATAGCAAGTGCATTGAAATAATACTGATGAAGCGATATTGTTGAGTAAAGGTAGGGAACAGTCACGTTTTGATGAGAGTGTGCGCTTCCGTGGGGACTCTGACACTATGGCACAGGCTGGAGTTTTTCTTTGCTCTGATACACGCACACACGCGCGCACACACGCACGCACGCACGCGGTCATCCACGTTGGTGCGACTTTGCGCTGCTGTCCACTGAACATCACAGCTAATGTACCAGTTAATGAGGCACTTTTGCATTTCTTTCATTTCCACTTTCCCTCTTTCTGTCAGCACAGCTCTTTCCATAAGCTCTAGGCTAATGGCTGGCTAGCGGGCTAGCATTAAGCAGCCTGATGTGTCTGTTAATGTAACATTAGTGTTTTCCTCTCACTTAGTTCCATGGTTTAAGGGCATAGTTACTCTGTGAGGGCCTGTGACGGTGTGTGAGCAGGACTTTCACATACCTTTTGTGTGTGTGTGTGTCTGTGAGCGTGCGCCGTGTTTCAAAACGAGTGCGCGTGTGTATTTGCGCTCTACATATGGGGGCAATGAGTTACATTTCCACTTCAAAGCGACAAGTCGGCAGCAGCAGAAGCTACTTTCATCCATTAATGTGATTTTAAGGGAGAGCGAGAGAGACAGTGAGACACGCGCAGAAAGAAATACACAGCAGCCCAGTAATAAGAATTCTCCTGGCTGCTAAAGGGGTCAGGTTGTTTATTACAGTCCTTACTGACTCCTTACTGACAACTGTCTTTTGACTTCTTCTGGCTTTCTTTGTGTGCGTGTCTGTTTCCCCCCCCCCAACTATCTGAGACCAATAGTATTTTTATTAGTATCTGTCACTCATATTAATGGGTTCACTCCTCTGTAAAAAGTAAGTGTTGTTGTCCCACCGTGTCTGTGCAAGGAATGAAAACCTATTGACATTTATTATTCTAAGAATAAACAGTCTGACAGTGTTTGAAAGGAAAATGCTTATGGATATGGTTCTACTGTGTGTGTGTGTGTGTGTGTGTGTGTGTGTGTGTGTGTGTGTGTGTGTGTGTGTGTGTGTGTGTGTGTGTGCTTGGTTGGGAGTGTGGGGTTTTTCAGGGGGATCATTATTGATTGCTTGAGAGCCCTTCTGATCACAAGTGTCCATATGTACTCTGCCTCGTGTCGGCACCACGCACTTGGACTCATGGACTCATGGACACATGGACACGGCGCACATGCAAAAACGATCCCCAAGCTGTGTGTCGTCATAATGTGAGGCCGCATCTTGAAGGCAACCCTTTTTTCATCACGCAGTCAAACAATTTGTTAACAATGCTGAAACCACAGAAATACCATTAGCGTCAACAAAAAAAACTAAATGTAACATTTCAAAAGACACAACCCCATGTCGCCATCATGTGACTGGTGCGGTAATCATGATTGAAACGCACACTTCAGATTTCCTTCCTTTGCTTGATCAATGGTGACAGGAGTGTCACCATCCAAATTCAACATAAAATCCAATCTAATAAGAATCTCCAAATGATTATTTATTGGAATATCAATACCATCGTTTGTCCACGCACACTGGTAATGCATTTACATTTGCAGTAACCCGGTTTACAGCAGACATGGTATAAAATATAAAGCCGTTATCTCCACAACATGAATGTAATGCAAAAATGACAAATAGTTGCATCTTTGAAACATCTTACTTGCACTGACATTCCTTTTGGTGGCATCCAGTGGTGGTTTCAAGGCTCCCCGTGGGCGCACAGTGGGAGTGAACTTAAGAGCGTGATGCATTGTGGGATATGTGCTCATAATGCCGCCCCGCTGCGGTCTTTCTGCCAGTACGGATAAAGTGCAAATCAAGCGCATTGCTCTATTGATTGCTGGAGCAATGGGATACACTCGCGCTCTGGCGCTGAGCGCGGGGACGTGCACGCCAGGTATCAGAGCGTGTAAGTCAGTGCGTTTAATGTCTAGGCCTTCAGTGACATTGTCCTTAGTCCTACCTAAATTAATACTCCTCCTAATACCACTAATACCGCCAAAACTCATAAGAAACGGTGACTTTTAAGACATCAGTTAACAAAGTCCAACAAAAGTGAGCTTCATATAAGACATCCACGACGAGACAATAAAAAACAAACTGTTCAAGAGGCATTTGTAAAACAAATTGCAAAACAAGAAAGATTATTTACATTAGAAATTGCAGATGATTCAGCAATTTAACAAAACCCCCTTTTGCCATCAGATCTCCGGGGTTGGTTAAGTCTGTCCAGCTCTCACGAGTGCTTATCCAATCACAGTTCAGCGTTGGGCATAGAACCAGCACGGTGGACCGTTGACTTACGGCGCATAGTGGCCTGGAATGTTTGATTTTGAAGGCCTCAAGCAGATTTCACAGAGACTGACAACACAAGCCAGCTGAAATATGATTTGACAAAAACTCTGCCGTATTATACGACAATGGAAGCAGCGCAAACAAGTGGGTAGTGTGACACAAAGGAAACAGACTGTGGAGAGTAACTTTATTTTTATATTTACGGGAAAAAGGGACTTTTCTACTTTGAGTATGTCTCGGCCAGCAGAGAAGACCTTGCTGGACCTGACGACCCCCCCACTAGTGGGATCAAGTGTGCCTGATGTGTAGCCAACACGCTCCCGTCTCGCTGGCTGGCGCGCCTGGCGACTTCCTGGTCGCGAGCCACATCTGCGAGGTTCCTCAAAGGTTCTAGCGCACGGCCACCCTACCTGTCCTTTATCGTGTCGTGTATCGTCCCCTATTATGCCAACCCAATTAGAGGGGTAACATTCGTCTTCTCATGACACGCCACTGCACCCTTTATCTGCTGTCTTAAGCACCTCTTTATTACACCATTAATTTAAACTGTGCCCCTACTTTGTTATAATTACTTGTTGTTACAGCCGTGTGGAAAGTAATCCACTTCAGAGCTCACCCGGACACCGACCTTGTCCGGGACATGTCTGTTTTTCACGCGGCTCGGCTGGGTTCCGCTGTTTGAATGTGTGATGCGAGAGCCGCGTTGTGCAGGGGAAGCTATTTTGGTTGTTAAGGTTTTGAGCCCGGTGGTGAAATGAGTTTTTTATAGTCTTGCATTCGAATGGTTTGTTTCAATGGTTTCGAGGGCTGTTTTAATTAGATCGTAGGACAAACCAGCAGCTTTAGGCGCAAAGTTTATGAATTAGTAATGTGACTTTGCGTTTGCCAAATTTTTCAATCCAAACATTCATCCAATTTATTTATTTATTTATTTTTTTTTACCGAATTTCTTATTTACAGTCTTCCTTTTTCATTTTCCAACCCAGAATTTCTGCTCCAAAGTCACTGCAGAGCAGCACCTTAATTAACCTCTCATTAATTTTCCTCCTGATTGTGATCGGGATGTTTGGGGACTGCTTTAAAATTTTAATTATCATCTGCAAGGTGTGAGCATGCTTGCCCGTTTTTTTTCTTTTCTTCAAAAACCGGGTTGGATTTCCCCAGATTAGAGACCGAGGCAAGAGACCGCAATCCCTGTTGCACAACACTTGAGCATGCAAATTCTGTCTGAATTAACTGTCCAGATGTTGCATATTTGTAATGCATCTTCAGCTGGGTTTGTTGCCGTGCGCACCGGGTGTGCAAGTGCGCGCGCAAGTATAAATGCATTAGCCACGGGCTATCGTTGCTCCGGCAGCATCGTTTTTCTTCCATCAATTTTTAATGTTCCGCAATGGTCGCTGGCATTGTTGAACCTCCATCTTCAGGACACGGTCAGGAGGAAAAAAAAAAGAAAAAACAACCTATAAAGCCAGAAAAGACGGAAGGCTGGACAGAGATTTGGAGGGGAGGGGAGGGGAGGGGAGGTGGTGGTGGTGGTGGTGGTGGTGGGGGTGTTAATAGGCGTTAGCTTGTGGAGGCTGACATCACAGGAGTCGCTGTCGGAGCGGTGGGCTGATGTGCTGTGACACTGCAGTATGCAGCCCGACAGAGAAGACGGTGAGAGAGGAAGAGGGAGGCGAGAAGCCAGTTGGAATGGCTACTGACTTACTGTCACTTTGATTTACAGAGGAAATGACGGAGCGGTTGTTTCCTTGATTGACTGACTTGCCGGCTGATTGCTTACGTTACAGGCTGGCCCAGTGACTGACTGAGGCTATTGCTGATTTGTGGTAGTTTTTTTTTTTTTTTTTTTTTTTTTAAACAAGGTAGTTTTTTCGAGGGCAGAGCAGCTGAGGGTCGGCGGAGAGGAAAGAAAGAGGTGGAAGCGAGGCCCCTCCTCTGTGTTTAAGCTTCACAGAGGGGCTCGGAATGAGCTGCCGGGGTCCAAAGGCCAAGAACCACCCTAAGCACATAATGGTTATTTAATTGTTCCTTGTTTAATGTAGATTTTATTTGTTTCCATTACCGGCGGCAATGTGCTTTATTACAAATTCTTCCCTGAGTCATCCTTGGGGGAAATGGCCCGGGTTTTACCCCCACTGAAATCCAGTCGTAGCCAATTAAAGCAAATAGGAATTAATTGAATTGTGGTAAAGTCAATTAAACGATGTAGGGGAGTCGGAAAACGATTTGTCAGTTCAAGTCAAAAAAAAAAAAGAGAGATGAAGAGAGATTCAAACATTATTGATTTGTTTATTTATTTATTTTTGGTTTTTGCGCTGAGGCGCGCAGGTTTTTTTTTCTCCCCCCCCCCCGCGCCACCCTGACATCTGGCAGCGTGAACTGAGCGATGTCGTCCTGTCAGCCGGAGATGGATGGAGAGAGTGAGGAAAAATGGAACGCGTGCTAAGGCAGCGCGTGCAGGGAGGAGGTTAAAGAGGGGGAGCGGGAGGGAGGGAGGGAGGACGGGAGGGAAGGAAAGCCTAAAGCAGTTTGATAAGGAAATAATAAAGCCAAGGTTGTAAAAAGGAGAGTTCAGTCGTGGCAAAGTGGGCCGCACACACTCAACGCCCGACACGGCGCCTCCCCAAACATGCAGCGGCTGCATCGAAACCAAAGTCCTTTACAGGTCATTAAACTCCAACAACTGGCAATCTCTTCTTCCTGTCTGGCAAATGACGGCTAAATAACACGTCTCTGTCCGTCCGGCCGTCCGTCCGTCCGCTTGTTCCCGCTCGGCGGACGTGATCCCGAACGCACCGCAGCCCGATTGTTTTTCCCCCTTTTCGGCGCAACTCGCTCCCGACGGCAAACGCCGAGTAGCGTTGTTTTGTCGAATAACGGCACTCGGGAATTAAAAGCGCGTTCCTCTCAAGATCAATATCGCG
Source organism: Nelusetta ayraudi (assembly GCF_046127955.1). Taxonomy (NCBI): domain Eukaryota; kingdom Metazoa; phylum Chordata; class Actinopteri; order Tetraodontiformes; family Monacanthidae; genus Nelusetta; species Nelusetta ayraudi. The sequence goes on along the minus strand of NW_027466052.1, from coordinate 11,503,321 downwards.
ACGCGCATACAGAGCGAGACGTCCCTCCTCCAACGATCCGGTCGATGTCGTTAAATACGCATGACGACGTGTCGCGACCCCGACGGCTCTGAATCACCCCGACGGCCTCGGTTTCACACCGAGTCAGCGTCGCCACGCCTCATCCCGCCTGGCTCGCGACGGAGGGCTGAGAAAATCTGCAATCTGACACCAGACGTTGATTAAGAAAAATGATTTTATTGATTGTGATAACGATTGTGTTGCGGTTTGAATGCAGCGGGGTGAACAGCGGCGGGGGTGTGCTACTCGTCCCCTCTGGGGGGGGGGCGAGTGTGTAGACACAGTGGGGGAGTGGATGGTGGGAAGGTGGGGGGCCGGGGGGGGCATGATGCAGCTCTTGCTTTAATGTAGACCAGTGGTCTCCAAACTTTTTTAGCAATGGGCCACATAACGGAACTGCATCATGTCGGCGGGCCACGGTTCGTTGACGGGGGGGGGCTGGTTGTAAATATAGCGCTAACATCCCGGCATTTTTTTTCCCATTGACGGGGGGTGCTGGTTGAACATAGCGCTAACGTCTTTGTTGAGCTAACGTCGGCAAAGTTGCGTGGCGGGGGCGGGCCGTATGTGGCCCGCGGGCCGTAGTTTGGGGACCCCTGATGTAGACGTTCACCTTAACTTACAAGTTAGGATGAATGTGTCGCTGGCTCACTCAGAAATTAGAAAAATTCTTGATGCCTTTTTTTACTTTCCACTCTACAAAACAAACAGTTGAAGCTGAACGTTGCTGTTTGACTGGCACCGCATGAGAGGAAAAAAAACAAACAAAACCGTCGTCCTCCACCTCCTCCTCCTCCTTCTCTTGCGACGACCGAAAGGTTTTCACGGCGTGTTGCTTTACTCAGCTGCCGCCGCCGCTGACAGCAGGTTAGCGCCGGAACACCGTCGCCACCTCAGACGGCCGAGCGGCTCCCGCCAGCAGCAGGAAGATGAAGAAAAGAAAAAAAAAAAAAAAAAGAAAAAAATCCTTCCTCGGTCCCTCTCGCCGAACCCTACTTTCAGGCCCTCTTTTATCCTGCTGCCCTTTTTCTCCCTCTCTCGCCTCATGTCTCCCCCCCTTTTCATCCGTGTGTCATTTTTTTAATGCTGCCCTCCCACCTCCCCCCTACTGCCTCTTCTCCCCCTTCCTCTCCACCCCCCCACCTTCCTCCTCTCCCCTCTTTTCACCCGCCCTCCCTCCTCCGCTGTTCGCCCTCCCTGCCTTCCTCCTACGTTTTTCCATCCCTCCCTCCTGCCCTCCCCTTCTACCTTCTGCCGCTTCTCCTCCTTCCTCCCTAATCAAACCCACTCTCTCTCTCTCTCCCCTTCCCTCCATCCCTCCCCTGTTTTAATGCAACGCCTCTTCCGCCGCCCTCCCTCTCTTGCCCTTTGGAGTCCTCTGATTAGGTTTCCGCCGTTCCATTGAGACGTCTGTACGACCGCTGAAACAGCTGCTGTCACACGTCCCCGGTCCACCCTTTCACTCTCTCCGCTTTCTCTCCTCAGTCCTTCCTTTTTGGCTCTGCCACCTTGTCATGCTTTCGCTCCACCTTCTCTTGCCACCATCTCAATGTTTCATCCCCGGGTATCTCCGGCTTTCTTCTGCTTCGCCACTTCACGTCTCCCTCGCTCCTTCTTCTGCGTTACCATCTATTCTTGATGCTGTTTCTCTGTCCTAATTCACCCGCCTTCCCCTGCGGCTTACATGTGCGATGGTCTCTGACAGTATTCTAAACTGCTGTTTGGTTGGCACCACGGAAAAAAAAGAGACTTTCGGAAAGAGAAACTGTGTGTGTGTGTGTGTGTGTGTGTGTTGGTGTGTGTGTGTGTGTGTGTGTGTGTGTGTGTGTGTGTGTGTGTGTGTGTGTGTGTGTGTGTGTGTTGGTGTGAGTTTTTGGGGAGGGTGCAGTGGTGGCGGCGGGGTCTGGGCTGACACTGCATTTCTGCTGTGTTTCTGGCAGCGGAGAGAAGGAAGATGTCTGAAAATAGAGAGAACACGCTTAAAAGTGATACGGGGTGCCGGGTGGGTGTAGGAGAAGCGAGAGAATGAGTCAGCTTATGGAGAGGGAAGAAAAAAGGCAGAGGGGAGAGCCTGCGTGTCTACATACTTCTAATCTGTTGATGGTTGAGGGGAAGCGGACAATAAGCCATTATCTCTCGGAGGCTCGGCATTAGCTGCAAGGAGGATGCCGCCTCGTACCGCCAGTGCCAAAGCTGCTTACAGAACGGTAATGTGGCCAAAATGCTGTGACACTCGCACAGGGACAGCCGGGAATATAAACACAGGGTTTTAATAATAAAGATAAGATGGTTTTAAGATCTAATGCCAATTTCTTTGCTGCAGCGGCGCGCACACACCGTCGGCTTCCTCTGCTCCTGCACTGAGCTGGAAAGACGTGCAAGGCAATGAGACACTTTCAGAATTATACAGGCGACAGTGTTCAGCGTGTACGGGGCTTTTAATGGGATTTTTGGGATGGGATTTTCAGTCTGAAAGAGACTGAAAATCTTTGTGTCTTTCAATAAAAGCCCCTGGTCGATAAGTGTTTCTGTTGCCTGAACTGAACTGAGCGTTGGATGATCTGGCATGAACATGTATGTCCTGCCATGTATGATCAAAGCTGCTTTTTAGCTCCCTGTGCAAGCTGTGCTTATATTAATATTGCAATATAATATTATTATGATTATTAATATTGTTTTCCATGCCGCTTCCATCTTGCTTTAATGTACTTACTGGTGTGCATGAAAAGCTGTAAAGCTTGAATCTTATTTTCTCTGTCTGTGAATTAATATTTAATTTGAAATTGCCGTTGTTCCGTGCAGTATCATGCAGTGACAGTTATTTTTTTTTATCGTAAGAAAACATTGGTACAGTTAATTTATGCATCATTTTGGACCTTTAATTAACTATTGTCACATTTTTATATGTCATCGCTGTACAAGAAAACTCCCTCACTGTCATTTCCACCATTTTTCCTGGCCGCTGATTGGCTCTTACGGCCAGTATACTCTGCCTCCGGAGCAGCTGCATCTCCTGGGACACCAAGCTGCAAAGTCTGTAGTTAAATCACGCCAAATTGAAAATGCCATCGCCGGCTTCACCAGCTAAAGCCAAGCTGTCGTGAGTTTGCACAGGTGTTTTTTTTTTTTTATATATCTCCTTCTTAACATTGTGTCTACGGTCTGTGAAATCCATTTAAGTCGGCGGTGATCAAAAGGGAAAATGTTTCATAAATTTACATAAAAATCCATATCTACTGTCTAATAGTCTCTTTCAGGCTCCCTTCCTGGCGCTACAAACAGGAGGGAGCCAGATTTGACAGCAGTGCTGTTATAAAGCTGACGTCACTGCACTGACTAAGACGGCGAACAGAGAGAGGTGTCACATAGCAAACGCTCTTCTCTCCTCTCCTCTCCTCTCCTCTCCTCCCCTCTCCTCTCTCTCCTCTCCTCTCCTCTCCTCTCCACTCCACTCCTCTCCTCTCCTCTCCTTCCATTCTCTCCTCTCATAATTCTGATTTTAGCAGGCATTTTGCGCCACCCGTAGCCTGCTGGTGTGGAGCTGTTTAGGGGGCATGAAGAGCTTTCTAAATGATGGCTAAATTTAACTAAATGACTTCCTCCACTCACATCTGATATAATGTTCTCCCCTGCTCCTCTCCTCTCTCTGGATCGTTCTCTCGCTGCCTCTTCCTCTTTGGCTGTTGTCCTTTTTTAATCTCCTTCCTCTCTCTCTCTTTCTCTGGCCGTCTTGAAGTGTGATTTCTTTTTCTCAGTCTCCCTCCCTCTCTCTCTCTCCTTCCCATCTGACTCCTTCCTCCCTCTTTTGCCTATTTACCGCTTTTCATTTCATTCTGTGTCCCTTTCCGACCCCCTCCTCATCGTCTCACTTCTTTTCTGTTAATGGTTTTGTTTTGTCTCGTCTACTTTCTCCTTGCATAAAAGGGTCAGACTGTTCTTGGTCTGAATCCCTTTTCTTTTCCCTCTGACTGAAGCCTTAACAAGGAGGCTTTAGTTAAATTGCCTTTGAATAAGCCAGCTCACAGTTCTGTCTTTATGTCCCTCTGTCCATGCCGCCTGTCGGTCTGATCAATCCGCTTCGTCCTTGTTGTCTGCCAGCTGTCGGCAATAATGTGCCTTTGAGTGGAAATGGTGACCGATTAGAAGATGGATTTCCTACCTGAGAATTGCAGTCAGAAAATTGGAAGAAGATAATTGCTGGTGGCGCTGCAACCACTGGTGACTTCAGCAGCCCATCAGACGGCCTACGTGTGGCAGCCCACTCAGCCACTAACAACCCCCCGTCCATGTTACGTAATTTCATCGTGTAAAGTTTATCACTCATCAGACTGCCATCGATATTATGGCACAATATAATTCTGCCGTAAAATATTGTAATATAGGATAATAAATCTGTAATTTATCCATCTGTGGAATCCAGTTAATGTATTTATAGCCTATTTATAACCTATGTTATTCTTTTTTGCATATTATAGTTAAACATGGTAAAATAATGATTATATAATAATGATTATTCAGTTTACTTAAAAATATCGCTTTATAAATAATTTCTATAACATCTAACATTTTATAATAAGTGAACTTTTTATTAAACAGGGCTGTGTGTGCTCTGTTTACGTTCTCACTCATGACAAGATGGTTGAATGCATTTGTATTTGAAAAGGCCTTCGTGTGAGATGCATATTCATGTTTTGTAAATTGCAGGCGTCTCGTGGAAGGAAGGAAAGCTTTAACGATATGTTATTTATGAACCAAACTCCACTCACCATCTCTAGTTGACTCGGTAATAACATTGCTATTGGCTGCTAATTGCCAATATAATTTAACATCATGGGACCAGTTACTATTGACAGGATTAATTGTGGATCCCTTTAATATAGGATTAATATAGTCTGGTTTTAATCAGTGAACTGCCCATCCTAATCCTCAATGGAATAACTCACACATTACACGTGTATTACTGAAGATTATCTCGTGGCTGTCTAGAGGGACGGCTGGCTAACAACATAACACAGCTGTGTTCTACATCAGCCTCATTTAACATCCCATCATGTGCTTCTGCAACACATTCATATCAATTCTTAGAGCTTGCAGAGGAGATCACGACTCTATTGCTGTGTAAATATAACACCAAATACAACATACCCTTAAATGAAGGAAACATTGTTTTTACAGCTGTCTTCAACAACTCAAGAGCGGTTGTTAAGTCAGCTGTTTTTCCTCCAATCATTTTATTTAGAAGGTATGAATTTTAAACATTAGATTTATTGAAAAAAATCAGGGGCATTTACTGTTTATGTGCAGAAAAGAGTTTGTTTACTCCTAAACATTACAAATTTCATCCATCCATCCAGCCATCCATCCATCCATCCATTCGCTTCTGCTTATCCAAAGCAGGATTAAGGGTTCTGCTCCAGGCCTCCTGCTCACCAGCAACACTTTCTCCTGGGGTACCCCAAGGCACTGCTTGACCAACTGGGATATGTAATCCCTGCAGTGGGTCCTTGGCCTTCTCCAGGGCCCTCACTCTGATGGATGCACCGGAGGCACCTTGATCAGATGCCAAGGAGCATCAACTTGATCCATGAACCCTCAGGGTGTGTCAGGACCTCACCCAGTCTCTGAGGCGAACGTCTGAAAGGACCTGATCTTTGTCCACCGCACCCTTGGCATTGTGCCCTCTTTCACTACCTTGAGTGCTTGACCATGGAACGAGCGATGGCTCGTTGCTCTTTTTGTGTAACCTGTATCTGTGTTACCAGAGACGCCACCCAAAACCCACCTGCCCATCTCCCGTTCCGTCTCTCCATCAAAGAAATGACTTCAGGAAGGACTTTGAGGTACTTGAACTCCTTGGCTTGGGGAAGCTCTGAGTCACTATCCTTCATCCCTGCCACTCTACACTCAGCCATGAACCATTCAGTTGCATGAGTAAGGTCATGGACAATGGAGTGCGGTTAGAGCCACATCCTCTGTGAAAACCAGAGGTACTGATGTTCTAAAGTCAGACAAATAGCCCTGGTGTTTCCCACGGAGGCAGTTGAGTGTAGTATGATTCCCCTGTAATAAACACTGGTCTGGTTCACTACCAGGGAATCACCATCAGGCCAATGGTTATTTATAGGGATGCTCTGATACCCAGTTTTTTTTTTTTCAAACCAAGTCCAAGTTCTTAGATTTGATGACTTGTCGATATGAGCTGCCTCTCTCCCTCTGTCCAACCTGATAGACAGACAGTGGGCTGGTGGTCTGCCCCACTTTGGGCTCTCCTACCAAACCCGACGTAGCCACACGTGTGCCTGAGGCGAGCGTCCCTGCTGCAGCGGTCAGTGGAGAGGGCCTCAGGGCGAAGGTGTGCATGCATAGTGTGTAGTGTGTATGTGCATAGTTACTTATGTGATCCAACATGAGTCACATTCTAAAGCAGGTATAGGCAAACTATGGCCAGGGGGCCGTATGCAGCCTGTTATGCTTTTGAAGTCATAAAATAGCTGCAGTTCGTCCATTTTTTCAGTGTTTTAAGATTCATTTCAATGAAGAGCTAAATAACGTGGAGCTTCAAAGTCACTACATCTCCCATGATATATTTTCCCCCCATCCATCTGCTGCTGCTCCTCTGTCAAATATTAGAACCCACTGTGGCCCACCAATCAAAAAAGGTTCACGTTTTTTTTTTAATTAATTAAAAACAGTTATGAGTCAACAAAGACTCGTTTTTCCTTTGACATGGTATCTGGGGAGAGAGGTTTAGTCTTTTAGGGGTTTCCAAAGAATAATGCTCGAACACTCTCCCACACGCCGACACCTACCACTGATATATCGACCCTTCTCTTTTTCAATCACTCTGGCTCTCCTGTTGGCTTTTGACTTTGTGTGTAGGAGGATTCTTGGTAATGATGTCGAGACAATTAAATCCTGTAAGCTCACAAGCATTTTCAAAAGGATTGCCTCAAGTGAATAGCAAGTAAGTAAGAAATCTGCTTAACACAAGCGGTCACATGTCTTTTACTCCATCAGTCTGGTTTTGCTCTGAGGTCAGTCTCATCAGAGACCAGCTCTGTTATCTGTGTTGCTCTTCTGTCCTTTTATGACATGTCTAGTCAAAATAAGACCCCGTCTGCCCTAAAGTGGTTCTGCGCTATTCCTTTCCTGCTGTGGCGTAAATGTGTAACATCATTTGTGTCTCGCTTGGCTGTAACTTCAAAAACCCCAGGACCGGAACAGGCATGTATTATAAAACCCATCAAATCATCATAAATCATCAATGCCATCATATTAAACCAGTAGCAAGTCAAGTTGAGGAAGCTGGGAAACGTGAGAAGCCTTTCAGTGTACCATACGTGTGCTTGTGACATGCCGTTAATACTTTATGAGAATAATTTATGGCACATGTGAAGTAAAACATGGCAGCGGGGACGTAAATCAGATAATCTGTTTCCTGCGGGGCTGGCAGGACAAAATGATTGACTCCAGTGTTGTCGTCCTCATTTGGTTTCTTCGTCCTCGCATCGCGGCCCACCACCGCCACATCAACAGGCTTGTGGCTCACTGTTCTCTGTGCAGGCTAATCTTTTGCATCATTCTACGTCCTTCCCCTTCCCTTAACTTTGCCCTCCTTTGAGCAGCAGTGGTATAATTAAACATGACCTCTGCCGAGGCGCATGTGTCGTCTTGATGGTGACCGTTCCTAAGTGAATTCAATTAGTTGGTGACATGAAAAGACATGCAATGCGAGATATGATGCTACTTACAGGTGGTGGTGGGGGGAGGTGGTGGATGGGTTGCTGTCAACTGTAAAATGGTGTCGCGACGCCATAAGCGACAAAAGCAAGAACTGAATGAATGCGATAAATCAAAACAAATAAAAACAAAACTAGATTTACGCCACCTGTTGTAGTGAGGCTGCCTCTGATGTGAATCTTATCTGTTGTGCATTTTGGGCATCGAGAGCTGTTGGATATTTCAATATGTCAGTGTTTTCTTTGTATTGTTTCCTCAGTGATGACAGAAGAGATACTTGCCTGTTTGGTTGAAGGTTGCAACAAGCTTCCTTACCCTTGTCGAGCTACAACAAAGAGAACTTAAGAAGCTCTCAGTGCTTGATTAACCACATTTACCAGCTGTTTTTGGTTACTTTGCCTCAACAAACTGAACAAGTAACACCTCCCTACGGCAGAACCAGCCTGACCTGATGAACATGGCTCTTGGTCGAATGCAATAAGTCATTGCTAATAAAACTGGGATATAGAGCAAGAGAAATATGTCACTACATAACACTCATCCAGCAGGCTGTTTGCTTGCTTGACAAAATGCGCTGCACTTGACATCCCGCTGCTAGTCCCTCTTTCATGGTAGGATTTATGGTAGCTAATCAGCATTGTTGTTTTGGTAGTAATATTTTAATACCTACCTTGTCCTACTGATACCTTTGGACTTTTCACCTTGAAATTATGTTTCCATCATCACTAAACGGCGATGAGACTGAGGTGTGAGGGCAGAGGCCTGTCGACATAGTCTCCTCCTGGCTCACTTCCCAACTCGCTGCCGCAAAAGTTTCTGTTCTTTGTATTTGTAAAGCAGTAAACAAACGAGAAATGTGAACTTGGGCAGATACCATCCATAGTAATCCACTCAACTACAGAAACCTAAGGCAATGCAAGGATTAGAACACAATGAGGAAGAGGTGCTGACCTCATTTACTCTGTGAACAATGCACGGCAGGTAGTAGATGTGTGGGACTGTGTTTTTTTGAATAGCTGCATGTCTTCTTATTATGTCTATTCAAATGCAGACTCTACTCTTTTTTTTTTTTTTTTAAGCTTTATAAATATTTTTATATACTTAGTTGAGATGACATTCAGTCTTCTTTATTTTATTCTGCTTGTTTGAATAGACCTGAACATTTTCTTCTCCTTTTTCTTTCCTCCTATGAGTCATTATCACACACCGATTGCATTTGAATTAACACAAAGTCACGACTCAATCTCGGATGCATTAACTTGACCTTCGCTTTAAGTCTGTTGGCGCAGACTGACCTCGGACAGGTTGACTGGCCTCCTCAAGTCTTGCCAGCCGCTATCCAGTATTTTCCATTTGAGAATTCCGCTCGTAGACACTGTTTGACAGCAGCACGGCCGACATGTACTGTAATGTTATCTCACCAGCCTACATTTCATGGGCCCACGCATGACTGCCTCTCTAGAGGTCTTACAAAAGCACAGCTCCATATCTCCATATGGGATTAAGGGAGTCTCCCCGTTTTCTGATGATAACATTGCAATGAATGCTTCCGTGTTTATTCAGCTGGGAGGACGACTGCATCTCTCTTTGTCCCCAACTGATAAGGTTGTATGTACATATGCTCATGATATCTTTTGTCTAGCCACTTTGTCACTCTCATCTGTACTTTAATGACTTTCATAGACGTGTTTCTCAACAGTCAGAGAGGTGATGGGCAGTAAATCCAGCTACTTTTCTGGCACATCAGAAAGAATCTGTCTAGAAATGTGTCCGTCAAGCCGCGTTTCTTTGAGAGAGCAGGTTTGTGGACATAAACAGTTTTCTGTTGTGTGAGTGATCGTGCAGACAGTGGCTTTTCAGAGATGCAAATGAAAAAATCTTTCATTTTGAACAATGACAATCTGGGCTCAGCCACGGTTCGAATTCTACCATACCACAGTTAAGTGATAATGGCTAGTTAAATATGAGAGGTTAATACACAGGTGATAAATTGAATTGATTTCCCTGCTTTATTGCAGATAAAATATTTCATTTTACCTGTTCTAGGAACAGGAAGGTCATCCCCAATCAATAACAGCGCTCAGTCTATGACTGTGCCCCGGGTGTTTTATGCAATACAGCAGCTGCAGCGGCATGAGGGAAAGCCAACTTGGATGTAAAGTGCTGCTTATACAGTTGGCAGCGGTGCGATGTTGCTAGCCTACTTCTGGTGAATCCTCACATCACAAGATTAGTGATCTGATTTCATGCTTCTCTCCTTCCCCCCTGTTCTGTCTTCTCCCTTTCTCACGTCTTTCCTTTCCGCTCTAGTCAAATGCTAAATTATGTATTGTGATATTGCTTGTTGAGGCAGAGCTAAGCGCTCGGGCAGACGTTGGGACTAATATAGTTGTGACATAGATTCAAATCCATTGTTGTACAGTGACAGATGAAGGGAGATCTCCTCTTTGTTGTGTTCACATGCAGCCTTTTTTTTTTTTTTTTTTTTTTTGTGGCCTGATTCTGACAAGCTTTGCAACTGAAATGTAGTCAGTTAAAAAGAGGATGCTAGTGTTTGCTCACCCTTACTCTCATGTCTTCAGAAGTAAGTAGCATGACCACAGCTGTGCCGGAACAAGCTGGATTATGGCGTGGGCTTCTTAAAGTTGGAAATTTCTGCCTTTTGCTGAGTAGCTTAAATTGCATATGTTGCATCATAACTCTGAAAGTAGATCAGTCACCATTGGCAAACACCTAAAGTGGTGATTACAAAATAGTTTTTATGTGGTTTAGAGTAGAATACATCACTATAATTGTCTTTATTTATCATAAAGTAAACAATCACTTGATACTGAAGGTAAGAAACTGTTCAGCATTTTTGCATTGCTTGAGATTAAACATTCTGAGTGGTTTTGCTGTCTCCAAATCTACTGCTGCTAACTACGCTATACATTAAACTTATATAAGTTATGTAGGACATACATTTAAGTACTTTTTCTGCCAATATTTTTTCCTGAAGCTCTTTTTTGTGAACTAGAAAGCTGCCGTTCACATCTGGAAGCTGCATGCAAAATCTCTTTTTTAAGTGCTGTCCAGTTCAACTTCACGAGAGTTGAGATAAAGCTCATCCATACGGGCTTCCAGGAGTCTGGTCCCACAGTCAAAGATTTTTTGGGTCTAAACAGATTCAAAAGCCAGTGTTTTCCTTTGTTTATTCAACTATCAATACAAGAAACAAAGGCTCTTGTGGCTGCTTTGTGCAGTAATTGGACTAAATGCGAAACCTTTCACTGTAGTAGCACTTTAAACGTTTGATGTTTTCTTCTTTGGCCTTCGTTATTTTGAGTACATTTAGTTTCCTTGAGCACGTCACGAGCTGCCAGGCAACAAACACACAAGCGCTGGAATGCCTCAAGATGTGACGTGATGCTGGAGGGGCTGTTTGAAATTCTGCATGCGTGTGCATATTGGACAGGGGCATGTAAAAGTTAAAGAGGAGAAACAAATGGAGCTGTCTCTCTGCATTGTGTTGACAGGGTTATGTAGAAACACCGCGACCCACGAATCAAAGGCCTAAAAAAAGACTACACAAACACAGAACATGATCCAAACAGAAAATCCAAGAACGAAAGGCAGAGCACAGGAGACAGACAGAGTTAGACCATTGAGTTTGTCACACTAAATGCATTTTCAAGAACTCCGTAGCTGAATGGTGAAACGAAAAAAGCCCTCTGAACTTTTGCTTTCATTCAAGGAAGACCATTTTGCTTTTCACCGCTCAACATTGCCGCTAAGAGACAAAGTAGATGGGTTCCATCAGCGCAGAGGATGAATGTGTTTTGTACCATTTACAGCAAAGTTTCAGAGAGATTATTAAAATATCCCTCATGGCAGCCGCATCAAAAGAAGAAGAAAACCCCTGAGGAGAGGCTCCCTTATGTGTGGTTGCTGGCCTGTGTGTTGGAATATGCAGGCTAGCGCAGACACCAACGGTGTGTGGTGTTGTCTTCTATTTGCCTGACAGTCCACTGTGTGTGTGTGTGTGCGTGCGTGTCCATGCGGCAGGTAATGCCTGCGTTGTATCCCATTTCAACAGAATGGCAGTCATTTTCCCTAATGTCTTTTTTTTCCACATGAGGAGAACGGCCGGCGTTTAGCCGCCACTTTCCCATGTGTCTCAACTCATTAACTAGCAGCCTCGGTGTTACACAGTGCGCCGCAATTACGAGGTGCCTCAACCCATTGCCGGCCAACATAACATGTTAGACAGCCTGATTTGCTTATACGTGTCCAGATTTATTAGCCCATCTCCCCTCCCACTGAGGATGGTGGCATTTGTTTTTCACCAGTTGCCGGCTGATACATTTCCAGAGCAGGTTGAAGATTCTTCCCATTCTGAGCAAACTTCCATTCTCTTTAAAAATGTTGCTCATGAGAACGGTGGGGATATTTTATGATTGCCATTATCACTGTGGAGATTGGAATTCTTCTTTCTTGATCAGTAACCACAGTGCAAACAAAAACATCAACAAAATAAACATCATAATGGAATACTAAACATTGTAGTATCATCACAGAATCCATCTGATTGTGATCTGCATGTGAAACTCAGACGCACAGTTTCACAGCAGTGAATAAAATAACAGCCCTGCTCCTGAACACTGAAGAATTTGAACGAAACAGCCGCATTTTGGTTAACGACCTTCGTGCAAAGTCTGCCTCCAAAGTGTGAATGGTTAAAGTTTGTCCACAGAGTATTTACATTTTCTTAATGTCCTGACTCCCTCGTCCCCCGAGTTTTTTTTTTTTTTTTCAAAGAACATAGTCTTGTGGGTTTATCAACAGACAAACATACTTTGAAGCAACTGAAAGTGCAGACTTTTGAAAACTCTTTCCAGGATGAGGATATTGAGGATGTTCTGCTTCGCTGTTTGTGTCTGCGCAGGAAGCAGAGTCGTTTTTTTTCTTCTATCACTTGGAACCTTTAATAGATTATAGCTTTTGTGTGTGTGGCTTTATCCTTCATGGCCGCACACACCCACACAGTGAACACGCAGCTAAATATCAGATATAACTGATGTTGTGCTCGTCTTCCTGCTAGCCAAGGTGCCTGGGCCTCCTTTCTCCTGGCTGATGATTGGCTGAGGAATGATTTTTCTTCGTTGCTGCACCGCGACTTCTTGGCCTTGGCCCACATTTATCGTTGCTCGATGGAAAGACTGTTGTTGGGGTTTACATAAACTTCTTTTTAGTTTGTAGAAAAAAGACGTAGGAAAAGCGTTTTTAAAAATAGCCACATATGGATGGGCAAGGCCTCTGATAGTCTGTATTTAGCCACAAACAACTGAGGGGAAAAAAAGAGAAAAGTCAACCCATTTGAAAATGTTTATGAAACATCGTTTGTCACGTATTAGGGAACGCTCTTTTGAAATGTTGTTTTCTTTCAGCATTGTAGACGGTAAAATGTGTCTTTAAAGCAGTTCAAAGCAGCGAGTCCGGTGCCTATTAATTGAATAATAATAATAAAAAACACTGCCATAAACGGTGACACCTTTATTGAAAGCACCACAGCACATCTATTTTTGAGCTCCAGGGAATAAAAAAAAAAAAAAACATTCAAAATTAGTTGTTCTTATAGTTGAATGTCTATAAATCTGAGAATTTCTAACCTTCCCAAAGGCTTCTCCTGTTGCGGTAGTAGAGTGAATCATGCAGTGCCCTGGGAGAGCTCTCCAATGCTACAGGTGTAAAACTGCAAAAGGAGCGAGGTGGTCTTTAAAAGGGTTTTAGAGTTTCTTAAGCGGAGGGTGAAGTGGAAAGACCAAGAAATAGTGAATAAACAAGCATGGCCACGGGGTAATGAAATGTGATATTGTGCAACAGATAATGTTTGTAGCCAATTCCATCAAAGATGCGCTCGTGTCACCCTGGAGGCAGCATAAACCGTAGCACCAGAAAATGTTCGGCGAGTCGAAAAGAAAAGATGCAGCGCCGACGACTTTTGGCTCCGCGGAAACTTTGCTTCAGCACTGCGATCGACCAGTTATTGTCCTCTTCCTATCTGGCTGCAGGCTGCCACGCACAGTGTGTGTACAGTGTATTCGTTTTGAAAGAAATGTCGTGACAGAATTATGATCTCAATTCTAAGCAAAAAAAAATTAGCAATTGCCATTTTATCCAGAATGGTGCAGTTCTCTTCCTGGGGAAGTTCTCCAGCTCGGCTCTCTGCGCGGTGCTTGCATAAGTGTGTCCTCTCTGTGCTAGTTTGGATTTTGGAATATCACTAACATTAAATCTCATGGATAAAGGTGTGATTGAACCATATTTGGGAAACTGTAGGTTTAATTTGCTCTCCACAGAGAGACTTTTTATCGATACTCAACTGTAATCTGTGCTTAACATTGCACACAAAACACTCCAATCGGAGTTAGTGATACTGACCAACCACATGTCTACAGTAGCCTGGAAGGTGGATCTGTTCTGCTTTTGTCTCTTTTTTTTTTTTTTCAAATTCTGGTAGTGCATCTTGTGATAAAATGAGACATGAAAAATTGGGATTAACCTTATTATCGTTTGCATTGAGATCTCTGACACACTTCCTGAGCCTCCAGCATCCACATAAATGCATCAACGCATTTTCCTATAGACGTGCGTGTACACACACATCAATAAAAGGGAAGAGTAGTTCATACGACGACAAAAATTCCGCAAGCCAAAGCTAAAGTGGGGGGAGTCGGAGGAAGCCATCTGCAAGGGGAAGTGAAAAGGAAAGGAAATAGAGGATTTAGCGAATGTGTGTGTGTGTGTGTGTGTGTGTGTGTGTGTGTGTGTGTGTGTGTGTGTGTGTGTGTGTGTGTGTGTGTGTGTGTGTGTGTGTGAAGAGCAAACAGCAAGGGTTGAATAAAGCTTCCGGGCCCCAGAAGGCAGAGCTCTCAGACATTTTAATCAATAACTGCGGCTCTATCAAAGGACGGCTGATAGGCCAGAGACAGAGGAATTGTTCTGCAGTCACTGCCTCACCCCTGAGGAGTGACTCAACATTCCGGGACAGGGTGAGGTGCGAGAGGGTGGCAGAGATGGATGGTTGAGAGGAATGACGAGGAAGGAGCGAGGAACGGGCAGAAGACACGGCGGCACCACACCACACCACGCAGTGCTGACAATTACACAACCACATCATTTTTTTTTTCTCTTTTCCACGCGTGTTGGTATTTTCTGTCATTCTGTGGAGGACAGCCGGCTCTAAGTGCGTGTCATGGTTTCAGCCTCCCTCCCGGAACTAATTACGCTGCAGCCCTCCTCGGCGCTCAGGGCTGGCGGACAGGCGTCCAGCGGGGACGAGCGAGAGGAAGAGGATTAACGTCAGCGATGCTTCGGAGATGTGACTCATGGCCTTTCGCCGCCTTTTCTCCTCTTCCTCCGAGCTTTCTCACCTGCCGTGGCTCCTAGCAAGGGTGCGCGTTGACAAAAGAATCGATTTAGCCTCGACACTGGCGAAAAAACTGTAAAATCCGAAGGATCGTCCGCAGACTCAGGATCGCTCAGACGATTCATGCACAAATGTGCCGTTGAAGAGTGCAGTTCCAAATAGCGACTTCTCTCCGAAAACTACAAAGCCCACTGACGGCATGTGGGGAGGGAGACTGAGGAGGAAAATACTGCATTGTACGTAAAACAATAAAGTTGTTAAAACTCATCGAGCTCCTCGAGATGAGTGTGTCTGTGTGCATGCATGTGCAAGGAGTGATTAATTGCACTCTTCAGCCTCCTTCTGTTCCTGTTATCGCTGAACACTGCTGTGTGTGTGTGTGTGTGTGTGTGTGTGTGTGTGTGTGTGTGTGTGTGTGTGTGTGTGTGTGTGAAGCAGCCACTTCTCACTCCCAGCACGTCAAATACGGCAGCCTGGTCAGTGGCCCATAGCATTACACGCTAGTTACCTCTTCAGCTTCATTTATGGAAGTGCTTGTTCATTAAGTCATTTTTATAAAGTAGAAGTTGAATTTTTTTTTTTAAATATTTAATTTCATCATTTTTTAATAAAACTAAAAATGATTAAATGATGAAAATTATAAAATTAAATTGATAAAATTAATATAATTTTTTTTAAATGTTTGAAGATAATTAAAAGGCTGATGAAACTTTTGTTGTTTTTTTTTATTATCTTTTTAAATTTCTTTTTTTTACTTTTTTATTTCACAATTACCCCACAGTTTTAATGTGTAGTCTAGTGTTTTAGTAAAAGCCTAAAAACGTCCGCGCTGAAAAAGGACAACAGTTGCGAAAATCAATAAACTATCTGGAAGTCAGTTACAGTAAATGCTGTTATGAGATGACTAGTTCCGGTCCATTGAACGAGACCAAAGCTTTTAATATGAAATCTATCCAGCGCAATCATTTTCATTGAAGGCGTATTGCAGGCACATGAGCAGGGCAGACACAGGCGATGGAAAGCTGTTCCTCATTGAAGTACAGACGTGTAGCGCAAGCGCCTCCCTGCATTCATCAAAACGCCAGCGTGTCTTCCTCCGCTGCATGTTGTTCAGAACACTTTCAGAGTTTGTTTTTCTCTACTCTGACTCAATGACAAGACAAAAGGGCAGCAGCACCCCGTGGTGCCAAGAGAACAGGCTTTCTCCGGGTTCATAATGAATGAGTGAACGGACGCTTTGTGCATGTTTCCCTGCTTGAAAAAAAAAGTGTCTCTACTCAGCTCACATTCTTCGTAATTTATTCATAGTCATCTATTTGATCAGCACTGTCATCATTGAATATATAAGAAAATGCATCTAAGCCGGTGTAAAGCCAACTATGACTTGTGGAAAATTACTCTTGCAAGGAAACTGTTTTCAGTTTTGTGCTCCAGTTGAAACAAATTGACTTTAATTTAACTGCAGATGCACCAAATCGTACTTTTCCTTTAAATACTTTCCCCTCTTCTTGCGTCCAACCCAACCCCTCCAATCCGTAAACTCACAGCGGTCCAGAACTCTGCCAGTCACATCATCACCTGGCTGCCCTCCATTAATCACATCACTCTTCTCCTGTCCATTCGCGGCTTCACTGGCTCCCTGTCAAATATCGCATTGATTACAACGTTTTGTTCTCACCTTCAAGCACATCCATAACCCCGCTCCTCTCCACCTGTCTTAACTCCTCCACGTCAACACGCTCGCCCGCACTCTGAGGTCCATTCACCTCGCAGCAGCGCAGCCTTGGCTGCTCCGTCCCTTGCCTGCTCCGTCCCTTGCCTTTGGAATCCCCACCATGTCCTCTTCTCAAAACGCTCTTTCAAACGGGCATCTGGACTTTGATCATTATTTATCCCACGCATTAATCATCCCCAGTACTCTCTGCATAATGATTTTCTATGCTCCAGATTTGTTATGCTAATTTTCTTTTTTTCGGACTGTCATTTTCAATGGGTCCATATTGCACTGAATCCACTTTACCTGTGCGTGCACTATTGACTGGGCACAGAGAGTTTGACACGTCGATCACTGCGCTGTTTTTGTTGTTGTTGCTTGTTTTCTTTTCATTTTGTCAATGGCTGCTTTTACAGTGTTTCACAAAATAAAAGCAATGTTTGTAAAACTTCGACAAAGTACAATTGCGATTTGCAGGTGTTTCCATTGAATGGTGCAAAGCGCGTAAGCCGGAATTCTCGTAAAATCTCGTCCCGTCAGATTTTATGTGAGAATTATGTTTGCTTTTGTTTGTTTATCTTGTGTTTGCTGTCAAGAATGGTTGTTAGTGATATTTGAGAGGTTTTATCTAAGTTTAGGTGTTTTCATTATTACCATTTTTTTTATTGCGATATTTAAGTTTTGCGCGGTTCTGGCAAGTGACCCTTTGTGATGTCACTCATGGCAACCTGCCCCAGGTTATTGACAGTACCCTCTGCTGTTATAACACATTCTTAGCCTTGCCTTTGTCAACCTCCAATCATGTGGCGGGTCTGACGAAGCGTCAGTTCTCATCAGTAAAGCTGAAGCTGGATATGAGGGCCAACAGTGCCTATTTGTGAACACTCTGTGTTTTTTTATGCATACTCGATCATGTGACGCCGCTCCACTGGACTCCAATGAGAGAACTGCGAGTGCAACACAAGGTCCCTTATTCTGCCTTGTAACCTTGAGCGCCTTGAATGGGACCTGGAAATAATTATTATTCACTCGTGTCACTTGTTATGAGAAGATGATGGCTTTCAGAAAGGTGCAGCGCTACAGTACCGCCGTGTAATTGTCAAGGTGTTTGTTCCACATGTCAGAATCTCACCGAGAGCTAATTATTTCCTCCGTGCTCCATTACCAGCGAGCTTCACTTTTTGAGATACACACATTCATCAATGTGTCTGGATTTCCCAACCCGCCGTCACCCCCCTCCTTCAACATTTTGGCTGATTATCACACCACAGTGGGGGCAGCGAGCCATTCTGTCTCACTTTGCAAATCTCGGAGACCGTTTCATATTAAACCGTCTTTTTAATGTAAAATAAATTGACACGAGGATGCTTTGGCGTGAAGGCTGAAGATTTTGTAAAGGCAAGCTAAGTACAAAGCTGCTGTGAAAGAACCTGATTTAATTAAACTGTAATGAAGACTGAGTTTGGTTACAACACATGTGAGTGTGCCCCCGGGCCGTTGTTTAGCCTACTAAATGATGTGCCACTCAGAGGTTCAAAGCAGCAAGTCTTTACTTGAAGGAAGCAGAAGCTTTAGTGGGATTGAGCACAAGATCTGCTGCACCTTTTTGTGTTTTATCTATCGCCGCTAATTGTTGGTATTTTTTATTTTTTTTTTACCCCCATTACAAAACAAAGTTACCTTTGTAATGTCAGAAGCTGGAAGCATGAAAAGAAGGAATGCACAAGCATGTTTCACCGTGAAGGTCCCCCGTGTTTGGTCGATTTGTCTTCGCTGCTACAAATTAAGATATGGATAAACAATATGTTTTGAGTGAACAAAACACGCTGTTGTGTCTTTTTCTCTTTAAGTCGTGAGGTTCAGTTTTTTAGATGATGGGAGTTGAGAGAGCGGACGGACGAGTTCTTGTTGCCGGATGATGGAACCAAAAGTTGCGCGCTCTGATAAAAGGCCGCAGTCTGCCAACGTCGCTGCCGTTCTCGATGTTGCGGATCAATGAGGTGCACAGATGATCAGGACACTCGCGCTTTCAGGTCCGAAAAGATTGTGTTGCTTTGTTGCGGGTGTTTGTTTCTTTTTCTCGAATAAATATTGGCATGCAAACACTTGGAATAATAGACACGGCTCCTCATAAGTCCGCAAAATAGCTAAATCACTGTGGGAAATCAATACTCACCACAGCGGCACCATTAATTATAGGCGTCTCTGAAAAAGGTTGGCAGTAAAAGCATCCGCAGAAAATACACAAAATGTTGCAGACCACAGTTTTGATTATCGACTCCTTGCACCTGCAATTAGCCCTTCGTTCGGATAGGATTTGGAGTTTCTAATTGGTAACAGAAGTGGAGATGGATGATATGTCGGGGGGTGGGGTGGGGTATGCTTGTGACAGGGTAAACGCTCCAACACAAGTAGCGTTGGAAAGGGGAGGAATAAAAGATGGAGCCTCAGAGAGAGACAGAGAGAGAGAGAGAGAGTGAGAGTTACCGTGCAGAAGGGCCGGATAGACGCAGAGACTTAGAGATGCACAAACTGACAGGCTCACTTGAAAGAAGAGGAGAGAGAATAAAAGAGAATATTAAAGGAACTATAAGCATGCACTTATATCTACACACTGGCTCGTGCACGCACACACACCGCGCAGTCGCTGTGTGTATATGCGGTACAGGCAAGACTGTGCGCTCCTGTTTATTAGACGTGATTCCATGCCTTGAATTTATAAAAAAAAAAAAAAAGAAAAGAAAAGAAGAAGAGGGGGGGGGAGGGGGGGGAGCGTGAGAAGAGAAGAGGAGAGAAAAAAACCCCCAGCAAGAGCCGACGAGATCAAGGAGCATAATCTGGCACAGTGTCATGTGTGTTTAAAATAAGAGCAGGGGGAGGAGGGGGAGGAGCTGAGGAGGGAGGTGATGGTTAGGGAGGAAGAGGAGGGGAAGATGGACAGATTGCCAGATGGATGCTGATGGGAAAGGAACAGGGAGAAAATTGGTGAGGAGGAAACTTGAGTAGGAGTGAAAGAGAGTTTTATTTTGTTGTACCGCAAATACTTTCCCCTCATTTACTTACTTATCCTGGCGCTGGCATGCATCGTGACACACACACCACGCGCACACGGTTCCCTTCTATCAGTATATGCGTGTATGCATGCGTCTATAAGTGTGTGTGTGTGAGGCAGGCAAGGCGGCGACCGGAGGAAAGAGAATAAAGGAAACAACAGTGGACAAAAGAGGGAGCGGAGAACAAGAGGAGCGCAGGGAACCAGAGAGATAACCAAGGTTCTCGTCCTTGTATTAACTCTAATTCCCCCTAATGTACTTGGTATTAAAGGGGGAGTTCACCCATTTTCCTTGACCTTGACTATAGCACTTTGAGGGAGCTATTGCGATAAAGAGCTGGCAGAGATTGTCTGGCTCGGTGCCAGCAGTTCATCTTTACGTCATTCCAGGAGGGGGCGGGAAGAAAAAAAAAGGCGTAGAAGAAGAAACACCACTGTGAGTTTTAACGCTGCGTATTTTAGCCTTTAGTCCATTAATCCGCCGCCCGAGGCCCCTTCCCCTCCAACGTTGTTGATTTTTAAAGCCACACAAGAGGAGTTGCCGCGCAGAGCCGCGTGCGTCCTTTTGGGGGTGGGTTGGGGGGGGGTTGGGGCGCCGAGATCCGACCTGAGATGAGATTGTTGCGACGTCGGAGGCAAGCGGCAAAAACAATAACGCGACAGAAACTCTAAAAATAGTCGCGGAATCCAAATGGCGCTCGGCAAACAATATGCGGCTGACAGCTCCGGCACATGCTGGGAGGAAGATGGGAAAAGCCGTGACTTTCTGTGTGGAGGGAACCGTAAACATCGCCGGAGATAAAGAACGCCTGATTTCAGCTGATTGATGACACAAACGCGCGCGCGCACGCTCACGCACACGCACGCACACAAGACGCGCGACATTGCTCATTTACACCTCTCACACTGCCTATTTTTACTCCTCTGTTTCCTTCTTGCCTCAGCTGCAGCCATTTGAATAATGCCTGTAAGTTGTTTGTCAGAGTATGAATGTGTGCTTCGACTTTCAGCGTACCAACAGTTAGTGTGTTTGTGTGTGTGTGTGTGTGTGCGCGCGTTAATTTGTGGAGGTCTGTGCCTTGGCATGTGTGATTATGCAGTCGCCCCGTAAAACATAATTAGCGTGCGTTTGTCTGAGGGTGTTTCTTGTGACCAATTGAATATTTTCTTTTTCGAAACAACACAAATGCATTATGCAGCCACCGTAGTTGTTTCGGCTGCTGGTGTGAGACCAGCGGTGTGAGGCGAAAGTGTTTCACACGTTTGCACAAGACGGACAATATTGTCTCCAGAGTTAAATGCAAAAACCCAGTCAAGCAATCGGGCAGAATATGAGATTGAATTGTGCTCTCCCTCTTTATCTCTCTCTCTCGGTCTCTCTCTTTCACACACACACACACACACACACACACACACACACACACTACATTAAATTATACAGTACATCTGCATTATACAAGTGTTTACATTCATAGTTTGGAGTTGTAAAATATTATAGTCGGTCACAGTTTGGAGGACGTTACGGATTTAAATAAAAAGTTTTTCTAGTTTTCTTTCGATGCAAAACAACTTAATCACAAATGAAAGACGTCAGAGAGAGAAAAAAAAACCACGAAATGTATTGGACAATTTAGTGGAGGAACAGCTTCTCAAACCAATTTGCTGTTCTGTTTCCTGTGCTCAGGAGAAAAATAGTCTGGGTGAACCCAAAACAAAGTCAGTTATTACCCCTGTCTCTGAAATTGTGCCTAATTTTTGGAACCCAATTACATTTTGATGCCAAACGTAATAGCTTCCTTGAGTGTAGCCAGACAAAAGAGTGAAGCACTACATTCATAAACTGCGGCGCTGTAGACTTTGAGGAGGGAAAAAGAAGAAAAAAGTGCTGAAAGAAAGAAAGAGAGAGAAAAAAAAAACCCTCTTGCCGACTGCTGTGCTGTTTCTATAGAGCCCACAGCTCTCAGAGCCGCGCTGCCAGTTCATGTCTCAACTGTGCGATTGCGATATCAACAAGACATCATGTTTCCTGTGGCCTGTTCATGGCGCACTTAAAATGTTCAACGGTGGAATGGTTGCTTCAAGTGCACTGGACGGCAGCGGCAGGGCGACCAGGCAGCACCAAAAATTAACTGAATTAGTTTTTCAGGTGAGGATTTATTTGTAGTGCGCTGCCGCAAATAAATAAATGTCTGGGGAAAACTGCGTTTTGGAATTTTTGTTCATCTTAAGTGAATTCTAGCGAGAACAAAGAGGCTTTCACAGGTACAGCTGGATGTGTGTGTACCTAAAATTAGAGCCTTAAATCATTTGTCTTACAGTGTAAAACACAATTGTTCTTGCCAATTCAAAAAGAACAGACAGTTTTGTTTTGTTTGCACACACACACACACGCACACACACACACACACACACGCACACACTGCTCAAATATTTCAAACGAATTCAAGGCTAATAGCTGATACATTTTTGTTATTTACGTCATATTCACACTAAAAATTGGTTTCTGCTTGTGGCAATCCATCTTTTTGTATTTTGGCAGGACGGATGTAATCCAAGTTAATGTGTGTGTGTGTGTGTGTGTGTGAGCTCGTGCGCGCACATTAGAGTTCAACACAATTATTCCTGGCAGCTGCTATCTGCCATCTTGAATCAGTTTAAGGGCACACACATTTGCACGCGCGTGTGCAAACACACACACACACACACACACACACACACACACACACACACACACACACACACACACACACACACACACACAGCATCATCATCAGGTACTTAGTTGTGTCTGCGTTAGTTAAAGCATATACTCATTGCCCTGACTGTAGGGGAGATAGAACAGTGAGCTGAACTGTATGTGGCAGGCAATTACGTGAGACAGCAGAGGGTCGGCCGGAGGAGAGAGAGAGAGAGAAAGAAAAGATTAAAGCCCAGGAAATCCAAGAACAGGAGACAAAGTGTTCTGCTTCGCAATAATGTCAGGGCCTCCGACATTCAAATGGCAATGCAGAAAAAGCTCGTAGGCATTCAAACACAAAGCACCTCGGAATCTTGGATCCGAACAGATTCATCTGCGGTGTGAAGGGTGAAGCCATCTGCTCATCGCACTGATCCAAACAGGTGAAGGATCCATTCATCAACCAACTTTTCATACTTGTTCTCAGCCCGCAGCATGAATGGCAGTGCTTTGTTGCACTGGCAGAGGGGAACTCTATATGTACCACATATAGATTTGAACAGACAAGGCGCGTATTGACTGGGAGACGCTTTGCATGCTGATATGAATTATTTACCGAAATGCTAAGAGACTCAGCGCTAAAAAATATTCTGGTAGGAAGCTTATTATTATAATTATAATTATTATTATTATTATTATTATTATTATTATTATTATTATTATTATTAGAAAGCAATATTCATCTCGAACATTTTCTTGAAAATAATTGACTCCTCTGAAGGAGCAAGATAGCGTATTCACCCTGTTCTCATCGACTTCAGGAAAGAAGATGTTCTGTACAGAATGAGTGACATCACATCCCCTCTGTGTTTATTCTTCCCCTGCTCCTTGTTTACCAGCTGGGTCTGCTGCAGGTTCATATTAATGCATGCAAATCTCCTCTCCCTCCCAGCTTTCGGAAACTGTCGGCACCCTCTGGCACCCGAGACCAAGTCAATAAACAACAAATGGCAGTGAACAGACAGCACCTGATGCTGATGATGACTTAGCCTGCTTCTTGCATCCCCAGGTCTGGGTTTGGACACAGCAGCAGTTTTGTGTAAAATTTTGTGTCAGGTATTTTTCTTTTTTTCAAAGGAGGAAACTGATTAAAACCAAACTATTAATAACAAAAGGAAATGAGACTAATGCTTGTTGAAAATGAGCTTCTTCAAAAGGAAGAGGTAAGTTACCCGCAACAAAAACACATTGCACAAGTCAGCCAATGCTAAAATAAATCCCAATACACCCCACCGTCACTCAGGTGGTAACATGTAAATATAACTGAGAAGCCCAATCAAGGCTGCAAGAGAACAAGCAATACCTCGGGCCAACCTTTAAACAGCGGGGCCCTGATAAGTGGGCCGTGATTGGACGCTGTGATGAAGGCGGAACCTAGAACCCAGAGCAACGTGCAGGCAAACACAGGGCCGTGAAACTAAAAATCATCGATAAGAAATACCCAGGAGGGACTTCCTCTCGTTTTGCAATATTATGCTGTTACTTTGTCACTTGACATTTTCCACACAATGGTTGCTTGGTGGAGGTTCCCTGCCTGCTGGGGCCAAAGCTGATGAGGACATGCAGAGAGCCACTTTGTTGTGGTTACGTGTGGTACAAAACTACAGCATCTGGCAGTGGAATGAGTCAGAAGACCGACCGTTTGAATATCTTGAGAGGTTTTTGTTGAGGGATTTTTAGTCTTCTGAGCAATTTTTTTTTGCCTGTTATTTAGCCTTTGGAATGGGAAAAGTGTGAAAGCGCACTTTGGATACACTTAAGCGCTAACACAGAAACCTCATTGGAAACAGGAATATGCCCTCATACAAGCGTGTCCAATTTAAAACACAGCTGGCTGCGAATGCAGTTGTTTAGCCGGATGATGGTCCAACGTTTTCACTCGCGCAATATCTCCTCTGATTAAATACTGGGGGGGGGCAGTCGTGCTGTATTTCAGGAAGTGAAACGCAGAAATGGATGTCTGAGGAATGCCACTTTGTCAGTAATCACAGGGCAGAGCCATTTCTTTTTTTCCTCGACGCGCATACAATGATGCGTTCTAAAACTGTCACCTGTAATGAATCTCAGTGAATTGGGATAAAGAGCATCGAGGGGCCGTGGCGTATGGGGATGATGCATCCTTGAAAATTACATCAGAGCAGCCCCGTATTAATAAAGGATGCTGCCTGTATGGTTGCAGCCGAGTGTTTAAAGCAACACCTCAGTCATTTCCCTAACAGTGCCAATGTCAATTTATATCCGGCCCTTTAATTTCAATTTTGATGAGCAAATTTTAATGTAGTCATAACATTTTTAGCCCACATATTAGAATTTAAATTGACATGATAATTTGTTTGGGTCTCACGGTGTGATGCACTTGATTAGTTTTCTTAGGATTTACATGACAACAAGGGTGATAATTTTGGAGTGTGTGTGTGTGTAGAGGGGGTGTTGCGGTTGTTACATTTTGTCACATAGAAATATCGCTCAACAAAAATTATTACCAATGTTATTCAATATGTGTGAACCTTTTAATTTTAACAAGCAGACTTGTAATACTGACAATATTAATAGTCAGTAAGGCATCAAATATTTCAAGCAAGAGTTGTTTCAATAAAGGGCTACTGTGGGGCTTCGAAGACACATATTTCATTGTGACTTTGCTTTGATTCATTTTCCATTGACATTAAAGCTACATGACAGGTTTGGTCCATATCGCTCACGCATATTTATAGGCCCCTCTGTCAAATTTTAGAACCCATTGTGGCCCACCAGTCAAAAGGTTTACCCACCCCTGCTTTAGATTCTACAATGTGACGACTGTATGCAGGCTGAAAGGACTGAATCTATAAGCATGGCTAAAGTAGAGAAGGGCACGTGGGAATGACCTGGACAGCAGGACGAAGGAGGAGAAGTGAATGCGAAGAAAGAAGTAAATGGACGGAGGAGGCAAAAAATAGTGGGTTGGAGGCCGAGGTTCAAGAATGAATAACAGAAAAGAGTCGCTGTAGGAGGACAAAGACGTAGATGCAAGCAGGCCTGGAGCCAAGAGGAGGGTTGAGGCAAATATGGCATCCGCTGGGTCAGAACAAATCTAGAAAATCTCCATTGTTCCGCTCATCTGTAATTTTGCAGCAGTATATTATATACAGCATTATCTCATCTTTGAATGGGGTCAAGCAGTGATGGTTTGATGGGGCAAAGCATCACATCGTTCAGGAGGCAAGACTCAAGCAGAAGCTCATTGCTTGGAGACAGTTGTGGGTCAGCTACTGGTCAAGATGACTCGAGAGGAAAAGGAACTCTTTATAAGAAACATGAAGCAGCATAGAAAGGCTTTTTCTTAAGTCCAAGTAACTCTACCTTTCACAACTTACAAATACATGCTTGCAAACTATTGATACTTTAAACCTCTTCTGAAATATTCAGGAAGTTATTCATCGGAAACTACAGGCTAGTAGTATTAGTGATGATAATAATAATAATAATAATAATAATAATAATAATAATAATAACAACACATTCAATTAATTTATCTTCCTTATCTTTAAACTTTCTGCTACACTCTGAATTCTAGTTTGGTCACAGATTATCCAACTCTTGATGTCGTCGCCCTGCTGTTGTCGTGAGGATGGACAATAGCTGCGGCATGTTGATGTCGGGCCTGATCCGGTTGAATGCCAGCGAGCGCGCTTACGTGGGGATGTGGCCATGCATGAAATAGCTGGCTCTATCGGTGGAGGGTGGGAGAGAGACGCAGAGGCGGAGTGGGAAGTGGAAGAGGAAAAAGATAGATGGAGTAGATCCGCGGGATGAGTGTAGATAATGGCCAGACATAATATCCGGGCGGCGGGGGGTTGGAGTGGGGAGGGGGGCGAGAAGGGCGGGGAGGGTATGGGAGGGAAGAGAGGCAGGTAAAGTGAGGTAGTGAGCAGGGATGAATGGATAGAAATGGGCGGAAGGACATGGGAGAGGAACAAGTGCAGATAATGGGATCCCATCCAATGTCTGGAAGCGGGAGTGGCCGAGACAGAGAGGTAAGGCTGTTTTGCACATGCGGGTAGAGTATAGATAATGGGCTCCATCTAATGCCTGGTGGGGTGAAGAATCCAGGCATGGAGAGCTGAATTGACAGGATGAGGACGGGGATTGTGTTGTTTGAGCTTAATAATCGTGTTTTTGGGGCATCATTTTTTTTCCACTTTTATTTTTATAAATCTATGCAGATCAGTTCAGAAAATAGTCCGTGAGTGTTCTCGCGTCATCGGCCGATTGGGACGCGCGCCCAGAGACCACCAAATTTCAAAAAAACGTCTCCCCGCCGGTGCCACTGAGACAGATTCCCCTCGCGTGTCCCGGCCGTGACGGATCTCTGTGAGTGTACAGTGGGCAGCGCAGGTAATGGGCTTGATCTAATATCTGCTGCAGAGGGGAGAGGCGCGGGGCGAAGAGGAGAGGAGACGAGGGGAGATGAATGTGTTGATGGAGAGGACTGGAGGGATGAGTTTAAAATATGGCTCGGCGTAACGTCCGGGGGACGGCGTGGGGGGGGTTGGGGGGGGGGGGTTGAAGGGCCGAACATAAATGATGAGGAGTTGGCTTTAATGCGCGGGAGGAGTGTGTGTGTGTGTGTGTGTGTGTGTGTGTGTGTGTGTGTGTGTGTGTGTGTGGAGACTAGGGGGGGTCCTTAGCGAACGGCTGGGACGGGGCTTACCGGGATGTGTGTGTGATGGAGAGGCAGAGGGCCGGCAGTGCGGATCGTGGCCTAACCTCCCGGGCTGGAGGGCACACATCCATCTGACTGACCGACTTATATTCCCGATCTCTTTCCCGCAGTCTAATTAGTGGAACACAGGCCTCGCTATCCGTCTCCCCGCCTTCCGTGGCGTCCACTCCCTCTCTATTTCAGCGCTCGGGGTAATTTTGCAGGGCTTATGATGGGGGGTGGGGGGGGCAGGGGAGGAGTGGCGGGTGGGGGGGTTTGCTGATGGCGCCTCATAGATCAGCTCACCTGCTCTCCACCCCCCCCCCCCCCTCCCTTGTTGGCAAGGCAAGCCCTCGCACAGCCTTCACTCCTCAAATGGTTTTCTGAAAATAAAACCTGCCCACCACTCTGGGATTTTTATTTTTTATTTTCATCCGCGCTCTCTGACAGCTATCTGTTTTTCAGGTTTAATTTCGAGACGGAACTAGACTCTCCACGCCGAGGGCCGACTGCTCGTTAGAGGCGTTGTTAATGGAGAGCGCAACCTGGAGCCACCACTTGGGGCCGCATTTATAAGGGAGCTACAAAAAAAAAAAAAAAAAACTCGGGGAAAAAAAACAACAAAACCTAGCGCTTGCCAGGCGGGTGTTATGTGATGAACCGCAGGAGCGGACTGCAACAGCAACCCTGCAGACGTTCTGCCGCACAGCTTCCGACAGCTGAAGCAGGGGCCGCTGTATCCACACGGCTTCACCGACCACAGAGGCGCTGCGACGCGTCGACATTTTGACGGAATCGATGGGAGTCGGGAGCGCAGCTCAGTAAACTGCTGCTGTTTTTCCTGGCCGTCGGAAAGCTTTTTGCAAGCATTTGTTGTTTCGGAGGCGCCGGTTGCGCCGCCGCCACGCAAACAAAAGCCCAGGTGCGAAGACGTAAAAAAAAAAAAAAACAACAACGTGCGCAGTGTGAAACGCGGCCTTGGACACCTTGGCGACCTCGTTCTTTAAGTTGGCGCCAAATGCTTTGACAACAGCAGAATGTGTGAGCAGAAATGTGTGCAGTAAAACAACAAATCCGCCAAACTTTCCCGCCGTCGTGCGTCGCAACAAAAGTAAGTGACGGAACGAAGGAATTGCCAACCTTGAGTGCTTTAATGTTGCGCTGCACCTACAGAGAATGGGCACAGCACAGGGTCTGCACAACGACCTCTGGGTTTGATGCTGGGAAGATGATGTCATTGCCTTTGCCTCGAGTTTGGATGGATGAGAATATCTATCAAACTAATTTCCGTTTCATTTTTTCATGAATACAGATTTCGTCCTCCAGACCTGTGATTTCAACTTGAAGCCCAAAAGAGAAACTCGTTGTCTCCTCAGAGCCCAAACTTAAGGAAACACGTTATCACGTTCTTACCAAAACAGCCGTTGCTGAGAAAATCTCATTTTGTAACCTGCTGACACAAAAAAAAAAATACCGTGCTTTAAAATGCAAATGTTGCTTATTTAAGGTAACAAAAATACACCACTGTAACATTTGCATTTGCCGAAAGCTATGTTTAGATTCTCACCCCTGTATCGAACCTCAGCAAGAGCTGAAAACGAGGAGCAGTGAGGTGAAACACTCCATCTTGGGTCGGTGCTCAAGTACATAAAGAACAGAGGGACATCAAGCGCAACGGTGAGTTTCTCTGATGACAGTAACAATGATACAGGATGCGATATTTCATGTCTTTTCACTCCGACTGGCTGCATTTAAGCTGCGGTGAACGACTCAAACCTCGAGTGGCTCAAGTGGCACCTTGTGAAGAGAGTTCTGGTGGTGAACTTCCTGTGTTGGTTTAGTGGCACGTCAACACGGCTCACCATGTCCTCTGGTCTGCCTGATGGCCGCTTTACGGATTCTCACATCCCCGAGACTCCTTGGGGCTTTCATAACAAAAATCTCTTACTTTGCCCTCATGTTTGAATTTTTTTTGCCGCTCTGTATGCAAAACACCCAAAACCAAAAACACTGACGCTGATTTTCTGAACCACTTTATGCCAGTAATCTGAAGGGGATAAGAGCGTCAACGGCTGCCACACACGTCTTCAGTGGCGGCAGACATACAAATCTTGCCTTATTAGTCGTTTGTCCTGGATGAAAGTGGCTGGTGCTTGAACTTGGAAGAATGAAGGTGTCGTTTTTCTTGGCAAACTGAAAACACTGCGTTGAACTGGAACAAAAGGTTGGTGCCACCAGTAATCACCACAGTCACAATCTCTTTATTCACTCGCAGATCAATTGTTGTGTTTTTGTTTAGTTCTTTTTTTTTTTTGTACAGCTCAATAATTTTCTTTCAGAGCTTCTCAGTCCTCTCTTTTTCTAAGCGGCGCGATTATTCTTTGATGGCTTGCGATTAAAAATAAAACGGATTTCAATCGGCGAAGCAAAGGGGACTGTGAAGTGTTTTTGCCGCCGCCTTCCCCAGTGCGCTCGCCTTGCGACATTTCAGCGAAATCCTTAAAAGTGGCGGTTGCGCCTCCAATGCTACAAGGGGAGTGGCAAAGGGCAAAACGGCGAGAGTGAGTCAGCGTCAATGCGTGTGCACGCTGTGTTGGATTTTGCCCTGTGTGTGAGTTTGCCGATGTGACCTTCTCCAGACCAGGCGTCTTACGCTGGGCTGGGCGAACAGCAGCAGGAGGTCAGTGGACATGAAAGAAAACGTGCAGTTTTCGTTCCTCTCGGTCCGCTGCAGCCCCGCTGAAGTTTTCGCTCTGTCACGCGCGTTCGCAGGTTGCGTGGTGAGGTTTGGGATTGAAAGTCGCAGCACTTTTCGACTCGCTTTTGCTTTCGCATTGTGTCACCAATTCTTGCGCTGAGCGCCCCAACGTTTTCTTTCCCTCTCTGTTCCCAAACAATCCAGGGAGGAGGCGGACACGACCCGCTGATCTGCTTTCACTGCTCCAGTTT
Source organism: Nelusetta ayraudi (assembly GCF_046127955.1). Classification (NCBI taxonomy): domain Eukaryota; kingdom Metazoa; phylum Chordata; class Actinopteri; order Tetraodontiformes; family Monacanthidae; genus Nelusetta; species Nelusetta ayraudi. The sequence goes on along the minus strand of NW_027466052.1, from coordinate 11,472,998 downwards.
CTCACTCTCTCTCTGTGTGCTAATGGTGCGCGACATCTGGGCGTGGACAAGTGGTCACTTTCTCGACAGGTCTTGTGGGAAAGGTTTGCTCTGTCAGGACTTCACTGGAGCTGCCCGTGCAAAACATCAGGGCCGATCCACAGCCTGTCTTGATCTCGATTATATCTTCAAACAAAAATAACTGAACATTTCAGTAGAATTAGAAGACCACGGAAGAATACGTTGCTAATAAGCGGGGTACCTTGTTACCAAAGGACACTGTAACAATTGCAAAAAGAAAACCTCAACAGGATACCTAGAATCATCTCCTTTTAAATCATCTTTTATCAAAAATTTTGCTCCCAATAAGTAATAATTATTTTTTTCTGGAAAATGTCCTCCTGATTGCCTCTGATTAAAATTGCTGTGCCGCTGTGAAACAATGTGAATAAAGTCTGTAAAAGTAATTCCGATTTCATCAAAACTTCCCCACAATTTATTAATTTCACAGCAAGTCTCACATTTAATATTATTCCTCTGTCGGATGTCCAACAGTGAGATGGCTACATTTTAATCAACATGTGCCAAAACATTACAAATAGTTAATTTGTGTCTCTCCTTATGACATATTATTTTTTTTTTATTAACATTTTTTTTTTTATTTTATTTTGCAGCAGTTTTTATGAACAAAACTTCGGCTTAAAAAAAAGAAACCCTGCAAAACATTTACTGTTTTGTAAAGTTGGGCCCTTTGAAAATAATGACACTGCTACAACAATGTACAATGACCACATACTACAACAAAAAAGTCAACACAACAGACAATTTCTCTTTGGGGATGAATTAGTATTAATATATTCTGAATCTTGAACTCGATCCTACAGCTATGACTACAGCTACTACTTCTGTGTACATGTGATGTGCCGGTTGCTGGTAAATACAGGCCCAACTGTAGCAATATTTGGCAAAAAATTTTTTTGATCTTCATCACAGTACGCCTGAGATCAACTAGCCTGGATCACAATTTGCTAACATCTGGTTTTAAGGTGACCACATTCAGGCACAAGTGCAAACTAATCCTCTGGGCTATATGAGTGCTGCATATCATTCAGCAGCCAGGCATGTATTTGTTTCTTCATATTTGCTGTATAGATTTGAAACTCAAGGTCTTGCGTTGCATCAGTCAATTTTCTACCAGCCTCTCACGGCTGTAAGAGGCCGACACGCACCCTGGACGCAAATGAGCATCCACACTCACATCCACACCTACAGACATCATAGAGTTGCCAACGAGCCTCATGTGTATGTCTTTGGACTGTTGTAGGAATCCAGAGACCCCAAACCCAGGAATCAAACGCACAACCTAAATTCATGTGCCTACACACACACACACACACACACACACACACACACACACACACACACACACACACACACACACACACACACACACGCACAAACAGGCCTCAGCCTGCAGACAGACTTGGAGTTGAAGTCGAACCTTCCAAGTATTCATTCGCTCTAAAGTCTCCCAGCTCGAGACGCTTCCATAAACGCTCTGCAGCGGGATGCGTGCCTCTGTTGGTGGGAAAGGTTTTTTATCTCTGACGCGTTCTTGGCTGTGCCGGCTCAGAACGGCAGCCGTAGCATTGCAGTAAAGGCCAACTCTTTCAGGTTAGCAGTCGCCTTTATCACCGTAGCCCTGAGCTGTGAGGCTGACACACACACACAAGCAAAACTGCAGCCTTGTACATGGCTAACTAAAACTACTTCACCAACGCACACACGCACACACGCACACACACACACACACACACACACACAGAGGTGAGTTATCACGTCTTTGCCCTCAAGGGCACTATCAGTCAAAATGTAATTCAGTCACAACTTGATATACAAGTGTGTGCCAGGGCCTTTGTATGTTTGTGAGCGTGCGTTTGTTTGTGTGTGCATGTGTGCGCACTGTATGAATCGAGGTGTGTGGGTGTGTGATATAATGGCAGGCCAAAGGGGGCTGCGGGAAACAGAGGCAATGGAAACTCAAAGGCATTCTTTGGCTTTTATTATCAAGACATCGCCAAGGGGGAGCGCTAGAGACAGAGAGAGGCGAGGGGGAGAAAGAGAAAAGTGAAGATAGATGACTGGCACCGAGAGAGCTAACCGGTGAACAGAGACCATGGTGAAACTCACCAGGTTTTGTGTTTTTTTTTTCCTCTCCACAAATGAACATTTTATGCGGCACTTGTAAGTGTGAAGCTTTAGTAACTCTGATGGCAGTATAATTATATTGGGGCAGGAGCCTTTCACTCATTTCATTTTTATAAGTACGAGTATAGGTGGAAAAAAAAATCCGAAGGATGGATTCATTTCTTCAGGATTCAGGGCAAACGGATAATGAACACCCCGCTGCTGATTGATCGCATGAATATTGAATGAACGAAACAACAAAGTGATTCAGCAGACACGGGGACTTTGCTGTTCCGCTCGAACAGGCAGATGGCGGGATTTCACCGCAACTGCTGATGCCTTTACCGCGTCACAGCTCTGCTGTCATAACCGAATGCAGCCTGAGTGATGGAGCGCCTCGGCCCATTGTCTCACGCGGCACGGCCGTCATGATGCCGCTGACTGTGATGGCCGCTTCGTTCCCCCAAAATGTCGACACCTGCTGCGCATTTTTCTGATCTGCGCAGGAGGCGGAGGAATTCCCGGTTGTTTGGCTGTTGTAGGCCCGTTCCTCACTGTCAGTGCAGGTTCTTTGTCATATGGACAGCATGGTTTGTCTGGCCTCTCAGAGGGGTGTTTTAAAAACAAAACATCTATCTATCTATCTATCTTAGAAATATACCTTTATTTCTAATGACAAATGTTTGAGTAAAACCAGTCACATTTTTCCAATCCCTCAGTCCTGGTTGAATAGTTTGCATGCAAACTATTTTATCTCCTCCTTTTACACAAAGCCCAAGACGTAGACCCATCACGTTGGTTGCGTCGACATCAGACTATGCAGACTGTGCACTTTCGAAAGCATCAAAAAGTGCTCCCTCTGGAGTCGTAATCGTCCTGGCTGCCATGTTTTCGCAGTTAATGTCCCGATAAAGACATAACACTGAAAAGAGGCTTTGTAAGGTACGTGTCTGCTGCCTGGAAAACAAAGATTATTTTAAGTATATATATGCAACCGAAGCTTCTAAAGCATAGAAGGAAACATAGATTACGTAATGCATATGTGGCCATCCTTGCAAATACCATAAATACTGACGTTGTCAGTTTGTCCACTCACAGTGGCACACAGTTGGTTTGTTGTTTACTTGTCAGGCAGGAGAAGACCTGCTCATTTTTCAAAAACTTGTATCTCTGCGGCTGAAGCCGTGTAGATTTCCTCGGAGGACACTTAACCTCAGAAGCTGCATCCAATGATGTACCGGGAAGATCGCTCTTTCAAAACATAACCTCATCGCCATGATCATTCTTTTGTGTCTCATGCGAGAATGCAGTGGATGTGTTGCCCCAGAAAATCAGATTAAATCAAACCCCTGTTGAGTTCCTTTTCTTTTGGAGTTCTTGTCTTGTTGGACTTCGTTTGCTATCAGTTTTTTTTTTTTTTTTTTTTAAATTGCCTCCATCTGTCTGCGGTTCTTCGGTCACTCTGCATTTGGACTTGATCTTCTTCTGATGGTAGGCGCTAAATGCATCCGTGCCTGATGCTGACCAAACCTCTGATGGGGCAGCATGGTGACGCGTGCCGTGTGGGGCGTCTGTGGATCAAAGGTGGGTCATGTTCTTCCTGCATCTGCTTCATGCCAGGGCTCAAGGAGGCCATCTGTCTGCAGATGAAAATGCAGAACAGCACAAAAGAATCAAGGGGCCTTTACGGTGCTAAACTCTAAAAGGTTTAGAATTTAGAAAAAGAGTTTATTTTCCATTTAAGGCCACACTACTCTGTTCCTCCCTTTTGTAAATCATATTTTATAGTACAACAGTGAATCAGCACATTTGTCAGTTGGTGTATCAAAACCTTGAGATTTTGAGTTCCCAGGGTTTTTGTGGCTGTGTGTGTGGTCACTGGATTCAGTTGAGACATTTAGAGAACGGGAGATGATATAAGCGGTTGGTTTACTGTGTGGCCTAGCCGTTACGCTTCTCCCTCATTATGGCTGAAATGCTTCACTCAGAGCCCAATTACATGTGTGAACCGCAGGCTGAAGTATAACAGCATGATTAACCAAAGCAACCTGGCACCAGCAGATACCCACAAGGAGAAGAGTGTGCGGAACAAGCACCTGAAGAGAAATTCTGAAGATATGGCTTCGTTATTGTTATTGGAGCCTCCTTTTGTTACTTTTCACTCATACACACAGAATTTATATAGGCCTATAAATTTGAGATTTATTATCTTACTTGTTTTTCCAGAAGTTAAACAACTTTGTTCTCAATTCATTCACATATACAGAACCCATTAGATTAGATGTAATATTTCAATCAGCTCCAAGCCTGCCAGGCCAAGCTGCCAGCCTGCTTGAGGAAACTGGGACGTATTTGCAAATAAAACCAACCGGGTTCATTCCCTATTCTTCTCGCCAGCGTGAGTCTGTTGTCAGCGTTGCGACGGGATGTAAAGATTTGTTTTGAAGCAACGGTGCACTCCATTAACGGGATCTCCGTGGGCCTCAGTGAGCTGCTTTTCCACTTTCATGTGAAGCTATACTGCCAGCGAGAAACACCCCCCTTGATTTCTTTCTTTCTTTTTTTTATTTAAGGCTTTCTGTGTGTTTAGCAGGGTACCTTCTATTACAATCACACTGGGCTTTTTAGTCAGACAGCAGCCACAAAGCCAGTGAATCAAACAGTGATTTTTCAAAGCATCAAGGGAGCCAGTTTGTCAATCAACCAATACAAATATGGGATAAAAGACAGGCGTGTGCGCACACAGGCACGCTCACACTTCATGACGACAGTCGGTTTCAACACCAGTGGCTGTGAAAGTGTGACTGGTGCCTTTTAACTATCAGCCGGTGTGTTGTGATGTATCCATAGTTAATAAAGTTATCTACACTGCTCATTAAGGCTTCCCAGAGCATTGTGTGCCATCAGCATCGCGGGCTCCCTCTTCTTTTTAATCTTCTGTAACGTCTTCTGAAGGAGGGTGTTTCTCCTGCCTCTGCGTTGAACAAACCCGTAATTAACCACTTGTCTTTTTCGCACTTGTATCGGCAGAGCTGTCAAAAAGCTCTGCGTCGCGTTGGCAGCAGGAGAAAGTTAGAGGCGGATATGAGTAGATACATTAACATCTGGGCATGCACAGAGAACCAACTGCTATTAATACTTTCAAAGGCTCGTGGTGAGACTCTTCTCATTGTGCGTTTTGCACAAGAAGATGTGTGGGACTACACAGACAGTCCGTTTATTTCGAGGACCTGGAAAAGCCTGAACTCTGTTCTCTGCCACAGTAAGAACATAAACAGAAGGTGGTTCTGAAACCTCCAGGTTAATGGCAAAGGAGTCCACTGAGGTTTGTGGACATTTCAGTAGCAGCTCAACATGAACCTCGCACTAGATGAGGCTAAGAACCATCGGAGGCTGGACCCATTAACAGCACTGGTGCATCAGTCATTGTAAAGGATTTAATTGGTATTTGTTTATCACCACAACCTCACAATCACCTCACTTGTCACTTTTAACATTGTAGACCTCAAATGTTGTTTTTACTTAATAGGTGTGTGTGTGTGTGTGTGTGTGTGTGTGTGTGTGTGTGTGTGTGTGTTTGTGTGTGTCGGGGGGATGAGGGGGAGCTCTCGGAGCAGAGGGATGTCAGAAGAGGGAGAGAAAAAGCGAAAGGCTGTGGAAGGAAAGAAAAAGAGGGAGCAACTGAGATGATGAGAGGGCCATTATTCACTGCCTTCTTGCTTCCTGCACTGACGATGTTTCCATGGTGATAATTAGCATATGAGACATTAATCCTGCCTCCACAGCCCTGAGTTCCTTGTTAACCAATTAACTCCAGAGACGGTGGGAACTAAAACAGAGGAGGGGACAGCACCCATTATCGCCCCTGTGAACTGTGAAACTTCACGGGGTCCTGTGCGTCATTCGGGGTTATGCAGGTTGGTTTTTTTGGTGTGTGTGTGTGTGTGTGTGTGTGTGTGTGTGTGTGTGTGTGTGTGTGTGTGTGTGTGTGTGTTTTAAAGAAGTCAGCAACCCTTGAGGCAGAGCGTTGGAACACCTGCGTGTGATGTGCCCAGTTGGTGATCGCAAATTGAAGTGCCCTTAAACAAGTCACTGAATGACTCGCGAGCCTTGTGACGCTTCAGTGTCTGCCAGCCCTGCGCTCCCTCCGTCCAGGATGACCGTTTCCCCAGTGAAAGGTGGCTGCTCACAAAACACTTCCTGAAGTGCCTTCGGACAAGGCATCGAATTTAACCATCATGCCCCCGTCATGTGAAGCAGTAGGAGGACACCACGTTCCTGAGGCGACCCCCCTCACACATGGCACGAGCCAAAGTGAATATTGAAGAGAACAGTCTGATCGCCCGTCCACGGTGGTTTGCTGTTTGCAAAGCAAGGCAATTTAATTTGCATCACACCTTTCAGTAGCAAGGCCATTCCAAGACCTTAAAAAGAAATTAGGAAGTGAAGCACAAGGCAATATCAACTGGATTAAAAAGTGTTTGAAAATGCAAAATTAAAATTAAGAGTAAAGTGAAATAGAATAAAAAAGAGATGCATTAATATGATCTTGGAGCCGGAGTCAAAGAAACATAACATTACATATGTTTTTTTGCATAAAAGTGTTTTTTTTTCCTTCAGTAATTCAGAACAACAGAAAGCATTCCTGCCTTTTAATATTTGAGACAGATCATTAGTTAAGGCTTATAGGTAATTTCCCCACTCAGTGCAAACCAGTTGAACACTGTTGGACATTAATACCTTGCACAAAAGTTGCTCATCCGTCTATTCTGCTCCTTGTGCTTCAGTGCAGTTTTAATAATTATAAGAAAATAAGATTTAAATCTGTTTCGAGTGTCTTGGAGGGAAATCTCGTCTCTCTGCGTCTCAGTGAGAGTTGGCGGCTTTGCTCACTGCCTCTGTTTCTCTTTGACTCTCTGAGTTCACTTGCATCCTGCTACTGGGTACCCATTGCTTTAATGACATCAATATATAATTAGAAAATCTAAATGAATTATTTTGCGAGACTGAGACAGTGGCAGGTGTTGGGGGAAAAAAACAAAACACAAATGAATAATTCATTGGTGTTTTAAGTTGTTATTCCGTAATTGGACATTTGTGTGCATGGAGTTGTGTGGAATTAAACTGGTGAGCTGTCAAAAGAGCAACGCTGCACGGTTTCAATCAAAGAAATGTTAAGAGCCTTGCACACAGGCAAGTCTGGCTCCTGCTATTGTGTGAGCCCCAGCACATGCCGAGTCACCGGTGGTCTCGCCAACTAACAATCTAGCTGTTATCCCCGCTCAGTGAACGGGGAGCAGCTAATCGGTCAGTGCCCGGTGATTGGCGGATGCACACAAATACCCTCCTCAATAACCAGATGATTAGTGACCGCTTATTTTCCATAACTAGATTGGAATAAAAGGAAAAAAACAGAAGAAAAAAAAAAACTCAAAAAGGTACTTTTTTTTTTTGACTTTGAGCCTTAACCTGAGGGCCATTAAACCAACATTGGATTAGGGCAGTGGGGAGGATTGGCCTCAGCTCTGACATTCTCTTTCATCTGTGCAGTGACCTGAAGCAATGGAGAAGAAGTTGAGTCCTCGCAGGTGGTCGTTGACATGTGGGGCGGGGAATCTTTCATCTGAGGCACTTTTGGGGAGTAGCTGAGGTTGCTCTCTTTTAAAGTTCCTGACATTTAGCGCCTCTGCCCGTCATTGATCCCACTCTGCTTCTTACAGAGGGAACGCACAGGTGTTGCCGGATCTAAAAATAAATTAGGGCTGGACGGATTCACCCAAGCGAGCTCCATCTGCTTTCTTAAGGACTGCAGTCTGTTGTGGCGTCGTCAGTTTGGCATGAGGAATGAAGCCAAAATTCAAGTATTTCCTCTCTGACGTTGGCTGAGTCTTTCCGCTCCTTCCTCGCCGCTCGGTGCTCAGAGGGTTTTATAGGTTTAAAATTGTCCTATCTCACTAATTGTGATTGTTGCATTGCAATACCATTACCCCCACTCTGAACTTTGATGTGTTTTACAGTTGGTTGCACAGACACAATATGTACAATTGTCCTTTAATGGTTTAGTTAGTGTTATTGGCGTTTCTCCCTTTAATGTCCGTCATCAGCAAAAACCCAACGTCAGACACCAGCGTCCCGCTGCAAAAAGAAGCAAATCTGATTTTGTCTGGTTTGCAAAACTAGTCGCTGTTTTGTCTTTGAGCAGCCATCAGCGGCTTTGTGCAGGGCAAACAGTTGCGCATCTCGAAACCCGGCACTTTATCAGGCGTTTTTCTTCCCAATTTCCCAAAATAATTATTTATTCTGAGGCTTCTCACCAAGAGTGTTCGTTCAAAGGCAGCTGCAGAATGACTGTCTGTCTGACCGGAGACGGCCGCACGTCGGCATGACAGTGATGTCACTGCCACCGAGTCATCCCTGATAAATAACTGGTGTCGGGTGGATTGTGCTTTCAGACATTGTGGTCCAGTGCAGGACGTCAGTTTCGTGTCGAACTGTTGCAAATGAGGCTGTTGTTACGTCAGGCCTGGATGAGGAAGCAGCCTCGGCACATTCTCAAGTAGCCAGCAGCTCTGTCCACCACCGATTATGACACTTTTCAGTGTTGCTATGATGAAGTTTGGGGTGAGGTTTGAGGTTGTTGTCCCTCATGTATGGAGGATCTGCATGGGGTTCTCTGGTCCACCCTTTCTGTTGTAGATATTGTCATAAAAGTGCAACATAGGCGTATGGGTTAGCCAGGTTAGTTTCTGAATCACTTTCATTTGACTGATTCATTATTTGTTATAGCTGTTGTTTAACAAAAATAGACAACAGCCCCCCTTACTTGACCTCCTTTTATACCCTGGACACCATCCCTCCTCTCAGCCAGACGATCTCATTGAGATTCATTTTATCGCTCTCACTCCCATGTGCGTTTCCATCTCTCATGCGTTTCCTGTCAATGAAAACGCCGAGTTTATGGCTTGACGTACCGCTGGCATTAATAAAAAAAAAAAAAAAAGGAAACAATGATCGGCTATTGGGATTCCAACTGTAGGCCGGTTACCATAGCAACAGAACAGGAACCGAGTGGAACCAGAAAGCCAGAGAGGGAGAGCAAGATGAGACGTACAGTACCGAGAAAAACTGTGCAGCGTCGTGAGCAGAGCTCGGTGGTGAGAATATGCAAAAAAATGTTTTGCTTTCTCTCAAGGGCGAGTGCGCTGGTAGCATTAGTCATAGAAAGTTCCTGCTTGGTCAGTGTTTTCAAAACAGTGACCTTTGAATCACATCTCTGAAGCGCGTTGCCCAACTAAAGCAAAAGAGAAAAAGAAGACTTTAAGGCTGTAGCTGTTGAGTTTTCTTTTTTTTTTCTCCCCCCAGCGCTTTAATGATCGCGCCCAGCTTTGAAAAAAGCCCTTTAAACGCAACACATCTCCCACTATTTGCCCATCAATAAACTGTCTTCCGGGGGGGTGGGAGTGAGCGGTGACGTGCGCTATGAATGGATGAAAGTGGCGTTCGCTGGCAGCTGCTCGTGGTCATTTTCACCCGTTTTTCGAATATTCATTGTATTTTTCTCTTTTTTTTTCCTGCCCGCCGACTGCTGTTTGTAATATATCGCTGGGCACTCGTGCGCACTTCGCATTAAGCGCGAGATGCATATTTTGCCAGCTGCCTCTCGTTGTTGGAGCACTCGTCTCAACATTCTTTTTTTATCAGAGGAAAAAAAAAACACGAGTTTTTCTCGCTGGTGACGGCAGCCACCATCCTGAGCAGCGTGTCCATTAACACCCCCCTCCCCCCTCCGCCCCCCCACATTGTCTTCGGCGTCTCAGTAACGCCCCCTGTCCACTTTTATGACCTTTTATTATTGGACATTTTGTAAGCCGTAATGGTGGGATTCAAATGACGCCGCGGTAGTAAAGATGCTGCGAGGCACGTGGCGGCGAGGCAGAGGCCCAAGAGGAGGGAGGAGGAAGAAGGAGGAAGGAGTGGCGGCGGAGGAGAAGAAGAAGGAGAAGAAGAAAAAAAGTTGAGGGGCGACGGGGACAAAAAATAAGAGCAGGCGAGCAGAAAAGGGCAAGCAGAGGCGAAGCCAGATAAAGGATAGATTGCTGTGTGTTCCTCCTCTCAATCTGTGTGTGTGTGTGTGTGTGTGTGTGTGTGTGTGTGAGTGTGTGTGTGTGTGTGTGTGTGTGTGTGAGTGTGTGTGTGAGTGTGGGTCACAGTTGAGAGATTTGTACAGCTTACTTCTTATTCCAATCACACACTCGCTCTAATGAGCTAATGGGCCTGACAAGCAGACAGACAGACAGACCGACACACAGACAGTGTGAGTGCGTGCACGGCTGCACGCGTGCACGCACTCAGAGGGACGGCGGCGGCGGCGGCGGTGTGGGGGGGCGTGGATGTGGTGGAGGGAGGAGGGGGGGCGGTGGGGTGACGGCTGGAAGGAAAGTCGCCACTGTGCGAGTCGAGCCGCTGCCTCACCTCCCCGCTCAGCGCCGACGTCTTGTGTGACTGCTGCTGCAGATAAGAGACGCACGACGCTCCCGTGACATTTTAAGGGACTGAACCCCTCCACCCACCACCACCACCACCACCACCCCCTCCGAATCCTCTCTCTTGACCCTCCGCCTCTGGATGCGCCGCAGGTACACGGGCGACGAGTGAAAATGTCCCCCGGCGAGCGTCGCGCATCACAAAGCGGCGGACACCGACTCCTCCTCCCTCTGGATTTGAGGAACGTTCGCAGCAGCAGCAGCAGCAGCAGCAGCGGCAGCGGCAGCGGCAGCAGCCCCCCGCGGCGGCAAGATCACAATCACGGGGGCCCTCTGATAAAAATTCATTGTGCAAATTTGTCAAGCAAATGAGTAGTCGCCAAGCATCGTGCGACTGGCTGACTAATATCTACAGCAATCTGTGACAGTTTGGTGATTAGCGCCTCCTGTGGTGCCAAGTTTTTGCTCTCCATAATTAAACGGTATTTGTTGCTGGTGCACTTAAAATGAATTTGTGGGGGTGGGGTGGTGCGTGTGCGTGTGTGTGTGTCTGTGTGCGTGTGTGTGTGTGTGTGTGTGTGGGGTGTTAATGCATGAGGCACGTCGGAAAAGGCCGCTCACAGAAGAAGAAGAAAAAAGGAAACTGCTTATTACCTTGGCCTGAAACAAAAGGGTAACGTTGGTGTTATCGCCGCCGTTATTCTTTAATTATACTTCCAGTTTATAATAGCAGCTCTTCCCACACGGCAGCTCGTTTCTTCCCCCCCAACCCTCCTCTCCGCCTCACCCCCCCCCGCCCCCCATTTTTTTTTTTTTTTTCCTTTGCTTCCTTCTGCGCTGTGCGTGTTGCCTCACCCGTGATTTGTGCTGCCTTCCTCTTTGCCTAATTAAGTGACTTTACGGGTGTCGGCCGCTTCCAGAGGGCATCGCCATTAACGGGTCCACGCACGCACACACGTGTGTGATATAGTGGCGTCCAGCGGAAACCGCAGCAACATCACATAATGTCACCCAAAGTGTACGGTGGGAGGGAAAAAAAGGAGAAGGAAAAAGCCGTTGCGAGCGTCTTTGTAAGTCATCTCCGTGGTGGCTGCTCTAAAAGCCATAAGGAGCAGCCAGAGAACATCAATCAGCAGCTCCGGCGCTAATGTTCAGACTGCCGAGGTCCTGAGTTAGTAAGTGCTAGTCTTTAGTCCTTCCAGAATGTCATCCGCCGAGATTTATCAGGCCGCTCAGACGCTGACCATTCCTTCATCTCCGTCGCCATGTTTTTCCAAAGCTGCCGGCTTTGAAGAGTGTGATGATTAAAACAGATGAGTGCCGCTAATTAGGATTGAGCTCCTCTGTGTCCGGGTCCTTTTGTGCGATTGAGAGTTGACATCTCGGCCTCTGTCTCCGAGCGGGTTTTTGTGTGTCTGTGTGTGTTTTAAATCTCTGTTTATCTTTGTTTTGATTTTGAAGATAAAGTTAAATAATACGAGAAAAAAAAATGCAGGATAAGAAGTTGTAATGGGTTTTCTTGAAACGGCTAAATGGCCTTTTGAAGCTACGTTTTATCATAACTTGGAGGGGAATGAAAAGTCGCTCTCATCCCAGTTGGCCATCTGTGCTCGCCAGCCAGAGGACTCGGTGCTGATTCTTGATGTTTTTCTCTGGGAGAAGCGGCACTCTTGATGTGCACGGGGAAAGGGCTGCAGCCTAGTTTCAGGCGGCTCAGACCAAACGTCATGGAGCCATGCTGTGGAGCTCCAGCACTTCCGCCTCAAAACGGAGAAGAAGACCTGAAGCATGTGCTTGATGCTGAAACAGCTGCAGCAGTTTCAGAACTGCATCGAGAAGAAGACGAGTTGGTCTGGACTGACGGCAACGTCGAGCTTCTGCTTCTGGTAACTTCTCTGTTTGGAGGCTGAAGTGTTAGAGCACTCCTACAGGCCTGGCATATGTACTGCAGCGGTTTCAGCCAGGTGTATTGGAGTGGTTCCGGTTGGTTCCGTGTTTTACGGATCACTTTTTCAAAACGGGTAGAGAAATAGATGGGTCGCGCTAGTTGGTGTTTGTTAGACGTCGCTGCCGTGATTAGAGTTTCGAGGTTGTGACGGTTTCGACGGACCGATTGTTGGCATCTGGATGAGTGTTCATGGCGGCTGATGGTTCTGTTTAAGATGCCGCCGCCACCGCCGCCGCCACGTGGGGAAGTAGAGAGACAAAGTCAGAGGACGACAACAGCTGCATCAATCATCCTGTCGACAGGCACACTTTGTCACTTCACTCCTGGGAGACAGATGTTTGGGAGAGAGCGTTGTTTGCGAGGCGGTGGGATCCAATTCTAAATGTTTTGCTCCTTTTCTGTAAAGTCATCCGACGCTCTGCTTGTCTAATAAACGGATCTGTTGTCTCCTTAGCAGCCTTTCAAATTTCACACTGGCTGCTTCAAATGTTCATGCATGGCAGGGGATGAAAAAGTACATTTAATCTATGGCATTGAATTTTTTTATTTTTTTTTTCCCCAACGGACTCTGAGTGTGTTTCATGATCACTGCTGAGCTGTTTTGGTTTTTGAAAATTTGTTTTTGCAGCAAACGCCAGCACAGCTAAGGGGCCATTGACAAATGAAAAAAAAAATAATGTTTTTTTTCTTCTGTTGGTTCTCTTGCTTGATTTCTGGCCCCCTGCGGCTCCTCAGTGTGTGTTGTGCTGTTTGTTTTATGCAACAATATTGCCTTGTTTGATGTCTGGGATGAAGAAACTGAGACAGTGGGCATTAGTAGACTGCATACACAATTTTGAAAGCAAAGTTGCAGCCAAATCAAGGCAAATATTTATAATACACTCCTCAGTCATATGTGCAAAGCATCAAAATTAATGATTTTCTTTCATATTTTTTCATACCGATCTAATTATTTACACAGATATTATGTTTCAGAATTTTCAGTATTTCAGAACAGCAAACAAACATGAAAAATGGAGACAAGGTTTTCAATTTATGCTTTCAGTTTATCCGTTTTTAAATTAGTTCCACATGTGAGTTAGATTTAAAGCAAACCCATGGAAGCCGGTTCTTTAAATGTCTTTTTTCCAACACGGACGAGTTTTCCCACCACTTACAACAAACAAGCAAACAAATGAAAAAAAAAACCCTTCAAGCGAGTCATAAAACTATTCAAGTCCAGCGTAATCCCATCTTGTGTACTGGGTGTGAATTTAAAAAGGATTCTGAAGGAACTTCTTTTTTTTTTTAAATCAGAGATTGTTCTACTTTTCATCTCAAAAAGTTTCAGAGAAATGCTTTCAGACGAGCCCTCCCTTCTTCTCTCAGTTTTTCTTTTTTTTAATCACATCCACTTTTCACTTTGTCTTGTAGTTCACAGTGGTATGCTTGCGAATTCTTTCTAAGATGTGCTGGATGCAAGGAGCGGTTTATGTAACGTTGAAAATGAGACATGCTTTTCAAAAGGTAGCCATTTAAATGGAATTAACCAAAACCCATATTCATTGCAAATCCACACTTGCTATGTTTTTTTTTTGTTTGTTTTTTTTTTTTTTGGAAAGCCTGTGTGGAAATGTTCTAACAAAAAAAAAAAAAAATTTTTCAGGCCGTTTCTTGGAGAAAAGCATTGTAATTACACCAGGCTTGCTCTCATTTACATGCGCTCTGTCCCGTTCCTCCCCCACAGTGTATGTATCCTCCTCTGCCTCTCACTCCATCCCTGTGTTCCCACTGCACGCTAGCGTGAGCCGAGTGATTCAGCCGTTTGGAGAGCGCCTGTGTTGTTTTACAGTGAACGCTGGCCCGGGCTGCGCGGTGAGATCAGTCAATGCTGCGGGCATATGGAAAACATTGATTAAAAAAAAAACAACAACCAAAAACACAATTCTATTCTTCAAGCTCTCCTACACCTTTGCGCATCGCCACGCTCTTTAAAACAATAACGATCAAGCACGCAAGCAGACAGGTAGCGGCACAACATTGAATCAACATTCCACTGTCTCCTTGTGCTTCCGAAACATTGTTAGAGATAAAAAAAATAAATAAAACAAAAAAAAATAAAAGAAGAAAAAAAACGCACACACGTAATCTGGCACACATGCCCTCGCGCGCCACGCGCGCACTCTGAAGGGTTTAACTTTATCTCGCGGCATCTGAGCCCAAACTTTTCTCCTCTATATCCTCCCCGGTTCTCACCCCGCTCTCTCCCACCGTCTCCCCTGCCTCGCTACAGTGTATTGACAAAGCCCACGAGCTAATCCACTGTGTGGGGAGTGCTGCTGGAGAGAGAATTAGCTGGATAACACTGGATTGCCCCCTCCTTACCCCACCCACACGTATCTGTCCACATCTCCCACAAGCCATGCGTCTGACTCGCTACGTGCTATTTTGGTATGTGCGTGCGTGCGTGCGTGCGTGTGTGCGCGTGTGTGCGCGTGTGTGCGCGTGTGCGTGCGCTTGCTGGAATGAGATTAGATTTCCCACAGTGCTCTGTAGCAGCTTTAGATTAACCGTTTTAATGTTGGTCCTTATTCCTCATAAGTGCCGAACTTAAAGAGTCACGGTTTGTGCTGGAAACCCCCTGTGTGACTCTCAGCTGAAGACTGAACCAGATTAAGTATTCCTGAACAGAATTTCTTCGCTTCAGCACTTTCGCTCGACATCTCTGCCGCTGTGGACTTCTTCTTTATGGTTCTTTTTTTCTTTTCTTTTTTTCTTTTTTAAATTCTAAGAATAAAAAAAAAAAAAGATGTCTAGTAAAAGCATGAAGCCAAGAAAGTGTCTCCAGTTTGTCTTTGTGAGGATGAGAGTTCAAGGGCAGGCAGCCTCCAGTATTAGAGCAGCTGCCCCGGAGATGCATAAGAGCGCTGCCTTCTAAGCACTCAACATCAATTATTGTAAACAAGTGATATTACAGGACGAATAGAAAATCCCTGAGGTGAGCCGAGCAGTAATAACCTGACACAGGAGCTTGAAACAATTATGAAAGAGATCTCTTGGAAAAAGATTCTCAAAATTTCACCGTGTGTCATAAGATGATGCTTGACCGTGGGAGTGTGTATGTGTGTTTTATTTAAATTTAAATATCCACCTGCACATCCATCATCCACTCACAGAATAAATCTCTTCTCTTTGTGCTGCCGGATGGCCCAGCGATAGCTCGGCTTCATTCGAGATGACTGAGTGTGAAATGAAAGCGGCTGCCACGGTTTGTTTTGTGCGGTCGGCCTATAAATAAACATCAACCTCCACTCAACATTATTTCTTCTTATTATTTTTACTTTTCCACTTCTGCATTTTAAGTGTTTAATGTTAGCCAGCGGGGAGGATACATGTCGACTCAGAAGGGAATAAGGAAGATGTGAAGTCAGCGTTTCACCAAAAGGAAGAAAAGACTGAGGGGAGAGCAGGGAGGCTTTTGGAGTGGATTTGCTTTTTATACAACACTCAGGGTTTTTTTTTTTTTTTCTTTTTCCAGAATTTTATAGACGTGCATCATGGGAATTTATCTTTTTTATTTTTTTCCCCACAAATTTGTACAAGCTCTGTTTAAACAGAGAAGAGGCATTTTTCAACAGACTGGAGTGTAGGCTCTACAGAAGCTTCCAAGTGTGTGTGTGTGTGTGTGTGTGTGTGTGTGGCAGGTGTATATGGCAGGTGTGTGTGTGTGTGTATGTGGCTGTGGGAACACAGGAGTTAGGCCTGTAATTAAACCCATGTTGTGCAAGTGAGGAGGAGCTTCAAGGCTCAAGTTGAAGGAGTTCAGATAACAACACTCCAATTTGTGGGTCAGAAGACGGACTTGTGGTCGTGCTCCTCATTACAAAACCATAATACAGCCCATAATAAGCACGGACCATCTGGACGCCACCCTATCAGGCTGCTGTACCGAATTGCCCTTTGGACCGAGGCCCTGTTCTCTCTCTCTCTCTCTGTCTCTCTTTCTCTCTCTCTCTCTGTCCGCCTCTTCCCTTCGCTCCCTCGCTCGAGGCCTCTCATATGTCTTGCCAGGTTTGTTGTCGGAGTTTGATTTGCCCTAAAATCAGTGAACTGAGGCCTTTAGGCTGCTTGTTTACTCAAAGATTCCAAACACTGAACATTTAAAACATCAACCTGAGTGCGCAGCAGAGATTGCGCAGCCCTTCTCTTTATCGGTGTCCTTGTGTTTGAACCCCCCTCTTTTTTTTTTTTTTTTTTTGCACAACATCAATCACTTTGACTGACAGTGATGAAACAGGGGCACCTGTTTTGAAGCAGGGCAATGGAGATAAACATCTTGCATTTGTGGTGAATTTGTTAGAGTAAAGCTCATTGCACCGATAAAATGCTAAAAAAAAGAGAAAAAAAATCTAGCAAAAGTTTTAGGACAAGGTCGGACTGAGTACACTTAAGTCTTTTTTTTTAGACATGATTTTTTTGGGAATATGTTAAATGTATCTATTTGATATACAAACTTGATTTTGGTTTTCTCTTTAGTAAACTCTACGACAACTGAGCGTCTGTGTGAAGTTGCCAAATATACACAACATAAGTGGTGCATCCAAATATTCCAACATCTAATAACAAAAAAAAAAATCCAATTTTGCACAGAAAACCCTACACAGGTAAATTACTAATTATCTGAAAACAAACTGAAACAGCAGGAACTCTCATCTCAGTGAAAATCCCCTGAGTCCATTTACAAAGTTTTACAGAAAAATAGTAAGCAGGATAAACACATAAAGACATGTAGGAGCCAATAAAACCCACTCCAAGCCAATGAAAAATACTGATGAAGAAACATTGTGTCTGGAAGCAGTATCAACATCTTTTACACAAACGCAATTGAGCTTGCAGAGAAAAACAAAGACGTCAGACAAAACATACTTAAACATTTATACACAACAAAAACCAAACACCGTTTCTCACTCTAACATAGTCATTCAATAGTCATAGTCTGTGTAATAGAAACTGTACCTGTCATAACGAAGCAGCTCGTGGCGAGGGAGAGGGGGCGGGGGGAAAAACCCGTGCATTTTGGCTCCGTGGCTTCAATCTCAACTCTTCAAGCACGCGCCGCCTCGTGCTCACGTCGCTTCGGGAAGTTTAAGTCACTTTGTGCTCACAACAGCGAGTGCTTGGGAAAACGGGGCCTTTCGAGGAGCTTTCACTCTGCTTCGCTCTGACCAGCCCTTTCAAATACCGCTAAAAAGTCACAACTTGCTATTCCCTCCACTTTCCCCCTGTCACTTCACACTAACAACAAAAAGTTCCTGGAGTCAATTTGGGATTTTAATGGGTCGCACTTTTGACAGGCTGCATAGTAAATCTGCTCTTGGAGGCCGGCGAGAACAGTTGAGGCCATCCATGATTTAGCGCGTCCTCAGCGTTCCCCTCGCAGCAGACAGATGCGGCGCACACCCTCACACCTCCCAGAGCTGTGAGCTTAAACTGAGAGTGAATCTCAGATCCCGCGTACAGTTTCGGCAGTCTCTGTGGCGCTGGAACAATTCTATTCTGCGCGATGTGTATAATTTAATAGGTCTTGCGGTCCAAACTGCATTCAGCTCTAAATGAATAATAGGCCAACAGCATCAAAAACAAGCCCAAGCTGTCAACAGCCTGTCAAAGTAAATAAAACAGGCATGGACGCAGACACCCTCCCCTCCCCTTCGTTCTCTCTTCCCGTCCTCCGTGCGCTTATTAGCGCCGACTCCTGCTCCGTGTTTCTGCCTGCCCCCCTTTTTTTTTTTTTCCCACCAGTGACGCGACCCACTCAACAAGACGGAAAGCCGGGTGTCTGGCAAACAAACAGGGTGCCGGGCTTGACAATCTGTGTATCAAAAACACCAAAGCGGGACGTAACTGGAGTTGGAGATAATGCTGATTTTCCCCGCGATCAATTTGTAAAGTCAGGGTTTATCAGACTCGCAGGGCCATCCTTGTCTAACCTTGTGACAGGCCGACGGTTCCACTAATTGGCTGCCCTTGTGTCAGACTGACTGACTGGTTCACTGGCTGATTGTCTCCAAGGTCGGCTGACTAACTGACCAGATAACTGGCTGACAGACTTAGTGATGGTTGACTGATTGGCTGGCCGGTTGATGGAAGAGCCTGCTGGGCGACTGACTGGCTGCTTGGCTGAGCATAATGCAGGATCACAACTCAAATCCAATAGAGCAGCAACAGCAGGATCCTGTGAGGAGATTATCAGCGCACACACACACACACACACACACACACACACCCCCGCGTGCAGGCTCACACACACACTTTTAAAGTTCAAGTTTTAAAGCTCTAAGCTGCCACAAGTTGAGAAGCAGAGATAAACATAAGTTTGGATCTCTTTCAGGACACTAAGTTGTTGTTCCTTTCAATCCCCCCCTCCCCCTCTTCTCCAACCCCCCCTCCCCCCACCACACTGACAAACATGTCGATAGTTGGCGGTGCTGGTTTCTGCCCTGAAGTGCAGTGGATTAAAAAGTTTGGTTTGGCACCAAAATATGGGATTAAGAAGGATTAACATGTTTGTTAACTTGGATTCAAATCATCAAAAGGCTCGATAGCGCCATATACTTAAATAAAAGGAAAAACACAACTATTCAATATTTGGGGTCCCTTGGTTGTAGAGCTTGCTTTGAAAATCCTGTGCTGCATGATTCATTTCTCTCCTTTTTGTGGCATTAATAACTTAGGACCTGCAAGGGCACGTTCCCAACAAATAATCAAGTTGCATGCAAAATTACTAATGGGAGATTTAGGCTTTGCAGTAACAGAAATGTTGCCGTATGTTACCTGAACGCCAACAGGCCTCAAACCAAAAACAGCTCCAGGCGGCGTTTTACTTCCTTTTCCCCTTTCCAACCAGACTCCCACGCAGATGTTAGCAGCTGAGCTGGTGAGGAACCTCCAGAAGTGTTCAGACTTGGCAAGCTATTGGGCGAGTAATAACCGAAAAAAAGCCATTGTGGGACACATAAGATGCGCAGGTAATTTGGAAATACGGACTATCGTTATTCAAGAATTTCAGTAAATGTTAAGGAAATATTATCTTTTAGTGAGGTGCGACTCATGGAGTCCCTGCAGTAGCAATATTACGACACACAGCCACAGTTCAGCAATATTAATTTTATTTTGGCCTCTTGCAAAATGATAGGGTGAGATGGGCCTTTTTTTCCCACATGACCCAGTAAAATGGATGAATTAATTTCCCTGAGGAAAATTAAATATTGGAATCAATTAAACATAGAAGTTAAAACCCTTGAAATGAAATCAGGATGACTTCTGAAAATTAAAAAAAAGGCTCTTTTTCACTTCAACAAAGAGTCGCAAAAAGCAACAAAAAAAAAAGAATCACAGGGACCAAAACATCAAGCTCAGGGACAACTGAATGCCGTCCAGCCTTCCACTGGAATAACACACTAACGATAACTAAAGTCAGTTCAGATGTTTATGCATCACATCACATTTTGTACAGACAAATTTCAAAGCAGATATTCTGATTCCATGTAGACGTCATGAAAGTGTTTGGGTTGCTTCAATGGGGAATGTTCACAGCATGCACTGTACTGCTGGGAGCTGTGAAATATGAGGGTGCCAATGGTCTGTGCACGTCTAGTCTGCAGGAACCTATGGGGCGGAGTTCAAGTTAGTCATTTTGCATCCACAGAATTGGCCGAGTTCCCTCACTGAACGCGGCTCTGTAGCGCTGTCACTGGCATTCGTTCTGATTTTGCTTAATTTTCGCCAGGTAAAGCATTGAACATAAAACACATGCAGTACAAAAGTACACGTTAAAAAAGCGCTGGCTGGAGAAATTCTACTTCTTTTGGAGAACAACGCCATGGTAATGATTTGGACACTGTGCCTCACTCTCTTTAAGTACATCCCCTCTAGAACCTTTCAGTTAGGAATGGAAACTCAATCACTTACTTATCTATGGTCATTTTTTAAGAAAATTCTTTGCAGTCTCGCTTTCTCAAGCTCATTTATCTTTCCAACTATCAATAATTGTAATAAAGCACCGTGGCTCTCTATCGTTATCAATTTAATGTAGAAGCCTTTCTTTTTTTATTATCCTTCACGTTTCTGCTTAGTTCATCACAAATGTTAAAATGTATGTGTACGCACCCAAAAGAACTTGGTGATGAACTTTAGTCCATTTGTTCTGACCTGTCAAGTGACGGAGGTCTTTGAAAAAACACTCGTACAAGAAGAAACCTGGCAAACAACACCTAGTTTTTTGTAAATGCAGGCAGTGGCTGTCCTCAGGGCTGCGTTCTCTTCCCCTTTTGGTTCACATGCTCCCTTCTACGGGACCAGAAACCTGCTTATATGCTTGTACTTTACATGACGTTATTAACTGCAATGATTAACCAGAAATAGAATCCAGCATTCTTCTCTATGAATGTATAGAATAGTGTATGAACTAATGTATGGAAACTGTAACTTTTATCAGACTTTGCTGACAGTCTGCTGTTTGATGAGATGTCTGTGAAGGACAGAAGCTGACTTTGTAATACTGTCAAAGCTCACATAACCTTGACCTAATGACCTTTATTCTCTGAGGAAGAATTGAGCGCTCTAGAGAGCAAGATGATTTTTACAGCCTGATTGATCTTGGACTTTTCAGCGAGGTCTCAGTTATGCCTCGAGGTTTGTGCTATTGTGCAGCTATTTTAGAAAACAATGCTTTGAAAAATTCATGTCAAAACTCGTTCTGCTTTCAGGTAAGCCAATGCTCATGACAGCTAACATTTGTTTTTTTACATTTTATTTTACATCCGAATCAAAATTTGAAAAGAAAACATTGATTTTGCGATGGAGGTTGCTTTAATGTGGTATCGTGTGCAGCAAACATATTGACAAAAGTGCTATTAAAGTCACAGTCTGCAAAGTAAATTCAGACAGCGGGCATGAGACGGAGATCTGGCTCATAAGAGTGCTTGTTTGTGCTTCTGCCCACACAGGTCAGAGGTCACTGGTTTACCCCTTAGTAATGTTTTGAGGCGCCCATTCATGTCTGACCAACAACAAATATTTACCAGCCAAAACTGGACTGGGAAGACCAACCTTTTATATTCTTTAAAGGAAGAAATAAAAGCTGGGAGAAATGCAGAGATGTGAAATCAGAGGTCAGGGACTTAATCGGCCAATAATTCTGCCCTCTCGCTGCACCAAATCCCATTCTACTGACGCAAATGCTGTTGGTTTTAGCAAGAGTTGGATGAACTTTAACGAAGACAAGACTGTGGAGATGCAAGAATGAGCGTAAAGATATTTGGCATTTTACGCCAGCATGCGCTATCGCTGCCTAAATCAAATGCTGAAGGTGTTTGCATTTTACTTGCACATAGCATAACAAGTGTCATGCCTCAATTAATTTAAGTCACGCTGTGGGTCAGCTCCAGCCGCCCGCCTCTCTGTTTGTCTCTGCTTTGTCGCTACCACAGAAAGGACAGCATATGGCCTGCGTTTAAATTAACTGTGCGATCCTTTGACCAGAGCCGCGGGTCATAATTAGCCCCAGCCTCTGTTTGCCCTTGCAAGTTTGGCCTTTGTTTGGGGCGGAGCAGGATAATTGACTGTCAGCCTGTCTAGAAAAGTTTAGGAAAAACAAAAAACAACAACGATGACAAAATAAACAACCCAAAAAACCCAAGCACACATGTCAGCCAGAGTTGCTGAGAATGGATATGTATGTAAATGAGCGAGGGACAGAGGTTCATGCATAATGCTGAGAGTGGCGATGGTGACAGGATGTCACGCTCCTCAGGAGTCGGGGTGGGTGGGGGTGGGGGGTCCCTCTGAGACCACAATCACAGGAAGTGTGAGTCTGGCTGCCTGGAGTTTGCTTCAATCCCGCCACTTTTGATGCTGTCACAGTTTGACACCCGCAAGCTCCTTGATTCCGTGTGCCGGGCGGCAACTGAGACTCAGTCCCATGAACCTGTTGGCGGCGCTGAAACGTGCCCTGTTTAATCTCAGTTGGAAGCAATTCATGGTAATGTGATTAGTGCCTCTATAATGGGCTAATTACAGGAGCCTGTCATGTGGAACAATTAATGCTGAGTGGACACCATGCACTTGACCTGTTAGTTGTTCAGTGCGTGTGTGGGCACGTGTGTGTGTGTGTGTGTGTGTGTGTGTGTGTGTGTGTTACCGTCTCCCTTCTTCAGAGTCCCTATTTGCTTATTTCTCCGCTTATTTTCTTTCTCGCTCCTTCTCTCTTCACCCCCAGCTCTCCTTCTCCCTACGTGTCTGTCTGGGTGTCTCCACGGCTCGCCCACCCCCCCCCCCCACCCCTCCTTAACAGATTTGTTAATTGGTAATTACTCCTGCGACAAAAGGTGAGGTGAGAGTGTCGATGTGGGGAAAAAGCTGAAGGCAAAAAAATGGAAGCATTTGCCGAGCTTAATGATCTCTTCTGTGTGTGCAAAACTCCCCACTGTCTTAATGCCTATGTCACGGTGTAGTTAACAGTGTGTCATTGTCGCGTGACGTGCATGCGGACACACAGGTGCGCACACTCGGGATCTGTGAAAGATGGATGTCTGCGGTTCATCGTGATGCCTCGCTCTCCATCAGTCATCCTGAAAGTGACAAGGTGCCGCGATCATGCATGATGTATGGCCACACACACACACACACACACACACCCACACACACACACACAGTAGAAAGACAGACCATCTCCGTTTTGCATAAATCACCCCTAAATCACCTTCGTGTATCAAGTCATCTTTCGGACAGTGTGTGTGTGTGTGTGTGTGTGTGTGTGTGTGTGTGTGTGTGTGTGTGTGTGTGTGTGTGCACTGACTGCAACGCTGACGTCACTCTCTGCCTGGTTACTCGTAATCACACTGGTTATGACATTTGATTTTTTTTTTTGTTTCATAATAATAACTGCAGGTTTGTAAAAGTGGCTCATAGAAACAGTTGCTATAGTAACGCCAGAATAAAGGCATCCTCCAAGTTTTCATTTCTTCCAGCGCCGAGAGAGAAGGGGATTCTCTCTATGTGCCCCCACCCCACCACCACCCCTCCCTCCCTCCCTCTCTCCCGCCCCTGGAAAGGGAGACAAGAGCTTGTGTCTTTTTGCTCTCCTTTTTCCCTGAGTCATATTCGCTGCACAGATTCGCTCGGCCCAGCGTTGCCGGCAGACAGCGCGCTCGGTAAACTCCCAACCGGAGGCTTCGGTGCTACCTGCACCTGGAGAGAGAGAGAGAGAGAGAGAGAGAGAGAGAGAGAGAGAGAGAGAGAGAGAATGGATTAGGAAGACTAATTATCAGTTTCGATCAGAAACAATGGACGAGTTGCTCTCCCTCTGTCTGGCGGAGCCCTGAGCGCCACCCGCTGGGGAGACTGGCAGCGTCTCAAAGCCCGGTCGGAGGAGAAGCTCTCAAAGTGCTCGCCGTCCCTGAGACCGTGGACAGAATACCCGCGCACGAGTTTCAGCCGCCTTGTCGTCCCTGGCGAGAGCTGCACCCGCGTCGTTTCTGAGCTCTTGAGGCCTTTTATTGCCGTCGACAAAACACTCGAACGCGCACAAACAATGGATTCGCCAAAATTAGCTCGGTCGAGGAAAAAAAAGGGAGCCTCATTTGAATTTTTGATGGCAGTCGGAACAGGCACAAGCGCTCTGCTCTGCGCCGCCGACACCCTCGATCTGGCCCTGCGTTCCATCGTTGCTCCTGTTATATAATTGAACGCCGTGGCCGATGCTGTCAGGAAATGATTCACCTGTTGTAAAAACACCCCCCCCCTCCAACCGGTGGGGCGGCGGACGTTTTGACGCTAACGTTAGCTCCACAGGGACGTCACAGGGACGTCGTGGACTCTGCCTCGGCCGACGAGGGCCGCTGTTCCATTGTAGACCACACGGAGGCGTCGTTTTCACCCCCGCCTGCCGGCTGAGAAGCTCACCTTCACAGCAGGAGAGCGGCCATGAGTCTGTTGGCAAACGTGCACCCTTGAAATGCAAAATGTTTCCGAGAATAGCGCAGATAATCGGCGTGCTCTCCTCTGGTTATTCTTCATGGCCAGAGACTCAGCGCGCTTCCTGCCGGGAATGAAACTAACATGACAACTCACGTAGACGCTTACAGGAGGAATCGGAAATGGTTGTAATCAATGAGCTTTAATGATCTTGATGGGAGAGAGGGGATCACAGCTTAAAGCAGGCATGGGCAAACCACGGCCCGGGGCCCATATGCGGACCGTTAAGCTTTCCAATCTGGCCCGGTGAACTTGAAGACATTACATTAATAGTAAGTAAGTAATAGAATAGCTGTATTCCATCAATTCTTTCACTGTTTCAATAGTCATTTCAATAAAGAGCTAAATACAGTGGTGCTTCAAAGACACATTTTGTTGTAAAGCTTTTGTTCATTTTCATGTTCATTTAAAGCACATGTTTTCCACATATCCCATCATATATTTTTTCATCCTATGAGGTGGGTCACCAAGACGCTTCACCCATCTGCTGCTGCTCCGGCTCCCTCAGTCAAATTTTTAGAAACCATTGTGGCCCACGGGTCAAAGAGTTTAGCCCACTTCTGGCTTAAAGGAACTTTGAAGTTGACCACCTGGACAACTTTTCATGTTGGTGTGAGTCTGTTTATGACATCAAACAAAATGAGGATTTGACGATCAAACTAAAGCCCATGCAGTGGGAGACAACTCTTCTTCTGCCACTGGCAGAGCCTCATGCTGGCTCCGGGCCTCTTTAATAGCCCCCATTTTGCCTAATTTTCATGTTTCACACGTTCCCACAGTTTCATATCGCGTGGCAGCCTGTGTCCCTTCGTAAAAAAAAAAGATTCTTGGCAGTTTCTCCTGATGATGCTGCCATTAAGTTGCCAGCCTGTGCAACATGGGTTGACCTGCTCTTTAAAGTTCCCAAAGCGGATTTTCTAATGCCGCCTTTGCCATTTTGTGCTGTGGGTCGAGGGAGACACCTTGAATAAATTAAAAATAAACACACCTTGTACTTACCGTTTAAGTAAAGATTTTACTGCGTGAGGCCGGGCCCTTCATCTGAAAATACCGTGAAACATTTTAGCAGCACGCCAACTGCTAAAATGGAAATTCATAAAAAAGGAAATAAAAATGGAAATTAATAAAAATGAAATCGATTTAACGAGAGCAGTTAAGCTAATTTCCTTTTGCCTTTTATTTTACACAATATTCGTGACTCACATCGCTGTTAAATGGAGTACAATATGTGGCAGCAATTGCATGATATAATGACCCTTTTCACAATCATTTAGAAAACAAAAAAAATGTGGTTTTAAATAATTAAAAGCAATTTAAAGAAAATGAATGAGCACAATGATTCATTATGTGGGAGCTGACGCTGTTTGATGCAGTGTTCGTGAACTTTCTGTAAAGAAAACTCTTTACTTCCATTGATGTGAATAAAAGAAGGGTCTTTTTTACTCTTCCTTGTGGAGCAGAAATCAGTCTTATGTCTGTTCCGTCTGTCTGACTTTATTGGGTAGATCTAATCTTTCTCTCCTCACTTCTCCTCCAACCTGAGCTGTTTTTCCTCAGTTGTCTTATCCCTTCATCTGACCTCCGGCACCCTCAATCTACGTCTTCTCTCATTCAATCATGTATCTTACGATGCACAAGGCCTGAATGTTCAGGTTGATTCTTTAGCGCTAGTCTGCTAGCTTTGTCCAAATTGGGAAGTACAATAAACTCCAGTCAGCGTGGAATGATGATCGCTCTCGCTTGCCACACTGATTATTTAGCGGAAGTTGCTTACGAGCATTAGCGAGCTAACTGAGGTCGGTATCCTCTAGCTTGCTAGCATGCTGCTAATAATTCTCATCAGTGGGATGTTCCGGTTTTGTGCTTTTGTCAAACGTTGAGTTCGTAATGTTTAAATGCGATTCAGGTGGAACACACTGAGGAACTTTGACTCTTTATGCCCAAGTTTGAATTTATATCCTTTAGTTCATTGTCGTATATAACAATATACAAATGCTTTTCAGGTTAAAGCTGAATGTGACCAAACACATTTTGTTTTGGCTGCGCTGTCTCAAGGTTATTGAATTGCAAAAAGGTAAATTGTGCTACTCTGTTCAAAGCCGAAATCACAGTAAGATCTTTTATGTTTTATTTTTTCTTATTT
Organism: Nelusetta ayraudi; assembly: GCF_046127955.1. Classification (NCBI taxonomy): domain Eukaryota; kingdom Metazoa; phylum Chordata; class Actinopteri; order Tetraodontiformes; family Monacanthidae; genus Nelusetta; species Nelusetta ayraudi. The sequence goes on along the minus strand of NW_027466052.1, from coordinate 11,446,243 downwards.
GTTCTGTGAACCGTGACCTAAAAACTGAGGCGCGCACCGAGCTGTGATTTCTTTTCCCCGACTCTGACACCCATACTAATCACTGATTAACTCTGGATGGTTGGTTTATGTGTATTACATCAAAGTATTGTTTGCAAATTGTTGTTAAAAAAAAAGTCACGTAAAAAGTAGAAGAATCAGAGGTTAACAAACTGAGGAAACGACAACGCGCATTAGTATCATACGCAGCCTGTGTTGAAATCATTGCATCTGCACAATAGATGTGCTGCTTTTTTAGCGTGCACCGTGGTTCGGAAGGCAGCTTTTCTCTCTGTCTCTCCGTTTCGTCACATGCCTGCACACAACCTGCTTTCCCATGTGTTACTCCGGTGTCCTAGAAGATGAATAACCAAACACTTTGCACCATATAGGATATTAGAGCCCCAGGGGTGAATATGGAGATACAAAGACGCCCCCTCCTGAACTCTTCCTGCTTATCATCAATTCCCTCCCACCCCTTTTCTTTTCATTGTGTCCCTCTTTGTTGCATGTAAATGTTGCACGATAATTAAAAAAAGAAAGAAAAATCCCTTTTGATCTATCGTCTTTTATTTTTCTAAAAGTATATATATGTATATATTCCAGTGGTGAGGGGTTCAGCCTCTGAGGATGTCATGGAAGGCGGCACAGCTTCCAGCGTGATGGCTGTGGTGCACTGTTCTCCTGTTACTATCCATGATTTTGGAGTATTGTGCACTAGGGCTGCCGTGTCTCTCGCTCTCTATCTCTGCGTGTGTGTGTGTGTGTGTGCATGTGTGTGTGCATAGTAATTAGACTAATCACTCACTAGCCTCTTGTCTTTCATTCAGTCATAATACACAGGGGACACAGAAATCCGCAGAGACCAACACACACACACACACACACACACACACACACACAAGTGAAAATGAACGGGAGACCTACCCAGAGAATCCCAGCGATGTGCAGCTCCACGCTCCCACCCACGAGCAGCTTCTGGAAGCGCTCGGCAGCGTGGAACAGCGAGCTGACGCAGGTGTAGCTAATGAGGTAAATACCAGAACTGACGGAAGCAAACAAATTTACCGGGGTTGGAACGCTGAATTATTTACCTGCTGATTACTTCAATCCGTCTTTGGCCTCCCGCCTCATAATGACGTGCAGTGGCTTTGAATGGATTAGAGGTGTCGTTGCTTTATTCTTCCACTTCTTCCTCCCCCTTCTCTGACAGAACCTCTTGTTTCACAAGTGGCCTTCAGTGTCGTTTCTTTCTTTCTTCTTTCTCCTCCCTTTCTTTTACGGAACCACTTATTTCACAAGCTGGCCTTCAAAGAATTCATTGAGGACTCAAGTTAACCCAAACTGAGCAGGTTCTCTACTTTTTGAAGGTCATTTTTAAGGTGTAATACTACCCCCCATTAAAGTCTTCCACAGGTTTCAGGTCCACAAGTGAATTGTGCGATGCTGTGCCTCTGATCAGCCCCCCGACGTTCGCTGAATATGCGCCGGTGTCGTGTTCTGAAGGGCTCAACAGGCAGACGGGGCCTCAGCGCGACTCGCTTGTTGTTGTTTCGTAGCCGAAGGGGGGGGGGGGGGGGGGGGGACAAATGCCACGGGGGTCGAGCGGAAGCGTTTGGCAGCTGAGCGATTCATCTTCCCAGCAGGGGGTGCTGGAGGAGGAGGAGGAGGAGGGATCCTAATGGAAGTGATCACAACATTACATTACACATTTGATTGCCTGTGAAGGTGTGATTTTGTTTTCCACCACCGCCCCCCCCCCCCCATCCCGCTGTTTGTGCGCGCACACCTGCAGACGAACGTAAGAACACCTGCTGACACAAACAAAACCCCAGGTGGCGCTGGATTTTTCTTTAAAAAAAGCCTTTTGTCATTTTGTGTAACCTGCCGTCTGTTTGTTGTGTTTAAAAAAAAAAAAAAAATGTTTTTCGCATTTTATTGGACGACGGAGTCAAACGTCCATCACGTACAATCATGGAACTCCGTCGACCTCGTCCGCCGCAGGTGTATTTAGCTATCACGCCTGTCAATTTCTCGAAGGATGGACAAGTGAATAAATCACACAAACAGGTGTCAAAGACATGTTAGCCTTCTGTTCCGACCAGCTACGGGTTATTATCTGGAGAATCCGTCTCCCCTGCACTTTTATTCTTTGTGCTAGCGGCGAGGACGGAGCGGCAAATGGCCGATGTTTCCAGCAGAACCGCGAGACAAAACCGAAAGCTAAACGCCGCTGAATGTGACCGAGCGCGAGTCGAAAGATGTAAAGAAAACATTAGGGGTGTGTGTGTGTGTGTGTGTGTGTGTGTCAGCAATAAAAGAGTGACCCCTGTCCTGGCTGCTGACAACAGTTTACATTAGAACATCTCAGCATAATGGTATAGCAAAGCTTCTACAGCTAAGCAGCAAATACACCCCGAGGCCATGTGTGCACACACACACACACACACACACACACACACATATATGCACACACGCGAATGAGGACTGCTTACCCCTGCTCTCTCTCTCTCTCTCTCTCTCTCTCTCTCTCTCACACACCTTCAGCAGAATGCTGAGAGTGTGGATTCGATATTCCTCTCCAAGCCTTTGACCACAAAGATCTGAATGCCTGGTTCGGATTGGTGTGTGTGTGTGTGTGTGTGTGTGTGTGTGTGTGCATGTGTGTGTGCGGGTGTGTGTGTGTTTTGACTCGTTGACTCCTCCCCCTAGCACTTTCAAAGCTCAACATTTCCACAAATTCATAGGCTTTTTTTCCCCCATCTTACCTCAGTTGAGGTTAAATCTCGAGCGCCCAGCCTCTTTTTTTTTTTTTGAGTGCTGCTTTATTTTTCAACAGTGACTTTGCATGCTGAGGGGAGGCGGGGGTGATTTTTATGGTCACATCTCTCCTCACAGAGAGGGCTCTTGTGTAGCTCGCCTCAGAAGCGTCGCCACACCGTGTCAAGGAAACTCAGACCCGGAGAGTTTGACAGTTTACACTACAGTTAACTCCGGCTCTGCGGTGAATAACAACAGCAACTTTCCACGAGACGCCGCCGAGACGTCGACGGCAGCGATGCTGAAGCCTGACGAGAGACGCAGAGCAGATGAAATCCCCGCTGATGTGGCAAAGGCAATAAATGTTGCAGTGGTGAACCCGCCGACAATCGCAGACTCCCCTTCAGCAAGTGCCGCTGTGTTTGAAAATGTTTCGGCTCGACTTCACTTCAATTGTGGCGACCCCTCCCTCCTCCCTCCCGCGGCTTCCTCCTGCTTTTTCGATTTGTTGATTTGATTAGTGAGAATGTTGCAGACCAACGTCAACTGTAGCGCAGGGGTCGCAATCTCTCAACCAGCAGATGGCAGGCCAGAGCACAATTGAAGAAAATTTTTTAAAAATCATTTCAGACATTACTGAAACTCTCCGACACTTAATTGTATGAAGGTCGTCTATCGTTTGGTTCGGAGACATCTTTTGCAGTTGAGTGAAATGCAGAGCCGACATGAAGGAGGATCTATCAAGCCGCGGTATTCTTGAGTCTAATTGCTAATTAAATGCAACTTTGCTCTCTGTACGTTTATAGAAGCGCTTTCACATATATGGTAATAGAGACAATTAGATAATGTAACGTAGCGCTAATGATTCTGTTTTGATTTTACCTGGAATGTAATATTTGATCACACCTCTTGAAATGAAAAATGGCGACTCATTAAACAGGTTCCACGCGCAGGAATTGACCGTCTGCGAAGGTTTCCCCTGGCAACGCGTTGGGCTTGCGCGCCTTCGCCGTGGCGGTGCCATTTACAGTGTTTGCCGTTACTTCATACAAACTGCCCCCGGTGCTTTGGCATCACTGGATGACAGCCCGTCCCAAACGGCCAAACAAACAAGCATGGTGCTGCTCAGCTGAGACTGTGGGAGCACAAAGTACACATGCAAGGATGAAAAGGATTCATCCGCGAGTAAAGACCTCCGGAGAAAATGTGTGCAAGGAAAAGCACATTAGCGGTGATTATTATTACGATTCTTTCAAAGATAAGAGAGGATGCTTTTTAGTAGTTATGCTAATCTACGCAGCTGAGCAGCTCCTTGAAGACGGACAAATACTCACATTACCGCTTTCTGGACAAATGAGGTTTTTTTTTTTGTATCCTTATTTCAATACAGGTAAAATCTTCTGCATTTGTTTGATTGGAAAGCAGATCGATGGCGGCTTCAATCGGAAAAAAGTTTGCTTGTCAGCGTGAGAACACACGTACCTGCGGTGGCGTGTGACGTCGGTGCCCCAACACACGCAAGCCCAGCCTGCCTCAACTCTCACTGTTCTCTCAGTTCTTTGATCCTTTTTTTTTCATCTCTCACTCTTTCTTCACACACACACACACACACACACGCAGGAGAGAGAGAGAGAGAGAGAGAGAGAGAGAAAAGCACATGATCCATCTAACCTATCTGCTATCTCCAGACACCGAGCCCTATTCCCCTCTGACATATTTGGGATTTACTCCGGACACAGCCTTGATTCTCCTTTTGTGTCCGCCGCGTTTGTGTGCGTAGGTGTGCGAGTGTGTGTTTGTTTGTGTACGTGGCATGATACATATCTCAATTCCCCCACTCGGCTGGTTGCCGTGGAGACCAGCGACTGGGCATGTCATGTCCCCCACCTCACCATTTGTTCAGCTCGTTCACCGTTTTCAATTTCATTATTTGTTCGGGAAAAAAATAAGTTGCACTGTGCACATCCTACGCTACAAAAAAAACAAACAAACTCTAAACTCATTAAGTGGAACTCCTCCTTTAAAATCAGCATGGTTTTTTCCATCAAACTCCTTTTTGACAAAAACCTCAACTCGGCTTCAGCAAAATATAACAGTTTGACCCCTGTAGATCCTATGACCTCAGCGAAAACCCCTGCGTGAGAAGCTCCAGAGCTATATACACATTTTCAGTGAGCCCTCCGATGGCTGCGGGAAATCGTCTCGAGTGAGTGTTAAACGTAATTGCCAGGGTGGAGAAGCTCTCTCAAGAGTTTCCAGCCACGACTTTGTGCATATTTTTGCGACGGCCAGGGCTTTTCTCTCCACTTAGCATCGGCTAAACGGCCTTAACTCTTGTTCTTAACTACAGGTCCCCTCCTCCCCGTAAACCATTTGACAGGATGCAAAGAAGGAGAGAGAGAGAGAGAGAGAGAGAGAGAGAGATATTTGTTCTATGTCTGATAAATATAGGAGCTGAGTGGGTGGGTAAAAAAAAAAAAAAAAAACAAGCTAACACTCGAGCAGCATAGGAGGGGAAACACAGAGAGACGGATATAATGACGCCTCGGCAAGCGAATGTGCTGCACTGACGATAATGGTGTTAGAGGTAGGAAGAGATATAATGATACTTAAGGGGATGCAGGGGTGCATCGATTCTAAAACAGAGGTAATTGTGTCAAAAGAGGCGAACGCAGAGGAGGGGAGTAATGAGGGAACGGATTTAGGGACCGGAGGGGGGAGGGTGGGGAGCAGTGAGGGGGGTGGGGGGGGGAGCAGTGAGGGGGGTATTGGGCTGCGGGCGGGGGGATAACGGCGGTGCCGAGGGGGGCGAACGGCGGTGGGCAGGAGGTGGAAGACGGAGGGGCCGGCGCTCACGGTGAGCTAAACATGACGTGGGAGAGACGGAGCGATTCCGAGGTCGAGGTAATGAAAGGAGAGGGATGGAGGGAGGGATGGAGGGTGGGAGCGTTACGTAAAGGAGAGAGGGAGGACCACGACGACTGGCACAACAGACCTGCCCCCCCCCCCCCCCCTCTCTCTCTCTCTCTCACCCACCTCCACCCCTCCCCCGCCGTCCCCGACCCTGCGCTTTTTCATCGGTGGCACTGAATCAGCGGAGTCAATGGTTCCGCGCAGCGTAACTTATAAAGATGTGTTTGATTTGTGGTCCAGCGCAGCGAGGGGGAGAGGAGGCCGCCGCCGCCACCGCCGCCGCTGCCGCCGTGTGATTTATGAGCCAGGAAGCTTGTGGTCAGGTTGGACCGGAATCCCTCCGCCCTTCCCTCCCATCGCCTCAGCTGCAGCAGCCAGTGTGGTTGCTGGCTGCTCTGTGCACCTGCGGCCGTAATCAGCAGTGTGTGTCTTTCATGTGGGGCAAAATGGTGAAAAATTTTTTTTTTGCATCTAAAAAAAAAGTGTTATTCCACCCGGAGCAGTGGAGCAGCCATGTGCAATTCCTTTAGACAACCCAAAAAGATTTAGCCATCTGTTTGCAGCCTCCCATCCATCCATGGTGTTGTCATCACATTAGAGGGCTACCAGTGGCACGCGGCCGCAGACGGGCCGGGACCCAGTAGCCAAACAGCAGCAGAACACTACGCTTGGTTGCAGATGCTACTAACAGCTGTCAGAACCAGGGGGACCCGGCTGAGACGAAGTCTGGGTCAGGCGAGGGTCAGAATTTCGGGGATCAGGCAGAGAGAGACGGGATCAATGTCAGAATGAGTGGTAACCAGGTGATCAGTCCAAGGGCAGGCAGGCAGGCAGGTACGAGGACTAACTGGGTCGGCAACGGGGAATCAGTCTGAGATGTCGGAGCGGAGGCGTCGTCCAGCGTAGCGTGTAGTGGAACCTGGAATGGCGCCCCCTGGTCATAGAGTGGCATAGAGTGACGTCACGGACAGTCAAAACCGATCGGTTTGTTGGGAGCTGTTCAGACTGAGACGCGTCTGTCCAAATGACAAAGTTGAAACTACCTCCTGAAGGTGGTTTCTATTTGTTTTGCAAAAATCGGATTTCATGTGATTTGTGACTGTTCAGACTACACTGGTTTCAATCTGGATGGGCTAAAAAAAAAAAATCTGATTTTCAGTTTCACTTTTCTGCACAGTGAGACTCTCGACCGAACACACAGACCAAACAATTTCCAAACTTTCCCCTTAAAATTAGTCAGGATGTGATGGTCAGTAGACATAGTGTATCTTTGAAATCTTAACAGTTTAGTGAACTTAATGTCCTCATAGTGAATCAAACTTGATCTTTCTTAGCAATTAACTGTAAAAAACAAAAAAACAAAAAACAAAACACACTCTCAGCTGCTGGATTTAGCCGACTGTCCTCGCATGAACGTCGTCATCTTAAAAAGGAGAGTGAGAGAGAGGAAGTGACTTTCAGGAAGATCCGTGGTGAAGCGCTGCTCCCCCTCCTCTCTGTCTTCCCCTAAAATGCCCCCAGTGCCGTGCCACAAGATGGTATATAGTTTGATGCAAGTATCCGGCGAGTTTTCTTTACCCCATCTGCTCGCAAATGGATGGGGGGGGGTGGCAGATCTGGCAACGGAAGAGACGGCATCCAGAGAGAAGAAGGAGAGACGGACACAAAGACGGCTCGGGGTTGGGGGTGGGAGGGGGGGTGAAATAGGCTGGAAAGACAGTAGAGAGCAGTCTGAAATGAATCTGGACGCACCAGATGGTTTGAAGTTTGTGTAGGTGCGTGCACGTGTGGGAGAGGGAGAGGGCGCGCGTGCGTTGCTGACAGCTTGTCCGTTCGGGCCCCGCGTGTGGGGGTGTTTCCATGCGTTTGTGAGTTTTTTGCGATACTTGAGACAAACGAGAACATCTGGCGGCGCACGCACGGCGTCGACGCGCCGCCCTCATTTTGACGGAGGAAGACAAAATACCGGAGCGGAGACGCACGGTCACTGGCGTTTAGTCTGACCGTGATTGGGAGGGAGTTGCTTGTGGTGTGCGGGTGTGTGTGTGTGTGTGCACGTCACAAGTCCGTTTTCTGCAATGGATGAAAAGCGCAGTATGTCATATATGTGAGAAAAATTGAGCTGACTTCCATGTCGGCCATGCACACATTTATATCATCTCTCATCATCTCTCTCTCTTTCCTCTTTCTCTCTCTTTCCTCTCTCTCTCCCTCTCTCTTTCCTCTCTCTCTCGCTCTCTCTCTCTCTCTCCCCCTCTCTCTCTCTCTTTCCTCTCTCTCTCTCCCCCTCTCTCTCTCTCTTTCCTCTCTCTCTTTCCTCTTTCTCTCTCTTTCCTCTCTCTCTCGCTCTCTCTCTCTCCCCCTCTCTCTCTCTTTCTCCCTCTCGCTTTCCTCTCTCTCCCCCTCGCTCTCTCTCTTTCCTCTCTCTCTCTGTCTCCCTCTCTCTCTCTTTCCTCTCTCCCTCTCTCCCTCTCTCTCTCTCTCTTCCCTCTCTCTCTTCCCTCTCTCTCTCTCTCTCCCTCTCGCTCTCTCCCTCACACACGACCCTGCACGCCTTGTGTGTTGGAGTGTCTTAGGAATAAACTGTATAAAGTGTTCTGGAGCAGAGAGGAGCAGAAGATGAAACATTGAGTAGAGAGGCGCATGGAGAGTTGGTAATGATGAAAGGGGAAGTGAAGAGGAGACACGCAGGCCTGAGACACAGTGTGTTGTTGCCGAGGATCCTTAAATTCAGATCGCTCTTCGTGGTCAGTAATGTTTTCCAAACGCAAGATAAAAGCCGGTTTAATATCTGTCGTGCGTGTGTGTGCGCTGCTGCGGCCGGAGTGGACTGGCGAAGGTTTGCTGGAGAGGAGAGGATGGGAGAGGAGAGGAGAGGAGAGGAGAGCGTACGTCTCAAAGACCGTCTCTCTGCGTTGAGGCACGTTTGATACGTTTCCCTTAATTACCATCCAAGACGTCGGCCCGGGAATCCGACTGCTCCAATAAGTTTTCTTCTCTCTCTCTCGGTACAACTTCTACCATATGTTCTTAGTTTAATAATACAATACTAAGCAACGCGGCTGTTTTTAAGTTTATAAAAAAAAAAAAAATCCTGAAAGGTCGGTTGTCATGCAAAATTCACTCGGTGCCTGTTTTTTCGAACAATAATCTGTATCTCCGTGCTGTCAGTGAGCGTTCTCCAGAAATGATGAAAGGCGATCCTTAAATTCTTCTGCCCGCTCCAGTTTTTCATAGAGCGTGATCCGTTTCAGCTGGAAGCCAAGCTTGGCGGTTTTGTGGGTGGTTATAAACAGAGGGTTAAATCTGTGAAGTGGGGATTTTTAAAATTTTTTTTTTGGTGTCTTAGGTCAGGGATTCCTAAATAAATGATTTCTTTATTATATTATTATTTAAAAAAAGAAGAATTGTATCGTTAATATATGTAGATATAGATATAGATATATGACCTGGATTGACTATCCTACATTCAATTCATTAAAGTTAAATTTAAGATGTAAAATAAATCAGAGTTATCTCTATCTGTCTATCTGCAAATCATTTTTGAATCAATGTGCCTTGTAGGCCATGTAGAACGTGCACGGCGTTTGTCCGCATGCAGGTTATCTAAGGCCGGGGGTTGAGCAGCTGTGGGGCTTTGAGCGCGGAGCTGCGAGAGATTGCATCGTATATGCGGGCTACAATAACAGTCTGGTGCGTGTGATGTCACGAGAAGTTATGACATCACATCTCAGCACCGACATTGTCGGGGGGGTTAAATGGGTCAGAAACGTGAAATGTAAATATTGCAGCATATGTTCCGTTTGCATTCGAGCTGCGCCACGTGATGAGGCGCAGCGTCGAGGGAGGCCCGGGTGGAGAAGTTGCGTGCGAGGCCCAAGGCTTGTGTTTTGTTGTCTTTGTTTGTGTGTGTGTGTGTGTGTGTGTGTGTGTGTGTGTGTGTGTGTGTGTGTGTGTGTGTGTGAGTGACACTCCACTTGGCGCGCACTCTGCATATCCCTTGTTTCACTCCAGACACTTAATCTTTTTTCTGCCGTATATTCTTAAGATTTCGTTGGGCAGAATTTGAAAGGAAAATGTTTGAAGTCAAATCGCAGCGGTGCAAATCCACATGCACTCTTTATTTTCTTTTTCCCGCAGCCTCATACTGAACTTGACAAGCGTTAAAATGCCACGGGCTAAAAATGACAAAGTCTTTATCTTTAAAAATCTGATGTATGCCGGGCCGGAATGAAAGGCAGGATCCCACATTGAAAGAAAATGTAATTACACGCAGATGTCCTGACGTTTCGCTCTCGCCTTGTGTAAACTTCCTGTTTATAGTTTCTCTCTTCTTCTGTCCCGTTTCTCTCCTGCAGCCGAATCATGTGGCGGTGTGGTCCAGGGCCTGAACGGTACCATCGAGTCTCCAGGTTTCCCCCACGGCTACCCCAACTACGCCAACTGCACGTGGCTGATAATAACCGGGGAGAGGAACCGGATCCAGCTGACCTTTGTCACGCTGGCGCTGGAGGAAGACTTTGATATTGTCTCAGTTTACGATGGTCAGCCATCGCCTGGCAACCTAAAAATGAGGTGAGAGCCGACTTTCTCCTTCCTGTCTGATCTTCCCTCCCTGCGCTTCATCCTTTAGCGTTCCCTCCTCGAGGTTTCACTCCTTCCTCCTCGTGACGGCTGCGCATTTCTTTGAATGCTCATGTCTCCCAAATTGAAAAGGGCGCAGTCTCGGAGAACGGCGAGTGTCGGCTTTAATTTGAGCTGATGCTCCGGCGTACGGACGTTTTGTTGTGATAAAAATACACGATTGAAAAACGCGATTTGTTGAAATGTAAAGTTTGAAATGAAAGGAAAGGTTTAGCTTCAGTTTAGCGTCATTATTCAGAAGTTTCCCTCCTATTTCCTTAAGGAAGGTGTGGAGACACCATTCTAGAGGAAATGTACTTTAGTAGAGACGATATAATGGTAGACTGAGCTTTGTGTGTAGATTTAGCGAGAGGTCAAGTTCTGAAAAAAAACACTTCCAACATCATTAGTGGGAAGTCGCTTGATTGGTTTCATACAAGTGACTGAATATCGAGCGGCAACGGAGGCACAACTTTTCATGGTGTGTTGCTCGGTGTGGACCAAAATAATCTTTCAGTTTAGATATCTGACTCAAACAATGTCTAGACCTCACTCTCGGCCTTAATTAAATAAAACTGGATCCACGGTTAGATTTTGTAGATTTGTAGTGTATTTAATCTAAATTATGTTTGTATATAATACATTTCCCCCCTTAAAGAAAAACGTCAAAATAAAACAATGTAGTTAAATGGCAGTTGGGTGTGATGTGAGTAAAGATGCTGAGCTTGTGCCTTTTACCTTTTTGGTATTGACTTTGCATAATTAGCACCTACTTATGAATTGACGCCTTCAAATAAATAAAGTTACAACACTGTCAATATGTCCATTGCTGAATTGTTTTGACCCAGGTTTTTGATTTGTACTTTAATTCTCAGCAGGAGGTTTTGTTTCATTTAACGAGAGATATGAAGTTCAAAAGGGCATTTTATTTTGTTAGACGCTAAGAACAAGCAACAGAAAGCTTGCGAAGAGACAGCAAAAATTGATACAAAGCTAACAAACAAACAAAAAAACATCCCACAAACCATTGCCAAAACGACTCGGGCACAAACACAAAAAAGCTGTGGCGTTGTTGTACAATCATTTGCTTTCACAATTTGGTAACGCTGTCATGTATTAAGGCGGGAAAAAAAAAAAAAAAAAAAAGGTAGTAGCCAGCGTTACCAGCCAGGTTAAATACCACTTGACCATTTTAATCTGTATTAGCTCAGTTTGTCAACAAAGACGCGCAGTCAAATAAAGGTCAGCGGTGCACCGGCTGCGTCAGTATTGGCTGGGATCAGGCCTGCGGCGCTGCTGCGGAAAAGAGACACAGAAAAGCCTGCGGAACGGCGGCAAAGTGTTGGGAGCTTATTCCCGGCGCTGCGCTGGCGTGTAGGAGGGATAAGCTGTGGATGCACCAAGCAGTATTTGAAGTTGGTGGCGCAGTTAGGGATGACAGTGTTTTCTTGTTTTTGTATTATTATTTTTTACATTACTTAGCTTTTATTATTTGTCACTGGCTGAATATAATGCTTTTTTTTTTTTGACTGGTTGGAGAAGAATAGCGCAGAGCGCAGACTTTTCTGACTGGTGGAGTTGGAGCGCTAGTCGCGCTAGCAGCAGTAGCACTTTTTTATGTTGCACAAAGTTTTGCCCTGAGAATTCTCTCCCTCTCTTTGCTTTTTAGCAAAGCCAACACTGCATGAAACACACTCTCTCCGCGCAAGTTATTTATTTTTAAATGTTGTGCGGAATAACTGAAGCAGCATAAGTAAGAAGGCTGAGAATAATAAATTTACCAATTGCTTCTTGGCTAATTAAATGTCAGCACATTTAAATGATCGCGGCTTGAGAAAATTCACACTTCCAGCTTTTTGAGATTATTATTTGCTAGAATAATATTTTATCTTTTCTTATGAGCTGCCGGTGGCTCCTGAAGATTAACCATCCTTTGGTTTTGCATTCAGTCGAGATTGACAAATCACAGTTGCACACGGCCATTTTAATAGTCACGGCAGCTCCAGTTGTCTGTAAATTTGCCTCATTGATTGTGTTTTCCAAGTGTGACTCAAACTCTGTGGAATGAGCCTGAACTGGTTTATCAACCTTGTGCTTGTGGTACACCTGCACTCACTGCACTGCACTGCACTGAAATCCAATTACATGCTATTAATTCTCCTGATTTCTTGATATACACCTGTTCATCCTGTTTTATTTCCATGTTTTTGAACCATTGTCTGTTTAACTAGAGCCAATCAGGCTTTGCAATGCAGCGTCCTTGCTTTGACCGATACATTGTAAAAAAGAAACAATAAAAAAAAAAGTCCAAGGGCCTTGATCTGCAGCAGATTTGTCAAGGCTTGTGTGTGTTTTGTGCCTTATTGCCGTGTCCACAGTCGCTCACTGAACTACCCGGCTCCGCGGACAGTTGTTGCTTGTTATGGTCCAACAGACTCATTCATTTTAAAAAGGTGGGTGCGGATAGCTGTGGTGGCGAGAGGCGACAGCTGCAACCCTTTACCACCTCTGAGACTCTGTTGCTGGAGATAATTAGCCCTGCAGTTATTTGGCACCAACGTAATATGCAAGAAAAAACAACAAAACAAACAAAAAAACAACAATGTACCGACTTCATTTCGACCCGATTTCCTTCCCTGGGATGGAAAAAAAAAATCAAGTGAGAAGCGCAGAAGTGGTGCGTCAGCTCCCTCTTGAGCCTTTGGTCTCCGCTGCCGCGGCGAGATGGAGTGACCGCGCAGAGCCCCCGACTCCGCCTCCTCCAGCCCGTTTGTGCAAAGTTGGGACACGAGCGTGGTCGGGCAGCTCGGTGGTGCTGCTGCGCTGAGACCCCCTCCCCAGCCGGGCTCTCCCCCCAAACCGGGCTCTCCACGGTGTGTTTCACTGCAGGCGGTGCTTTCAGCTCAAGCTTGAAGGCCGTCTGCAACAAGCCAACCGCACACAGCAGCCCACTTGGAACTGAGCGGTGTTGCCAAAGTTCACTTTCGACATGAAATGGTTCAAAGTTCAGTTTACAACTTTTTTAAAATGAACTAGTTCAGTTTATGGTTCCTAATTCAGATTTTGAAAGTTCATTGTTCCAAAAATGAACTGGTTCGGTTGTTTTTTCAATGTGTTGTTTCAAGCCATTATTTTTTCATAATTTTTTTGACACTGAAACTATGCATCAGGTTTCCGCTTTGTATCCAATTTTGAACTCACAACAATTTATCATCATTATCAGGGTTTATATTAGCATTGAGGGGACAGCCCTCAGAATACTGGCATTTCCCCATCGTTAGCTTAACACTTTGTTGCTGCCCATCCAGTCCACACTAATAGCCAGCTGCAGCTTTCACCCTTAGTTTATTCTCAAAAACATGAGGACAAACCTGCTGCTTGAATGCTCTTTTTAATGAAGAAGTATTAAAACAAAAACAAGAGAGAAACAGTGGTGATGGATTTCCCCCATCTGGATCATCACTGACGTTTTCATAAAATTATCTAAAGTAATCATACGTAGACGTATTAACGGTGGATGTAGCAGTGTGTAACTAGATTAGATTAGTTTAGATTAGATTGAACTTTATTGATCCCAAATTGGGAAACTACACTGTTGCAGGAGTCAAAAAAACAATACAAAAAGTGAAAATAGAAGAATAAAAATAAACTATACAGTAGTTACAGTTTACAGTTAAAAGTGGTTAAACTATACAGTAGTTACAAGATATACAATACAATATTTTAAAAAATCCAATTGATCTATGTCGATATATCAATCTAACTAGTGCTGCTACTTCCATTTGTTTTTGCCTCCATGCTTTGTTGGCAGTGCGATGACGCATGAGGCGGTGCGACTGTGATGGCTGGTGTTGCCACATTGTTTTCTTTTTGTCTGCGACACGTGAAAGCCTCTTTGCGCTGTGCTTTAGCTGGGTTTTCTATGGAAATCCTGCACACAGTTGTGTGAGAGCGCCGTTCACAAACGCTGTTCACAAACTCATTCGCAAAAGGCGTTCACCAAGCAGAAACATAGTGCGTCCAGTTCACGTTGAGCCAAAACATGAACAAGTTCATGGTCGATCGGCCACTGGACGAGCTCAAGCACGACACTGGAGCTGGGGGTATCGCACCAATGTTCTGCAAGTGCTGATCGCAGCCATCACGCCACCACCGCTGCTGCTGCTCTCCTGTGTCTGAGCACTGCGAGGACAGTGGTTAACCTGCTGACCCGCCGCCCCGCTCGCCGCTCAGCTTCTTGGCCGGAGCCGTGCAGAGCTGTCTGATACGAACCCATCAGGCGGCCCACGTGCACGGTGCGATGAGGCCAAGAGGAGCCCGACGCTTTCCCTTTTGTTCGCCAAAGAGGAGCGCAGATGAGGCAGAATTCATGTTGCAGACCTTGTGTGGGGAGCGCCGCAATCTCCTGCATAGAAAAACATTCCCGACCTGGCATCTGTGGCCTCGACGCACCAGCCCCAGCTGCAAGTCAGCGCCGCTCCGTCCCACTCACTCTGCCGCCTCTCCCGGCAACCTCCGGCCCAATTCATAGAAGATGTAGCTGTACAATAAGCCTGTTTGTTAATGCTGAAAGTTCATTCTAAAGGAAGATATTTTAGTAAGCGAGTGTTCGCTGACCTTTGCTGAGAAAGGTTGCGCAGTTTCCCCCCTGTATTTATTATAACGGTGGCTTTGCAGTGTTGTGACCAAACGGGCTTGACACGCTCCGAAATGCCTTAATGTGTGTGGAGCCCCATCGCTCTGCCCCGACGTGCCACAATGGAATGTTTCCAAAAATCTTTTGGATTTGCTTCATCTCTCACATCTCCATCCGGGGGAAGAGCCAAAATAAATCACTCCAAATGCGGAGCAACATCCCAGTGAAGCCGGTAAGCAGCCGCCTGAGGCTTCTCATTGGTGCAGAGGTCAACACGAAATTCTAACGTAGCCGAGCCAAACATATTACCCCCCTGAAAGCGAGCCACAATGCCTTTGGTGTTTGCGTGCTGCATCTCAGAAGGTCCATTGCACCTTTGTAGTGCAATGGAATGAAATGATTTTAATTATTTGATTTGGTTTTTCAACTCAGCAAATGTAATAATTGTTTTACAAAACCTGTGGCTTGTGTCTTTCAGCTCTAAAGTCAGACAGACAGACGGCTGCAAGTCCCTGATTTGTCTACGAGAGGAGAAATATTTTAAAATGGTAACTGACCGTTCAAACGTCAGTTACCGGAAATACTTTAAAATGGTAACTGACGTGCAAACAAGGGGCTTGGTCCACATGTATTCTTGAATTATCGGCAATGGAAAAGTGGAAGACTCCCAGTGTCTTTCATCATCACATCACTTTCTATTTATTTCCAGGAAAAAATATATATACAGTCATTGCAGTCATCATGCATCCCATCACTCCCTTTAAGAGAAAGTACCATGAACACACATTCAAGGCCTTTCAAAAGACCCTGGCAGCAGGTAACAGAAAGGAAAGAGACAGCACTTTTAATGTAAATGTTCTGAAATCATGTAATTCTGTTTCTTTACATCCTGCTCTCAATGTCAGGTTTTCACCACTTCCCCAACCCCTGCCGCTGCAACCCCCAATGTTAGAAACGTGTTCAAACATCAGGCTTCTGAGCAGTGACTTTGTAACAGCGAGAAAGTGTCGGAGCACCCCTGGGTGTCGCACTTCCTTCCAAAGATCATTTAGTTTCTCATAAGCAGACAGAAATCCATCATAAAGTTGGGTCAGAGGGTGCAACAGTGCAAACCATGGACAATCTCCCTGCTATTTACCCCGTGGGTTTGGTGTCAGCAGTTAATTGTGTATCCGTGGCAGCTGCTGCACGGAGCTGTTTGCAGAAGTGGTTTGTGAGGCTGCCCTTGGACCTGCAATTTCACAAGTTATGTGACACATTTTTGATCCAGTTAGGAAGATTTATTACCCTGTGAGTGAACCACAATCCAGCATATTAATGAGTTCCACTGAAGATCACGCACTCCCTGCCAATATATGTGGCTGCTGTCACGCTCTGAAGACATTTTTTTTCCTCCCCCCTACGATCATAAGCGAAAGCACTGCGCCCATGTTTGCGTGGGGCTGATTCGCTGCACTCTTGGCACACGGCGCTCACACTCCGCATTGCGTGCGGTTTAGGTTTGCAGTTTCCATTAAAACCCTTCTATCGCACGGGCACACAGGCTTGAATTGGTTCTGTGCATGTCAAAACATACCAAGTCCCAGAAGTGCACTGAATGTTTTTTTTTTTTTTTTTCTCAGGTTTTCTGTTCACATATGTGTTGATGTGCAGCCATGCACGAGGACTGGCAGTCGCATTTAGCGCTGAAGAGCGGTTATGCAGGCGGGTTGTTTAATTAAAAGTCATTTGCATTAAGATTGGCGGGAAAAAGGGCATTGTTGCTTCAAATTTAAGACTCACATTATCTAATTTTCTTCATGTTGCAGTTTATGGTGTGGCATCCAGTCACACGGTCCTGCCAGTGTGGAGAACCAGGAATAGTTTTGTCTGGAAGTGATGTTACCACACACACTAATAGTAATCACTTTAACTATTCACACCTATCGGCTCAAAGTTTGAAAAAAGTTCTCGCAGCTTGCGTTCTATCAGCGCACTCGGGCTGAAGGCACCAGCGATCGCAGAGTTTACAAATATGATGGGATTATAGGCTTAAATGTATAGATAGAGTATTTCTCCTTTTGGCTGTATTGTAGTCCAAGTAAGAGCATTGGAGCCGCAGCACTACAGTCAGAATATGCTTGCATGACTTTAAGTGCAGGAATTGCATCATCCGAAGAATGCCGGCGACTCTCCGAAACTACCAAGTCAACAATTTAATGCTCAGCATTTTATTACTCAGTTTGTCTTTGGATTACTGCAATGGTGTTGTTTTATGAGCAGTTTTATATTGGGAAACATTCACTGAAAAGGTTCCAAAATGTGTAATGGAATCACGTCAACGATGTCAATGTTTGCAGATGACGTCAATCCTGATTCAGGTTTAATTTCCGAGTCGCGGCAGCAGTGCTCGTCACAGGAAAGAAGAAATTTCCCTGTGGGATTTACAGCATGTTTTATGTGAGTGCAGCGTGGAGTCACAGAAATCTCCCAAGTTGCTTTCACTGGGAGTGACAGGCTAAAATTGGATGCACATGCAATTTAGGCGGACTGAATGAATGAATGACGCTGATTTCATTTAATCTTCTTTGTCGCCTTCATGAAATTCTTTGATGAAATTCTTTGATATATTTCCATTTTTCCAGTTTTGCTCAACTTCCTGGCTTTTAACACGCACCTGAGGAAGTACAAGACGGGCTTTTCCTTCCACTGTTACCCCATCACAGCAGAACTGGAAGCACAGCCACATGGCTGTATGCAAATCTGTGTTTAAAATGTATAATTGTGCCTTAATATGCCTTTGTGCAATGCTGTAAATTAAATAATGAGAAAACAATAACAAGAGCGTTATCTCAAGCGATCACACTGTCGTTGAAAAACATACACAAACCCACACATACGCGCACAAGTCCCTGCCACTACGGAGTAGAAACCGCAGTTTTCTGGGAAAAATAGGCCAACACTAGATAACCAGGCAATGGAACTAATCCAGGGCTACCGCTAGGGAAGGAAGGAAAGAAGTGCAGAGGGGGCGGAGAGAGAAGTTAGGGCTGCTGGGGGAGAGAGACACATAGGAAGAGACAGAGGGCTAAAGAACAACACACACACACACACACACACACACACACACACAGAATGCTAAAGCTAGTAGAACTAAGTCCCTCTGCGGTTGGTAGTTCTGTCCGTCTGCCTGTGTCTTATTGTATTCCTGATAATTCTCTGAGCTGCTTCAGCTTGTCACCGGCACATCAGAAAGTTGAGCAGTTTTCACATTAGATAAGATCTGACAGAGATGGAAACTAAAAGAAAGGCCACGCACGCTCGCCACTGCTGCACTTTTAAATTCTTTATCCTGCCCTGACATATCTCCAGTGCTTCTTCCAAGCGAAATGTTTTCATTTGTTTTGACTCTAGATGTCATAGAAATCAATCTGAATTACCATAAACACTTCCATCCTCGGTTCAACGGGCTCTAAAGTTTGTTGTTGTTATGGGATGGCGGCAACCATCGCAGTTAAGCTGCAGCGCTTAAAACAAACTGCAACCTAATTCGCGGTGAAAAGTAAAAGCATCCACATCAAAAATTTCCCAAACAGATCGTCTCGCATTCTTGGAAATTAATAAGAACACTTGAATTTGTGGGAGATAATTTCTAATCGTGCAGCATTGTGCTGATATTAACTATATTTTGGCTTGTCACAGTGTTTACTTATTTCTTTCATGATAAACCCATAAACCGACCAGATACACCATGGGCCAATTGTTGATTGGTCTAGATCAGGCTTAGGCAAACTACATATTAGTAGAAAGTAATACAAAAAAACTGTATTTCATCAATTTATCTTGTGTTTTAAGAGTTGTTTCATGAAAGAGCTGAACACCATGGGCCTTCAAACGCTTAATTTTCAACAGACATTAAAGCACATCCCATCCCATGATATATATTTTTCTCCTATGTGGCGGTTCACCAAAACACTCCATCCATCTGCTGCTGCTCCGGCCCCCTCTGTCAAATTATCGTGGCCCACGAGTCAAACAGTTTGCCCTCCCCTGCTCTCGATTCTTAAAGTTGTGTTGAATGCCTCAATTTGTTTAATTGTTATCGTTGAATGTTTGCAGCAAGGCCTTCATTGCAACGCTGCAACGTTGCAACATTGCAGCACCTCCTCCCTCCCTCACCCCCCCGGACTATTAACTCAAAAGAAAGGACGGCAAAAGCAGTATTTTGTCGGCAAAAACAAAACAAAAGAAATCAGCGTGTGGGTGTGAACGATGAAAAGATTGAATAAAAGTGACGGGAGCTGGAGCAGGAGTTGGACTGATGCTGACTTCAGCTGTGTTGCTGAACTGTAGGACTGATTGGAACGATGATGTCGGCGAGCCCCTCCTCCACAAACCCCCCCCGCCCCCCCACACACACACACACCTCCCGCCTATCCAAACACCTGTTAGCGTGGCTGCCGGGTTGGAGGTGACGGGAGACGGAGGCGGGGATGAAGCAAGGAAGGAAAAAGTAGCTAACAGTGCGGTCAATTAAAACAGTGGTTGCTGTTGTGGCAGCGCCACAACGCACACACACTCAGACGCACACACGCTTGCCGGTGTTACTGCGGCCGAGCTGAGTTCCGGTCGCACGTCTAATCTGTTTTAATGAAAATAAACGTGAAGGTTTAATTTAGCGTGCGCTTCGATTGGTTCCGCTGCTGATAAAGGTGAACGATTCAGCCTCAACAAAGAGGATAAAACACAAGAGATGATGCAGGTAAAGGTGAGTTACTGAACGAAAAATCAATTTCTTTTATTTTCAGTAAACAGATGAAACAAGAATGTGGGTGTTCTGCAGCACAACTGTGCAGGTGCAGCCATGGTGGCTGAGGTTATCCAGGTGAGGTTTGCGCTCAGGATTAGTTGGTTCCCTGTCAGCACCGAGCTCACAGGGAACAGGATGTCCAGAAATAGCATCTGGCCACTGGCTGCATCTGGCTTCTTTTTTTTTTTTTTTTTTAAAGAGAGGAACGAACAGAATAAGATAAATGAATGAAAACTCCGACATCTGCTCCTCCAAACCATTTGCCAACCCTGAGAAAAACATTCTGCGTCGTGGTGTCTTTGGACCAAAGTTTCTATGGAACTGACTGGCCGGAGCTCAGAGGTCAGGAACACAAACACGGTGGCTGGGCAACGCTTCCTTCAAGATTGCGGCACGGCTAGCGAATTGTCTGGCCTTGTGCTGATTGGAGTTTTCTCCGAGGTCGGAAACCTTTTGGGACGAGTTTTCCAAGCGTTTGTAGTGTTGGCCGGACGTCGTCGGAGACGGTCGGCAACGCAGCGCAGCAGACAGCTGAGGGTGATATTGATTTCGAGGTGTAGCTTTCTCAGTAAACACTCGGCCACACGCAGCCGACTCGTCCTCAGGGCCGCTCGGGTTCAGCTGTGACATCCAGCAGGAGTCGGAGTGTTTGCTGGGTTAACTACTGCACACAAGGTGGCGCCGCTGCCGGGACATTCGCTGCTTGACCCTTCTGCTTGACCCACGCCACGGCTCATAGCTGTACATTTAACCTAAAAGGACTAATGCAGGGCCCTGTGGAGGGCATTTTTTTTTCCCCAAGAAGTGAGCGCTCTCTGCATTTTTCCAGTGAGCGGAATGTCGGAACGGGCAGAACGTCACCTGGTGAATAGAAAAGTATTTTTGGGGCTAAGTGATGAAGTTCTTCGGACTTCTATTTTTTTTTTTTTTGTTGGTATATTTCACCTTTGCATTGCTTTGACGTGTTTGCGTTAGCTGAGAGGCTGTGAAGGAGTGTTGATGAAGTGAAGCGCACTCAGCTCCGTGATGTTCAGTGTTGAGCAATGGTTTCTGTTTTTTATCAAGTGCAGCTCAGTCATCGCCGACCCGTCAGGGCCACTCGTGATCCGTGATCCATGTAATACTGCCTCTCGCCATCGGGAGAAGAGTGCAGCTGTGAGTAAGACTGCTGTGTGTACCTGAGCAGGTTCTCACTTTAAGGTTGGAAACTCACTCTTCGAATCGAATCGTACCCCGGTGGCGTCACCCTGATTTGCCTGCAGATGTGCTTGATTGTCTGCTGTCGGCCTGTGTGCGTAGATGTGTGTAAGTGTGTTGGTGCGTGCTGCTTTCTTTTGATGTGCCTCTCCTGCATGGCGACTGGCAGCCTAGTCAGACAACAGCACATTCCGCTTGCCGCGGCTTTCTGACAAACGTAATAATCGTTTGCACTTTAATGAATGTTAAATGCCTACTTAACAAAAAGAGAAGAAAAAAAATGAAGCCTGCCTCTGCTGGAGTCTGACTCAATGCTCAAAGTGACCAATGAAAGACATTCTAGGCGGCTGCTTCCCCCGCAGTGCAGGCGCCACCTGAACTCTCCCAAACCTCTTTGACTGGCATTCATTACGTTTTTTTTTCTTTTTGGTTAGGTAATCTACAGAATTTCAAATGTCAACGGTGTTGCATAAAGAACATCATTAAAGCATTTTTACTTTTTTTTTTTTCTTTTCTCCCGCTGAATACCTGTTGGTGCTGCGGCTATGAATGACTAGTTTACACCCACTTCTCCTTCAGCGCCATTCTGCAGGGTCAATCAGGTATTCTGGAGTGCCCCCACCATTCTCTGTAATGCTGCCTTGCTGCGTGTCATTTACCAGGAGGGATTATTTCACAGTTTGAATCCGAAATATGAGGAGGCCGCTGCCCTCGTCGCGACTACAACCCAAAGCTTTCTGCCAAAAACTTTATCGCAGTGTTAAATGTTTCACCGCTGCTGCTCACTTGTTAGATGTAACTTGACAGTTGTACTTTTAATGGGCCGTCGTCACATCCATTATTGATGTCACAGCTGTTGGTAAAGTTCAAATTGTGCCACGTAATCCTTTGGATTAGTGAAGCTTTTGACAAGCGCACACTGACCTTGTGTTAATGTTTAATTGCCAGTGGTTTTTTTTTGTTTTTTTTGCGCCTTTTCAAAAGTGACCAACATAAAAATCTAAGAGATATTGAATTAAAAAAAAAATAGCTGGCTGTGAGTGTTTCCATTAGGAGAAGTTGCTGAAATGTCTCCTCAGTTAATGGTGTGACTGAAGATTTCACAAGGCTGCGCTCAGATCATCCACTGCTGACTCTCCCTTATTTAGCACTGTCCCCAAGGCGGAACAGCTGATATATATTTTGCTTTTCAAAACATCATACACCATAAGATGTAATGTGCACAGGCATTTAGACACGAGGCCCCTGGCGCCGCCCCGCCCCAACACACTCACTGGTTGACTGACTGAATAACCGACTGACTGGCTGTCATTTGTAGAACATCTGAGCTGGCGTTTCTCCAGAAAATCTGCCTTTGTTTTTCACCCCCTTTGGGTGTTTGCTGAGCGGTAATATGGAATCTACGCTTCCTCAAATTACAGATGAAACAATTGTTTGCTTCCAACAGATCAAGGTGAAAATGCTGGCTGGGAAAAAGCCAGAGTTTGAAATTCCTCCAAAAGATTTTCTTCTTTGACGTACATCAAAGTGGAGTCGGGGAAAAAAGGCTTTAATATCACAGGCTAGTGTAAAAATTAAAAGACAGCACCGGCTCCACGGGCTTTTCCTTTTATTCATACACCAGGAAATGACACATTGTTTTTCCAACACACTTGGACATGCGGCTAACAGCCAAGCCAAATTAGAACATTTTTAAAAATCTTTTTTTTTCTCTTTCAAATGAAGAAATGTAGGCTAGCAAACCTTTCTTCATCTTTTGATTGTCGTTCAGTCATTTATTCATTTATATTTCCGTATTTGAGAACTGCAGCCTCTTTTCCCTTTTTGTCTCATTTCTATAAATTAAAGGAGCTGCAGGCGTCACTCAAACGTTGAAACAAATATTGAGGAAGGACAAGTCCTGCCACCACTCTTTATGTATTTTGTCTCTGACATGAGTTTTAGTCCTGCGCTCTTCCAACCTGGAAAGTGAGTTGCCGAGAATAAAACCAGCAAACAAACTAACAAAGCCAATATTCAGTTTTACTCTCAAAGCATCTCAAACACTTATCGATTCCCAGCACTTGCTTTTTCATTTGCACCGTTTCTGCTGCCTTCCTTCTCTCGCCCGCTGTTCCTCTGTTACGAACATAGTCTTTTTTTTTTTCATCATTGGGAGCCTTTTCTCGTTTCTTTTTACACAGCAGAACGAGCACACCCTCATAAGCATGCAAACAACTGAAACACAGTTTGGTGGGGATATTGGGGAGATGAAAAGAGTTTTTCAGTGGGCGAAGAGGAATGTTTCTGAAACCAAGGATCATGGAGTGAAAAGAGTTCCATGAATATAGCGCAGAAGTAGAATTTATTCGTTGTATTTTGAATCCTTCCCCCCGACAACCCAGAGGCCTGCAAACCCACGCAGAAGACCTCATTGTCAGTCACTGCAGAACGTTTTGGACAAAGACAACATATTGTCTGTTCACCTATTTGCATGTTACCGTTGCTGCCACTAAAGGTTGCCTCATACTCAATCACAACCTTTATTTCCTTCTGTTTACTCAAGACTAAAAAGAGAACTGACTTCATCCTCTGCTTGTGAATGTATTAAATCATCGCTACTGCACCAGATATTGTATCCAGCAGAAAAGTTTAAAGTTTAATAA
This sequence comes from Nelusetta ayraudi, assembly GCF_046127955.1. Classification (NCBI taxonomy): domain Eukaryota; kingdom Metazoa; phylum Chordata; class Actinopteri; order Tetraodontiformes; family Monacanthidae; genus Nelusetta; species Nelusetta ayraudi. The sequence goes on along the minus strand of NW_027466052.1, from coordinate 11,422,662 downwards.
TCATTTCAGAATGTTTTCAGAGGATGTGGAGTACGCAGTTATTGTGGGAGTCTCCAAATGTCACATTTGCGTGTGTAGGCTGCCGGTGCTGTGGGAAACTGGTAAATTTAATCATGCGGTTGCCACTGGTGTGTGCTTGAGTGTGTGCAATTCTAATTCCCCGTGCATATGTGCCGATGGAGGAGCTGAGGTTCAACTCGTTTTTTTGGTCCTTCAGTCCCTGCAGTCTTGACGATGACCTCGGCTGGAATCCTTCCAGCGCTGGGCCTCCGACGGAGGCACGAAAAGACGTCTCTCAGTTTTTCTCTCTTTGAATGTGGAGCAAAAATAGTTCACTTACCCCAAAAAAAATCCAAAGTGAGTCTTCATGGAGCCAGTGACTCAGCTCGCTTTGCATATTTTTAGCCCTGTGGTCGATTGCAACGCCGCACCTCGCCTGACTTTGAATGTATAATGAGTTTTCCACACCTATTCTGGACAGCCAGTTTGCCTCAGACTGTCAGAAGTAGTTTTGATGCCGCGATGATTGACAGATGACAGATTAGCGTATGTTGTTGAGTCACCCAGATTAAATGCCTTCTCTCTATTCTCCAGAATGGGGAGAACTTAAAGATAAGGGGAGAAAATTAGTCGTAACACTTTGAAACTTGAATATTCAGATCACGCGCACGCACGCACTGAGTGTTTTAAGTTAGTCGAAAGAAATACTGATTTCTCCTTTATGAGTGTGCAGACATTGATTTCTGCATAGCCAGCACTGACATTGACACAGGTGTGCGTGTGTGTGTGTGTGTGCGTGTGTGTGTGTGTGTGTGTGTGTGTGTGTGTGTGTGTGTGTGTGTGTGGGTGATGATAATGCTGAAGGTGAATCAAGTGCCCTGGCATGAGGCTCCATTCCTCTTCCCCCTTAAAGTAGCCGCCTGCTGTCCATCATCTATAATACAGACAAGCACGGAAAGAAATGCAACCAACGGTCCATAATATTCAAAAGCCAGATCGGAGGACGGCCTTGTTGGATTCCAACACCCAGTAATAGCCGGTAACACGGCTCTCAGTAGGTTTATACAGGGGCCAACTGGCCCCCACAGGGCCCCCAAAGGACTTGTTATAAGCCTCCTCCATCGCACACGTAGACCAACTCCCTGGGTGCCCTCTACAGCTGTGACGGTCTGCTGTATTCTCCTCGATGGCACCTCAGAGGAAGTGTGAGTGGCGTGATATCACCATAATGTGAGGGCATTATCCTGCCTTGCTTTTCGAAAATGGGAACTACCGCCTCCATCTGCCACTCCGCAGGCCTTCAAGCAGCCCTCCATAGGTGCGTGTCAGACAAGACGGCCTGGCATTGTTCAAGGCCTGAAGCATCTCGGGGTGAATCTCACACCTGGTGATTCACCGCGGTGACCTGAGCTCGTCTTACCCCAAATTATTTCTGTTTTTTGTTGTTAACATGAGCTCCGGAATTCTCAACGTGCCTCCTTAGATGTTGCAATAAACAGGCACAATTGCGTTGTTGAATGTGACGCTACCAGGAAGTATGGCAGTTTTCAGTTGTTTTTTGTAACTCCGTTATCTTGAGGCGCACAATACCCATAATGGCTTGTTATCCCATCCTGATAAAGAAATAAATGATGGCATTATCAGGGGATAAGGAGGTCGGTGTTTTCCACATTTACATGATAAATTCTTCTGTATGAACAAGATAAATAAAATTTGAAATAAATATTGTTGTGGTAACGAGGAAACAACTTTGGAAATCTAACAGTAAGTGGGATGATGCCTTCTCTGCTCTTGGCTAACTACAATAATGACAACATTTTCTGCAGAATTTATTGAAATTTCAGTTTTGATTGGTTCAATCAATTTTATTTGTTAGGTAACTCAACATATATATATTTTTTTTACTCACTGAGTTTTCTTCGTGACCATACAGAGAGGGATAAGATTTACTGGAGTCGGCTCTGACGCTGATTAGTCTATTAAGCAGTCTGTCCCTGGAATCTGATCGAGCCTGAATGCCTGAATCACAGAAATGCCGACTAATATTGAACTGCGTCTGGACCTGAAACAGCACATTTTCTCACTGCACACCAATGTCACCGCCTGTGAAAGGCAGTTTTTGTCACCAGCTCTTTGTGTTTTCAGCCTTTAGCCATTCCAGATGATTGTTTACTTTGAGAAGGGCAAGAATTGTTTCGCTGCCCAATAACACAAATTTATAATTTATATATTTATAATTTACTTTGGCGGGTGTCGAGATTAGAGTCTTCGAAAAAGAAGGGAGGCCATCCTCTGCCTCCAGCCACCACCTGGGTTCACTTTCAAGTAATTGGCAGATTTTCTATCAACTTTCGATGATGTTTTTTCACATTTGATTAAAAGATGTTTAAATGGCACGGTTTTATTGACACATAGTTAATATTCCTTCAAATCAGTAGAGCTTTTTATTTTATTTTTCCTGTCAGAGCAGCATTAGTTTCCTTTTTGTTTGAAGAAAGTATTAAACTTTTAAGAGATAATCTTCAGCTTTTAGGTACAAAAATGAAATCACTCTTAAACATTGAGCGTGTCAAGTCTCCATGTTGCACCTCTCAATGGGCGGCAAAATCACACACACACACACACACACACACACACACAAAAAAAATGAGTGTGCATGCATGTGCCTTCACCTCGAATTTAAGTGTGTCTCACCCTGCAGCAAATAAATGTGAGAACAGGCTCCAGTGTCAAAGTCGAGTGCATCATTCTGCACCGCCGAGTGCAAACACCGAAGTGAAGTAACAAAACCCAGAACACGTTTTTAAGAGGGGGTTGACGTCAGAGGAGAGTGTCTCTGCCACCACTTAACAGCGCTACAAAGACAAAAGCTGCTCCAAACAAACACGATAACAGCAGCCACGCTGATGACTTGATTCACTAAAAGGAGAGTCAGCTTTAGGGTCCTCGCCGCTTTTTAATTGGTAAATAAAGCCTCCCTTTCCTCCTTGCTTGAGAAGCAGAATGGTAATTAGGAAGGCAACTAATGGGTGCAAATCTGTCAAACAAGGTGGTGGTGGTGGTGGTGGTAGGGGTCTTGTGTCAGTCACGTCGACACCCGGAGAATCATTTTGGGCATCTCATGGCTCTCGTGTTCCATCATATTTTGTTTTGATTCCTCGTTTCAAACAGCAGCATCAGTAGATGACAGTATTGACTTTGACCTAAAACATTTTATTGCACTTTTTGTTTTTTTTGCTGCCCCACTTTATGTTAGTGTATATGTTACTGCATAAGGAAATATAGTACATGCATAATTTTAAATCGCACAGTCAGCTTTTTTTGTGCGCGCGCAATGTTGAACGCAATTAGGGAAATTATATTTTGCTAGTGGTTTTCGCTCCGACTATTATTTTTTGTTTTAAAGGTAATTAACTTTCAATTTCGATGGGTGCAGTGATTTGCTTAGCGAACCAAAGCGGTTGTCGCTTTAATCAGTATTTGTCGTCTGCCAGTTTGCACACAGACGCCTTCATTGAGCTTCCGTCTACGTTTGCCACAAAGGAAGCATAAAAGGCAACGGTTACATAACGGTGTAAACACAACTCTAATTAAGGATTAAGAGCCACGCACTGAATGCAAAGGGAGCACTGACGTGTCTTTCCTCAACCTCTGGAAGGCAATCATCAGCTGAGCTCATTTTATTTCATTTAATTTTATTTGGTGGAGGAATCCAGAAACGGGGAGTTCAGCAAGTGGCTGCTTATTAATTTCCAGATGATGGAAAGTACATGAGAAAATATCCTGAATATAGGCTGGATGATGTAGAGAAACACTATTTATTTGAAGCTGAGACATTGCTCATTTTTATTTATTTTAACTAGTTTTGAGTTTTTCTTTGGGTGTGACCCGTTTTCCCAAACAAACTGGACGACGTGCCGCATGCAAGTTGTGTTAATGTACACGTCGAGTGGAGAGTCATAATATTGGAGAGGGCAGCCGACAGACTGTTTGACGTGGATCACAGTGATGTGTACAGGGCAGAGGCTGGGTGCCATCTGGGACAAGTTGCCACTTTGTCGCAGTTGCAACGCAAGAGAGACACATTCTGATCACACAAATATCCTTGTAAAATAGCCACAACAACAACAACAACAACAACAACAACAACAACAACAGCAACAACAGCCCCTGTCCGGGTTGTCATGTCGATGCTCTCTGATCCATGAAGACCCACCGACGGCTTTGTTTGAGTGTCCACTTGGTATTTCGGTCCAGGTGAACACCTTTGGCTGTCTCGTTGCTTTTCTTTTCTTGTGTGCCGTAGCACAACCGGCAAAATCAGTGCAGATTGTCGTCATTTTTTTTTTCATAAATATTGCATTATTTCATTTAAATTTTTAAATTAATTAAATTTAATTATTACATTTCTTATTACGTACAATCTTGACCACAGAACAATCAAATGTCTGATCTCAGAAGAGGCACAAGTTGATGATTGCTGTTCTTGTCGCCGTTCTAATTCTCTAACTTATTCTAGTTCTACAGCCGGCCGTCTCATTCTTATTCCGAATGCAGTGGTTTGTTCTGCATTTTTCTGCTTGGCAATGAAAGTTGGAGCTTTTACTTTCTATTGGGTGGAGGGAGTGAAAAAAAAATAATCGTCACAGGGAGAAAATTTCAGAAAATATAAGGTTTATAGACAGTTTGTCAGGTGTCGAGTGATGACTGACAGAGTGAGAGTGCGTCAGTTAGTCGCTAAACTGTGGTTTTCTGAAGTTATGCCTGTGTGTGTGTGTGTGTGTGTGTGCGCGCGCGCGTGCGCCGGCATATATGCGTGTGTTAAATATTTGCACACGTATGAAGGTGCCCTTCCCCCAGGTCCGCGAATATATGTGACTGTGAAGCTTTTAATGTCCACACCTTGTCAGAAATATTTCAGTTGACTCACTGACACACGCACACACACACACACACACGCACACACACCACCAGCAAGGGGTGGACACATGTCCTGAGCTTCAAAACCAAACCTGACAGAGGGAGAAGGGACAAGATGAAGAGGGTGTGGAAAGGAGGGAGGCGGGGGAGGTTGGCGGAGGAGGAGGATGAGGGAGGGATGGGTGGCGGTGGGGGTGTCTTAATTCCTTCTTCCTCTCTTTAACTCGCTTCCTCTGTCCCCCTCGCGCTGTCTCCCTCACTGTCTCTCAGAAGCGTAGAGAATCAGTTTTAATGGTTTGTCAAATAATGCTTCTCTCCCCCACACAGTGGCTTGTTTGATGCAGTGTTTGTGCCGGCCGCGTGCGTGCGTGCGTGTGTTTGTGTGTGTACGCGCGCGCATGAGTCTTCATGGGTGTGTGTGTGTGTGTGTGTGTGTGTGTGTGTTTTTTTTTTTTAAAGGGAGACTTGCCCTACTTTAGCCCAGTGGTTTTTCCTCTGTTGATGTTGCCCATAGCACCGGATTTTATGCTTTTCAGTGCGGTTGTGTGCGTACGTGCGTACGTACCTACACACACACACACACACACACACACACACACACACACACACACACACACACACACACACACACACACACTGGAACAATTATGCAAACATTCACAAAATAAACAACCGCAACTATTGAATGCAGGACAACATGGGAGATGAACGCGAGGCGCGTTCCACGACGGACAAACCGCACAAACACGCACACGCGTCCGCCGGGTGTCCGCGAGTCACGGCTGTTCCCTCGTCCGATTGCCCCGAGATTTTAGGCGACCGACCGCACGCGCTCGCTCGCTCGCTCTCTGGTTATTAGATCATGAAGTTTTGGCGTAAACTGAGTGTCATACTGCGTCCGGGTTAACAGGTTGTCGCGGCAGTTCATTCGCGCGGACGTTTCGTGCGACTTTACGGGTTGTGTTGTGTCGTTGTGTGAGAAATGATGTGTGCGCGCGCGCGCGCGGAGAGTCAAGGTTAATTGAAAGCAACGTTTGTGAGCGTGGGTGATGGATTCAGCAATAGATCCCAGTTTCAGCACAGCACCTGTGTGTGTGTGTGTGTGTGTGTGTGTGTGTGTGTGTGTGTGTGTGTGTTCCATCTGGACGTTTGTATGCTTGTGTGTGTGTGTGTGTGTGTGTGTGTGTGTGTGTGTGTGTGATGGATGGTTACTTGTGGCTCGTCTGTACAGTGTCATCACAGTCCGTCCGTCCGTCCGTCCGTCCAGCTTCTTCCCTCAGGCTGTGAGGAGGCTCATGAACACGTGAACTCAGGGACACAAACTGTCCTCTGTGCCTCCGCACCGCTGCCACCTGCATCGCAACACCTTCATGTGTTTTATTGAAAGGATTTTTTTGTATTAATCTCTTAATACTGCACAAGTCCTGTTTGAATGATAAATAAAGCATCTGTCTAGCTTGCTTGAAAAAGAAAGAATAAATATACATTTGCTGCCACATTTCCTTTTACAACTATCCTGTAATTGTCTCATTTCATTTGGATGGAATTCCAAACTCCAGTTGAAAAATGTCAGTGGCTTCATTTCCATTACCCCTAGAATTGCGCGAAACCTAAATATCGCAATAAAATAAAAAACTGGTTATGGAAACACCTGATATCGAAAAACCTCTCAGATATGGATAAAAAGTTTTTACGCTGTCAAGAGGTGGTTTTTCAGTGGGATCGATATATAGAGGTATATCGCAAAAGTATCGGGACGAGATTTTACCAAAATTACGGCTTACGCACTTCACACCATTCAATGGAAACACCTGCAAATTGCAATTGTACTTTGTCGAAATTTTAGAAATATTGCTTTTATTTTGGAAAAACTGTAATGGAAACGAGCCTTGTATAACTGCTTCTTCTGCTTGTAGGAGATGCTGCTGCATATTTCTGTTCACTCTACCCCAGCCTTCTTGTCTTGGCCAACATTTGCCACTGCAGCCTCTGTGTTTACTCACAACTTAAAGTTCTCTTGGTTTGTTGGCGCTCCAGATTTTTTTTTTTTTTTCACATTACTAATGAGCGAGAGAGAGAGGGAAAGAGAGCCAGGCTTTGGCCCAGTATCCATGCTAGTTAGACTCCAACGCCATGTGCACCTGTGATTTAAATACACTGCTGCACTATTTTACAGAGATGCTGCCTTTGTTTTATCCTTGAGAGGAGATCATTGAGCCCTTGAACTCTGGAGCCAGCTACGTTCCGTGGCCGTCCTGTGAAACCTTGTGAAATGTTTACAAGCATTAACCGCCGAGGGTTCGGGCTGTGAGCCAGCCAAGCTCCTCGTGAGGATGTCTCCCTGGATATTTCTTCCCTATCTTTGTTTTTTTTATTCCCCTGTACCTTTTTTTAGTGTCGAAATCATGGTCGGTCGGCATTTGAAACATTTTTTGTTTATTTGCACTCCGATGTACAGGTCGGACGCTAATGATTCCCAACTGGATGCAACCGAGTCAAGTTTTCCAAGACGTCCCAGTTACCCTTGAACGTGCTGGCACGGGAATGTCGCAAGGCGCAGACTCAGACCCTTAAAACGAGCGTCTGATGAGAGGCCGAGCGAGCGCATTGCTTTGTGAGACCCAGCAAAGCTGTTCTGCCTCTGCTTCCAGGCAGAGAGAACAGTTAAATCTGCACAGACACTCTTTCATTTGCATAATCCTCAGGTCATAATTAGTTGAGATTCCATAGTTTTTGTCGCTCTCTCTCGCTCTCTCCTTGAACGAAGGCCAAGGGCCAAAGCGCGCACTTGTCCCTTACATTAAGGGGTAAAACTTTCAGCAAATGTAAAGTGTTTCATGTTTTGCAATGCGGACGTTAACGCAGCTGCTCTGTTCAGGGTAATGAAAGAGTCCCGGTTGGATTCATTTCAGAGCCTCTTTTCTTTCAACCTGTGGTCTGATTTGACAAAACACCATCCAGTATAGGGAAAGCAGCCAATGATGTGTGAGGGCAGTGTTTACAGATAGAAAAACTCTGGTCCGTGACCACGGGGGATGTGGCTCAATACTCACTGCTTGCTCACAATATCCAGACTCTCTGTACCTGCTCCTCCTTTTTTAACCACTGCACATACAAATTGGTCTCTTTGGGATGCTGTAAAGTCTTTTTCTGCACCTATTGTGGCCTGAAATAATCTGGCCCGTCCTGTTTGAATTCGGACTGTAGTGCAGGTGGTGCTATCACTATAACTATAACAGTAGGTAAAGATGCAAAATCCAAGCCAACACTCAGAGATGTATCTTTTCATTCAACTTTTGCCCTCCAACTCCACTGAATCAGAGAATTCAGTTGTAATCCAACGTTTGGATTGAAAAGCTTTAAAAACCTTCAAGGACTTTGACCAAAGAACATGTTCACTTATATAAAAAAAAAAGTTCTGAGATAAAATTTTTTATCTCAGGTCGTGTCTGAGTTCAAGTGCACACATAAAGTATGTGCGCACATCATTGGTACAAGTCAGTTGATGAAGCCCTATTTGAGTTGCACTTCACAGTGTGAAACATCACACAGCGCTTTCGACAACAGAAATGGCGGCCTCCAACCCCATGCAAAGAGAAAATCCAAATAAATCAATAGAATAAAGAGAATCAAAGTCTTACCTGTGTGCCTGCAACAGCCCGGCTCACCCAGGTGCCTGTAAACACTTGCCGTTTGACAGACAGCTTGACAAACAGTGCAGGGGTTCCCAGCAGGGCATCGCTCGGGGACACCAGAGAATCAGCAGGGTTCTTACTCTCTCATCACACACAAGTGCCACCTACTGCCTTGTCACCTTTGAGCAGTGCTCTTAACAGTGCCAAAGCAGCCGCTTTATAGATCCGCTCTGGCCTTTTGGCGGCTTCCTTCCGCTTCCTGTCGCTCAGACGGCGCCTGCATGATTGCACCTGCTGTTCATGTATCTCTGTCGCGTTGTCTTTATGCCTTTACATGTTTTGACGGAAACTTCCGTCTTGCTCAGAAGGTCACACGGGCGTGTGTGTGACGCGTTTTATCAGCTGGCGTCACCCTGTTGTCACCCACCTCTCAAGTTTACTTCAAAACATAATGGTATGAAGCCAACATTTAAAAATATTTGTGTCTCTGATAGCAGAAAAATACTAACAATCGTATGTATTACACAAATGCACAATGACTCATTTTCAATCATCTCTCTTGCACGTGGGATCTCCTCTCTTCTCCCTCCTTCGCTTTGCGGAAGTCAAAAAGACAATATCATTAAGTCTGACAATTAAGCTGAAAGAGGATCTTTTAAAAGAAAGAAACAACAGCAACCCTGACACGGTGGGAGAGTATAGCTCGCTGTGGGTAAATGGCACGGAAACCAGTGGTCTATAATTAGCCAGAAGACCAAATTACCCATGAATGAAACAAAATATCTTTCAAAAGAACTACAACAGGGAAAATAAAGATATTTACACACTAACACTGTTGTCCTTGCCCGAAACCACCATCGCCTTCTTATCCTTTGAGGTGTGCCCTTCAGAGGAGACCACAGCTAATCATCTGCCTCCATCTAACCCTCTAGTCCCCGGAATCCTCTTCTCTCACACCGACTGACTTCATGTCCTACATCCATAAATCTCCTCTTTGCTCTTCCTCTCGACCTCCCGCCAAGCAGTTCCAACCTCAGCATCCTTCCACAGATATATTCCCACGTCCTTCCTCTGGACATGTCCGAACCATCTCGGTCCAGCCCCTCTGGCTTTATCTCCACCACATCTAAGATGCACCGTCCCTCTGATGCCCTCATACCTGATCCTGTCCATCCTGGTCCCTCCCAAAGAGGAGCTCAGGATGCTAATCTGCCTCCAGCTCTGCCTCATGTCTTTCCCTCAAACCAGAGCACTGACATCTCACCTTGTTCCAAGTAGGGGAAAAAGAGGAAAGGAGAAATAAAATCCAAATACTGTTTCCCACCTCCTAAAATTAAAATTCATTCCATTAGAGCTGTGTTTGTTGTGCATTGTTCTAACTTCCCAATTTTCATCCACACATTTGAGTTGTAGAACACCGCTGGGCTCGTGCCACTCTACTTCAGCCAGCATATTTTTTTGACAGTCTATAAAATGAAGCACAGTGAACACAGCCAAAATCCAAAGGCAAATCTCATAGTATGCTTTTCAGTTCCATGTCCTCATTCTGTTGCATCTCTTTTCCACATGTAATGTCTTCCTTATCAACAATAGGCGTGTTTATACATTCGTGTCATTTCCCTTTATTTAGCATTACTGTTTGCATCCTGCCTTTTCTTTCCCAGTTTGTCCCTGTCCTTTGCATGGCGGCGTGACTCCTCCAACCGTTTACTTTGAGCTGTGTGGTGTCACTGATAGACTGGTGCTCTGTCACACGGCTTGCAAAGAAAAGGATTACTCTCCCACAGTGACAGGTTGAAACAAATAGTTTGGGCCAGGAGCATACATCTACAGCACGAGTGCAGCTTGTCTCTGGCATTGGCAAGGAGAAGCCACTGTTCTGCATGATGGAAAGTAGTAATATTTGCTTTATGAGTTTACACTAGTCTTGTCTTTGGTTTGTTTAAGATGGATTGTTTTCACAGATGTCAGCGCTGGTAAATATATGTGGATCCAAAGACACAAATTGCTGCTATTGTTGGGAGAAACGCAGCTTTGCGGGCCAAACAGAAGCTCTCTTGCTCAGTCAGTTTGAAATATTTGTTTGATTCACTTTCCTGTTTTCATTCCTATAAAGGACTTAACAGAAAAGAGTCTCTAGCTCAATGTCCAGATCCTTCAAGAGACCCGAGTCTTTCACTAATCTGTTTCTCCTTCACATTGTAAGTGGAAATTTGATGTGGTTTTTTTTTTCCATTTTCTTGGCCCTCATTGATCATTTTAGCATTGCAGTAAGTGTCTTTTTGTCTGTCATGTCTGTCAAATACATAATAACACACACACACACACACACACACACACACACACACACACACAAACACACATGTCAACAATTCCTATTCCTAAGGCGCAATTAGACCCAGGCTGTTCAATTCTCCAGGCTGCCAGCATCAGAATTGATTTGTTGGTTGTCATGGCCTCCACAGATAAAAATGCATGACCTGAGGAACAGTTTTCTTTGAAATAAATTCAGCCACTTTTGGTCAACGTCCGCGTCAGTCGCTGATGTAGAGGGACATTGAGCGAACGTTTGAAGATGAACAAGTTGAGTTTGCCGTCCCAGCCTAGCCTTTGCCATAGCTTGAGGTACGTATTGGTTACATTTATACTCTGCCTGCAGAATAAATTAACAACACTGAAGAAAATTGCCAGAAATTCCCGACTTGTCACTGTGAATTACCTCTGTGACTTTGCACCATCATTCCTTGACTCTTTCAAGTCCCTTTGAAGAATATCACAAAAGTGACAATGTTTTGATCTAATATTCCATCCCAACTTATGTACTCAACCCTGACAGCAATATGTGTTGCAGCTCGCTGTTAATGGAAAGCCAGGCCAAACCACCAGCCTGACCAAGATTGGCTGGGTGAATAGTAGAAAATGCCAAACGATTATTTAAATGTGATTCCATCATGATTGGCAGTGATTGACTTTTAATCCTGGGCAAACTGTAGGGTGATAGCTTTGGATAGCTATGAATATAGAGAACACGTACTGAAGAATGTGAGTGGAGGGCAGTTCAGTGTTGAATAAAAGATCCGCAGGCTGGTATTCTGGCTTTAGTGCCACACTAACAAAGAGACCACAAACGGTCAGAAACCTTTCCCTTCAATGCTTAAACACTGGCTCCTCAAGGGGGACGCATACATGTAAGTGGAACATCAAGAAGAACTTGACCATCTTTTCCTCAGCAGGGGCGTAGGTTCTTTAAGAAAGTCGGACGCCTTCACACATCAGGGGGCGCGAGGTGAACCTGCTGAACAGTTGAAGCGTTCAGGGAGGAAAAAAGAGGCTGACATTGTGATCACCGGCACTGAACAACCTGAGATGCCAACGTCAACTTCAAAGGCAAGATGAGCCTGACCTTTGAAATCCAACCTGGCTCTTGCTTGATCTAGAAAAGAAATGCAGTATCTCCAGAGTATTAGTGGAATAGTTGGCATGAGGTGTCTGGTCAGAGGTGAAGAGACACCAAGAGGCTATTCAACTGTTCAAGGATACGAACGCCGCTGTTTGTCAAGCTCAGCCAGATTTCTGTCACGTGACCATTTATTTATTATTAACTTAACCGAAGATGTCCAAGCTTTGATGTAGTTCATGTGCCTTCAAACTATTTTACAATGCCTAATCTTGTGATAAAAGTCTATTTAGTGTCAATTTGTCTCATAAATATACATTCTGATGCTTGGTATTTTTTTACAGGCCTGATTTCACTGATGAGTTGTGACTTCCAGCCAAAGTTGAATTACTGACATTAATGTGCGTGCTTGGCATCTTGTAGAGGTTGTTTACCAGATGACTATAATGATTAATGATTTAAACCGTTTTAAGTGGATAAACAAGTGAGTTTTTTTTGTTGTTTTCACACGACGGTCTCTTTCTAGAATGTCACTGAAAGACTCTTTTCAGGGACACCAGACCAGCACTTTGTGCAACTCCAGCTGTCTATTTTTTTATTGTATTCACATTCATCTGTGTTCTCAAGCTAACTGATATAGTGGTGGTGTTGAGAGGGTAACAGACTTGGGCTATTTTTAGCTTAACAGCGAACTTAGCGCTGAAATTCCTACATTTTTGGAGCCTCGTCTGCTCCTTTCAACAGTATTTGTTTCCTAATCTTAAGAGCGGTAGCTTTAAGCTGTTTGGAAAATATTTTCGACATGGTTGCCTCTTGCATGTATTATCTTATTTTTATGGTATGTCTCAAATTATGCTTTAACACAATCTTTTTTATATTTTACTTTTTTTTTTTTTCCCCAATATTGAATTATAGCTTCTTAGCAGGGCCATTTACTCCACAAAAAGGTTTTATGTAGTCCTGTCCGTCTTTCACCCTATACAAGGAAATTTTTCACACAGCCGTTGAGTTGGGATTTACTGGATCTCAGTCACGCTAGTTTTTTCACGTTTTTCACGCTTGTTTTCACAAACGGCATTTAAAAAAAAAAAGCTTCCTTGTTGTCATTCTGACCATGTAGCCATACAAAGCAAAGAACAACTCCAGCGGTATGAGAGCATGTTGACATCAGACATGCCAGCGGAATGATGGACTGGCAGCCGGAGCGGGAGACCAAATGCTAAGCGGCGAGATACAGATGGGCAGTCAGACAGATAGACCAGGCCACAGAAATGCACACAGGCAAGCTGGCTCGCTGGTCGCTTGACTGTAAAGGCCAACTGGCCGGCCTGTCGACGTAGCTGTCGGAGTAGCTGTCTGCTTTCATAAGCCGCTTGACTGGCCGGCCAGTTGACCGACGAGCTTAATGGTCACATAGTCCGAAAGCGGATCGCTTGTTTTTTCATAAATGTCAAACAGCCATAGGATCATTTTGACTGGGATGTGGAGTGAGCTGGACGGTGTGTGTGTGTGTGTGTGTGTGTGTGTGTGTGTGTGTGTTGTGACTAGAATCATGTTGGTGTGTCAGCACAGTGACAGCGAGACGATTACCACTCATTACCTGACTGACGAACTGCCTGACTCACTGATATGACTGCCTATGTGTGTGTGTGTGTGTGTGTGTGCGCGCGTGTGCGCGCATGTTTACAACATATGAGCATGAATTCCCAGCTGTCAGTCCTCCATTTAGGGCGCAGATTTTTCTTCCAGTGAGGGATGGCAATAAGAAATATGCTGGAGAATGCTTATCTGTCAAGGAAAAAAATGTGGGTTGGTTTTGTGTGTGTGTGTGTGAGAAAACTTAACTTTAGAGTGTTCCTTTGCTGAAATTCCATCACTAAGAGCAACAAAAATAATCACATTGATTATTTATAGATTCATGGTATTTTTAAGAGGCTAAAAAATGTTCAGGGATAGCTCAACAATTGAAAGTGAGTCATTGCAGTATTTGTTGTATTCTTCTCACCTCCTTAGTTAGGGATGTTTTTTTGGCCAAAGAACTCCTTGTAATGTGTAGCCTCCTGCAGCATTTATGAAGAGGCCAGTGTCCACTTCAAGCCTGCGTGCTTTTAACATAAAAAAGTTTTTTATTTTTATGTTATTTATTTATTTATTTTTTAATCGATGCATAGCTGAACCCCCCTGACATCAAATGTGATTTTCCCCTGTCGAACATGCAGAAAATTCAATGATCTGATTTCTTTATAAATCAATATAACTATTAGTTTATTATATAAATGGGTTTTATCAGAATAGTTTGGTTCTTGGAACTGACTCTCTCCTCAGCTAGTTAGCGACCACCTCCATTAGCCTGTTGAGCTGAAGTGATCACTTCAAGGTATCAGGGCAAAATCCACTATTTTGCATTACTCAAGGTTGACTGGTCGTGGTCGAAAAGGCACAAAAAAACGAAAAAAAGCTTGATGGAATGAATTTGATCGCAGACGAGGCTTCAGGGTCTCTGGCTTCAGGGTTGTGAATAGCAACTGTTGGAACTGGGTTTCCGAATGAATTTTTAGTCTGGCTCTTGTCTGAGAAATTTTCTCGGGCAGCTTCACTTGAATTCACAGCGACTGAGTGAAGTTAACAACATGGAGGAGTTTCGAAAATGTGTAAACCTCATCAGAAAATCTATATCTACTAGTCAGCATCAACTCATAGATTTACCAATGAAATAAATGCTCATTAAGTTGATTGTAACATTTAGATCCATCTAGAACAGGGGTGGCCAAACCTTTTGACTGGTGGGCCAAATTGGGTTCTATAATTCAACAGAGGGGCTGGAGCAGCAGGAAAAATATATCATGGAGTATGTAGAAAACTTTCTTTAGTGTCAATTGAAAATGAGTAAAAGCAAAGTTACGACAAAATCAGCGTCTTTGAAGCCCCACGGTATTTAGCTCTTTATGGAATTGACTCACCCTGCCTTTGCCCTAAGACAGCTGGGATAGGCTCCAGCAGACCCCCGTGACCCTGAATAGGAATAAGCGGGTATAGAAGATGGATGGATGGATGGATGGAATTGACTCTTTAAACACTGGGAAAATGGATGCAATAAAGCCATTTTATTATTTACTGACTATTAATATCATTTCTTCAAGTCTGGCGGGCTGAATTAAAAAAACTCAACGGGCCGCATATGGCCCCTGGGCCGTAGTTTTGCCCACGCCTGCCCTAGAAGCAGCTTAGAGTGCCATTGCATGTAAAATTAATTGTAAATGAATTTATTGTTTGAAAATAAATGTAAAAAAATTCAGAGCAAAGCAAACATAACACACGCTGCAGTTTAGCTCGCAAACCTGTAGAATAACATTAAGATTCATTATCGCTGAAAGTGTTTTTTATCATGTGAACACTTTGGTAACATTTTCACACCTTAGCCTCTCCTGCCACTCTGAGTGAGCTCCCACTCTCCCACTTCTGCGAGTCACTATCACACTTCTTTTTTGGCAAGCGCTGTGTTGTTCTTCTTAATTTTTCATTTTTTTTTTTTTTTGTGCTGCATTTCAGCCTCGTGTGGCCGCAGCCTCGTCAACAATCTTGCTTCCGCGCGTGCGCAAGTGAACGGTCAATGTTGCTTGTCGGAGATGCTTTATCATCATTTAACTTGGAACATGTCCTTTTTTTTCCCCCTTGTTTGTTTGTTTGTTTCTCAGGTTGTCCGGATTCATGCTGCCTTCGCCTATAGTGAGCAGCGGATCTATACTGGCCTTGTGGTTCACCACAGACTTTGCCGTCAGCGCGCAGGGCTTCAAAGCCGTGTATGAAGGTAAGGCTGCGTGTGAGGCTGCGCGTGTGATGCCTGAAGGGTGCCGCCGCTGATTGACAGTTTCCACCTCCATAGAACAGCGACTGAAGCGTGCTGGAAAAAAAACAAAACAAGACAAAACAACAGCAAATCTGATTAATAGTAACAGTGAATTTAAAAAAACGGCTGAGTGTTTGAGACTTGGTGCTTGAATGGATGTTGTTCGATAGGAAAAGGAAAAAGGATGAAAACATTGGTCAAGTTATTTTGCCCTACTTTCTCTGAACCGCTCCGTCCGTCTATGATCCAGAACTCATATGTTGTTTATTTGGGCTTAAAACAATTAGTTGCTGAAGAAAAGTTTTTTTTTTTTTCCCGTGCAGGAATCAAAGAAGCAAACTGCTGCCAGTTAAAATAAACTGAGCAAGCAGTGACGTCCGTGCCAGTAGGAAGTACACGGCTAAGCCCTACTTTTGATTTAGGAGATTAACTATTCATGTTTCTATTTTGTGTGGGCGTCTCATAGCTGGCAGCCCGGAGCTGCTGTCTCGGCCATCCCTCTGTGGCTGCGCGCTCCTCTTGGCTCTTATAGTGAGAAGTCGGTGTCGGCGGCGCCGATGCTTGCGTTGACCCTTTGACTGCGCGCTGTTTTTTCCCCGAGACTCGCATGGATCTAATGAACACGTTGTACAAGACTGGGGCACGTCGGCAAGCTTGTTGGGCTGTGACACAATTGCTCAGTGTGACCTTTAGTAGATGCAAACACATGCGCGGATGCATGCATGCAATCAAGCACGCGCTAGCACACACACACACACACACACACACACACACACACACACACACACGCGGTTCTTTTAAGCTCGCAGGAGAGTTCATCTATGAATCATGAACTCTAAATAGCGAGGCGGAACTCCTGAGACCAGCTATACAGTACAACTGCATCCTGCGCTGGCTCCAGAGTGTGACGTGTGAGTAAGGGTTTTACTCCCACCATCAACATGGCAAATCACGGCGTGTGCGTGTTTTGTTTACTCTGGCCGTGTGCCATTTCTCTTTGCGCCGAGGTGAAAGCAAAGCGCTATTTTCTAGGAAGCGCTTTTATTTTTCCTCCTCTTTCCGTCGCTCCGACTCGGGTCCCCGGGGACGCCGGAGTGTGCTTTTCGCCTCGGGAGTCGCCGTGATTGCGTGTACGCGCGCGCACGCGTGTGCTTTGTGCAGTTTGAGTTCACGCGCCCGTTTGCTTCTTTCCGACATGTCTCCCTGCTAATGCCGTTCCCTCTCAGCGCCTTGTTGTGAATGGATTTCCCAGGCTTTGCGGATGCGAACGTGCATATGGAAAATCAAATGATGTGGTGTCTGCGGATGCAGGGAGATGCAAAGCAAACTGTACATTTATTTTATATAAATGCTGTTGTGTGCAGTCTAATAAGAGCTTAGCTCTTCCTTACATCTCTAAGCAGATTAGTTTCACTGTAAGTTATAAAGCCAGACGAGTTTGAGGTCCCGTTTTACATCTCAGGCGACGGGAAACGATTTGCAAACCTCCTGTTTTACTTTTTATTAAATGCAAACGTGCAGCTATTTACTGTATATTGACAAGTGACAAGTTTTAGTTCTCATTAAAAACATCTTTGTACATCAAAAGTACGTTTTATTTTTCATAGATGAATCAAATGAAGTTTTCATATCGCAAATGTTTATTGTACGCATCTAAAAGTATTAATATTGGTATTGGTATCGAGATTTTAGCCCTAGTATTACTTGGTATTTGATCAAAGTCACAGTGGTATGGCACATCCCTACTCTACAGTGTGATTCTTACATGCCAACTATTCTACGGTACATGTTTCAGTTTGATTACTGTCCTTTTCCTACAAAATGCCCATTAAAAAAATGGTAGTCAAGTGCTGGTTTCTTAGAACTGGCAAATCAAAATCTAAAATAAAATAAATAAAAATAAAAGAACAACATTTTCTGATTCTTACGTCAGCTGAGGTTACAGCTGCATTCCTGATCGGTCCATGGCAGTCCCAAGCGCTGCATAACTCTGTGATGTTTTTCATTACCATGCAGTGGCGCCGATTGAAGGGCAATCGTTGCTCACACAAGTTGCTTAACAGTGGCTGAAGAGCTCCAGAAAAAAAGCGCATCTTATAAAGTTAAGGCTGATTCTAACAGGGTTGAAGTTCAGACACTATGCTGTGTGGCCTGGGCCAAGGGCTCGTTTGAAAAATACAAGCTGAGGTTTTGTATAAGGGGAAGGAATTGAAATGTAACAACAACTTGGCTAAGCTAGACTTACTTCCAAACGTAGCTGAAATGAAAACATGGCTGTGGTTTTATTACACAAGAGTTTTGAACCTTAACTGTGTGCAGTTAAACCTTCATTGATGATGTTTTTTAGACGGAGAGATCAGCATGTTGCCTGAAGGCTGAATTCTAGTCAGACTAGTCGGGTACACAGCATCATAGGTCTGATGCAGACGGGGTCAGTTGGTGAAGGACAGTGTTTTATTCGCTTCCATCGCTGTGTACACAATCTTTTGAAGGACACAAAAGTAAATGAATCTCAGCTACAAAGGAAGCCGGTCATCAAATGCAATGCTGACAGTGTCGGAGCCTTGGTGCAACATGAATGACGCAGCTTTGCTGGGGGTTTTCAAACTGGGTGAAGGAAAAATATGACACAGTACGCGTGCATGACTGAATTATTCAAAACGAGAAAGGTCAATGCAATTCCCTCACAGAAGCAATTTCTGCACTCAACATGGTGGCCCTGACACTTTCAATGCATGTCACCATGGAAAATATTTGTGACAAATTAGAGATTTGAATCAGCTGCAAATCGCAGAGAGATCAACGACATGTGGAATGTGTTCATGAGCCATTGTGCAAATTAAACCATATATATTTTTCAGGAATTATTATTTCTCACTCAAGATGATTGCAGCCGGACTGGCAAAGCCGATCTGGCTTCCAAATTTTTTTTTCTTTTTACATTTTTCAAGTTCACAGAGTTTTCAATTGAAAGCTGCAGAGCTGCTATGCATATAAACCATAATACTAGATCAGGGTCTCCCCTAGGATTTCTTAAAGCTGTGGTGGTGGCCTGCATGGGAGGCGGACAGCCGCGCCATGTCGTGCCACTGCCGCTCGGCACCAAAATTGTTTTATAATGATGACAAATAAGAATTTTTATAACTAACAGTTTATTTATTTTTTCCCAGAAGAACAAAAATCAAAAATCTACTTGCAAAGATCGCATCCTTTCTGAGAACACTGGATTTTTCTTGATTTTTTTAAAGAACAATTTGAGGGCTCTCTCACACGGGAACTCACGCAAGAGGTTGCCTTCATCTGTGTGGGACAGCCAGGGGCTGAACTTTGCCATTTCTATCCATGTTGGGTCCCAGCCAGATTCACTGCCTTTGCTTTTTTTTCTTACTTGGGACCTCTCCTCCGTCCCTGCACTGTGCACCCTCCTGCTCTGCGTCTCCAGCCTTCTCTCCTCCACTCACTGTCTCAACTGATCCTTCCTGATTCAGTAGCTGAAATCGGTATCTCAACATTAAAATGCAACGCTTGCCATTAAACATTTGGTTATTTCTACTCCTCGGAGCGTGACGCTCGACATCACCACAACAATGAGCGTCCTTTTGTTACCTGACCCTCGTCCTCGGGAATGTTTCTCTTCTTCTGAAAATACTTTCAAATACTCATCTGAAATCGCAACCAGCGACGAGTCAGGACAACGAGCTGATATTAAGCTAGGTCGAGATGATTCACACGTGCGGGACAAACACACGCCATAAATGAGTTAAAAGTTACTTTCGGTAGCAATGTCAAAAAAAACATTCATTCATTAATTCTCCCTCCGCTGTTTTTATTTTTATTTTTTTGGGGGGGAGGGGGTGCGGGAGACCGCGAGTGCTAACTGTGCTCTGCTCACAGGTGTGAGCTTGCAAACAGAACATTCCAATGTGCGATTTTCAAAATAAAGCGTCGTAGAGGAACTTCACTCAGTCATAGGGCAGTCAGTTTGGAATGCAGTGTATGAATTGAATCCTGCTTTATAAAAGGTGACAAGTTCCCAAACCTAACTTGCATAAACCCCCTGACGTCTGAAGGCCCCCCCCTCAAAGGCAGCTTTTTACCCCCGTTGTAACTTTTTTTTTTTTTTTTTTTTTTTGCCGTCTCACTGACTTGTCAAAGCTGCATTGAGCGCTGAGCACACTATGGTGCTCTGTCAAGGTCCATCAGGCTGCGACGGGGACGTTTTAGATTCACTTCATTGTGGCTCGCTTTTGAAAAAAGCCGTCGGAAACTCCTCCATATGCCGGAATCAAACCTACAATCACTGGGCTGATTAAACGGATCGCAAGTAAGAATAAAAGTTATTTATCAGATATGGGTCTTTCAACGGTCTTTCCTGCCTTTGCTCTGTTCCTGCTTCACCCTGCTGCACCCTTCTTTATTTCCCCGTCCTTGTTCTCTCCCGTCTTTATCTCAGCCTCAACAGCCTCAATCTCTCTTTGTCTGCTCCTCTTTCGCATGGCAAGTTCTGTTAACACATCTTTCAGCGCTTTTCCTTTATTAGAGGAGACCAGATGTAACTCTTAGTGCGAACAAATGGCTCACTGATAGAGCACAAGGAGCCGGGAAAGGGCCGAACACAGACGCGGGCGGACGGCAGGAGGGAAAGAACCAAAATAAAGCTGCGTGCGGTGAAAAGCAGCGTCGCGCTAATAGAGACGCGGCTTTGCTAAGTGAGGATGCAAAGGGGCTGGTGGAGGAGAGGTGTGGAGGAGAGGTGTGGAGGGGGGGGGGTGTG
Source organism: Nelusetta ayraudi (assembly GCF_046127955.1). Lineage (NCBI taxonomy): Eukaryota > Metazoa > Chordata > Actinopteri > Tetraodontiformes > Monacanthidae > Nelusetta > Nelusetta ayraudi. The sequence continues at coordinate 11,402,089 of NW_027466052.1, read as the reverse complement.
TGGAGGAGGACGGCAACAAGGACGAAGGGCGGACTGAAAAAGAGTGGAGGAGGGATTCCGTTTCCTGACCATTGTCTCCAACGTGCCACAGCCACTGAAGAGGATAAACATCCCACTAGCCTCTGAATTAAAAAAGAGACGGACTTGAAGCGCTTCATCTTTTATTAACAGAAGTGCTCTTTTGAATACATCTAGCATTCAGGTGCATCGAGGTCCCAGCAGGAGATTTTTTATTTATTTCATTTTTTTTTGAAATTCAAACCTGAAAGTCTGTGATCGCCCACAGCGTCCTCTCTGCCACGAAACATTCCAGAAATATTAATACATTCTGTCCTCAGAGGCCCAGGAAACCATCAGTGAGCATCACGCCCTAGTGGCCCGCTCACATCTGCATCCGCCGCCGTGGATTTTTTTGGCCAAGCGGTCGAAAATGCCTCCGTGTGCTCCTCGCCGGAACCTGCGCATGTGCTGAGCAGCCGCGGTGCCAAAGGCTTTAGGTGATGAATATTTCAACTCTAAAGGGGTGATCGTCGTTCAGAGGGAGGGCGGGAGCGCCGGCGGCGCTCCTCCACCGCCCCCCGCGGTTAAGTGCTGCAGCCCATAGGGAGTGACCTGCCAGACACCAGGCCCTATTTGCTGCTCAGCATCAGGCTTGAACTGCCCAGAGAGCAACGAGAAGTGCAGGAGACGGAGCTGAGTGGCGCTCTCGGCCTCCTGGCCTCTTTGGAATTCACACCATGCGATCAGTGTTGGAGCGTAATCTATTACTAAGTAATCCACTACTGTAATTAAACTGCTTTTCGAGTAATGGAGTAATGTAACGGGATTACTGTGGCAAAACTGGTCATTATATCATAATCACATGATCAAGTAACGATTTTGTTACTTTGCCAAAATCTTCTAATTATTTGAACAATATGGGCTGCATGTGCAAAAGGCACCAGTGCTGTGCACGAGTTGGTTCTGTGAAATGTGCAGTTTGTGTTCAGAGAGCAAACGTTCAATCATGTTAAGAGGACAGAGGCAATATTTGGAATTGCAAAATTTGTACTTGAATAAAGTTAATTCCAAACCACTGAGCAACGGTTACTTTATCTTTTTGAACTAAATGAATTAGTAATTACTAATCGATTAATCATGAAAGAAAGTAGCAAAAGAAGTAATTAGATTAAGGAGTAATCAGTAATCAGTTGTTGCATTACTTTTACGAAGTTATCCCAACAACACTGCATGCGATCCAGTTGGATGTTGGCGAACCCAACTGCCACCATTGACCGGAATTTATTCATTTAGTTGCAAAAGGAATAACATGCAGTACGTAACGTGAAGCACGTGAATCCATCAAGACGTGATTTAGTTACGAGAGCGGGGCGGCTTTGAAAGCAGGTCCGTCAGCGCGCTCGTCTGCTCGGAGTTCTCGTTGACTCCCAGCACCAACGTTTCAACGTGACGACAAAGTGAAAACATCAACTTCAAAGTCTCCCCCAATGCACGTACACACACACACACACACACTCAAACGCGCGCATACGCACACACGCACTATGAGAGAAAGAGGCCGAATGTGCAGTTCTCAGTCCCTAGGCTAGCTGCAGAGCTTCCCCTCCTGTTGAGGGACTTCTGTGGAAATAGGGGGGTAGGACTTGGAAACCGTTTAAAGGGACTCTGCACATTAAACCCAAGCGCGTGCACGCACACACACACACACACACACACACACGCTCACATAACACAAACATTTTTTACGTGTGAGCCAAGCATATGTGCACGCAAAACACGCATGACTGTCTGAGATTACAGGAACCGCTCTGAGCAATAAGAGGGAATAAAGATAAGATGTAAACACAAAGCAAACGAAGGGGGGGGGTAGGGGGTAAAAGCCCGTTCGCGCGTCTCCGTGTGTGTTTGTGTGTCACGGGTCACACGTAATTTTTTCCCCCCCTCCCTTCTTGTTCCTGTTGTCACAGTGACGCCGGCCATGCTGCGGGTTAATACGGGCTATCAGCGAGCCGCCGCTTTACATCGTGTAATGTGCGAGTGCCTGACCCCCCCCCCCCCCCCTCCCCCCTTAACGAGTCCGCGAGCGCGCAGGCCCTTTAGCCCCTTTAGCCTCGGCGTCTCCCGCCCTCTCTCTCTCTCTCTCTCCCTCTCTCTTTGGGCTGGCGTGGAATCCATTAGCGCCGCCCCCTCCCCCCCCTCCCTCCCCCCCTTCCGCCCAACTCTAACCGACTTGTTGCGAGGTTTCCGCTCAAACTGTGGCGAGAGCCCCGCGGCCGCCGACCGTTGGAGGCGACGCAAACAGATCACAACCTCCTGCTCGGGGATTTTGCACCCTTGGACATGATGTTACACATGAGAGAGATTTATTCATCTCGCATTTGCGGCCGTGTTTCTGCATCGCCTCTAGCGCCGCGGCTTTCTCCGTGGTGCGCTTTCCTCCACAGGAATTTGCCTCGCTAAATCTTCGAGGACTAAAAATAGCTTTTGGGGCTGGAGACAAAAAAAAGAGCCCGGCTGTTTATGTTGTAAATGCAGCTTTTTTTTTTTTTTTTTTTTAACATAAACGATGGGATAAATGAAGGCAAAACGGTATTTGATCGAGTGTAAAAGTGTAGTTGTTTTTACTTGAAATCCCGCCGTGAGATTCTAAATTGCTTGCAGGGTGAAACTGTAGTTTGGTGATCATTTTTTATTTTAATGTTACTCATCTCATTTACGACCAAAGGAATCATGTTTCGTTGTGCATCAGGCTCCGCTGCTTTGTTGTTTCATTAAATTTCACATTTCCACCCAGCGACGCTCCACTTTTTTCCCTTCATACTGGCAGTTGGCATCAGACGGAGGGCACCATGGGGCGGCGAGACCCGTTTAATCACGGCAGCCTTCAATCTGCATCCCATCGGCGCCCTCGGCAGAAGCTTGCTGTCAGCTGTGCGTCCCGCTGCGCTCAAAGAGCAGCGAGAGGTCAAAAAGTCTCTGACATCAGACGCGTGCTGTCCTCAGCCCTTTTTAATGTTGCATGAACATTTTCCGTACAGGAATTCAGAGCGATGGGCCGGCGTGTCGAGACTGCCGGCGATTCAACTGGACCTCGTGTCGCATCGTCCTTCGCTCGACGCACGAGGGTGGGAAAAAAAAATGAAACAAATGTTGATTGTTGGAGGACGTATGCAGCGGTGAAGGAAGTCGAGATATATAGAGAGCAGTGCTGCGAAAAGCACAAATTCCTCCCACATTCGTCGGTTACGGGCCGGTGTTTCTGATGCGTATGTGGATTTTTCCCCAGAGGTGCAGGTCAGTATTTCGTATTGCTGCTCATGAAAGATGCAAAATATAAGCCCTGTGCTGAGCTTAATAAAAAAAAAAAAAAGAAGAAAAAAAATCATTGCAATTTAAATTACGTGACTTTGTGTACAGTAAGCGGAAACAGAACCTTGGAAATAATCAATAGTTTATTACAAATTTCCAGAATCAGCGTATGTGGGACCGGGGATTGTCGAGCATAAAGCATCTGGTCAGTGGAAGTACTGGCGAGGGCGGGGATGCATCCCAAGTATCTGCCCACTGTTTTCTCCCCTGTTTGTTGACTTCTTCTGGTCTGCGCAGCCTGAACCGGCGCCTCTGACTGCCGACTCACCAAAAAATGTGTCTTTAAATGCGTGTCCTAAGCTGCTGTTCCGCCCCCACCCCATCTCTCAAGTCTGCCGGTTTGAGGGACAGTGGAACGGTTTCCTCTCCTCGACGGCCGTTTATTTCCCGCATCCACAGAGAGAGACCTACATTTATTATTGAGAAACGGGCTTGCGCCATCTGCTCCGAAGCTGGAAGGCGGACTTTCCGTTCCGCTCCGACCCGCCGTCCCGTTAAAACAATCAGACGTCTCTCCCGGTGGTCCGATGAGCACCAGCGCCTGTCGTCCTCCGCGTGCTCGCCACAAGGGGGCACGGATGCACGTGCGCTTGATTTAGTATTGATAGATGAACAGCGATAAGGACTTCTAATTGGATCAGGGGATATTGAGCTGGAAGGTTTGGCGCAAGGGACTAAAGGCCATTTCAAAGGAACACGAACTCACTTGGGTTTAGTCCTTGATTAGCTCGTCGATGAAATCACTCGTTCGCGCGAACCGACGCAACGGGTTTTATATGTACATGTAAAATATTATCTGTTTGAAGTGGAAATGGCTGCGGTGGCGGAAATTAATGGGCTCGGTGTAAACATAATGGGATGTTATGAATATTGCTTTGATGTACAGATGGGGACGTCTTTAAAGTGGAGCACACTCGCAGGCATGTGCGCAGCAGGCCGACGAAGCGCAAGCACGCACGCGCGCACGCACGCCGCGCAAATCAATACTGTCGTTGCGGTGTTTAGCATATGAAGGCGGTGTTTGCCAGAGCGTGCTTACAAGATGCGCAAGAGAAAAGATGCCTTCTTTTTGTTTTATTTCTTTTTTTCTTAATTCTCAAGTGAATGAAGACGGAGACAAACGCAACCTGGGGAAGGAAATGTCAACTCACTTATTTGTTCGGCGGGATGCCAATGATTTTGATCACTGACATTTGCCGCGTTACTCTGTTGCCGTTTCGCGGACTATTTTAGCTCGCCATCGACCTGTTATCCCTCGCCGCTATCGGTGTCTGCGTGCCCTTCGCTGGGAATAATAAGTCGGCCGATGAATTCAGCAGGGAAGCCTCTCGGAGCAAACACAGCAAATCATTAAAGGAAGGGAGGACTGCTGGCGGATTTGATCATTTGGAAGTCCCGTGCTGCTGCGAATTTTTGCTGGTAATGTGCGCCAGTGTGTGCGCGTGTATGTGTGTGTGCCTGGGTGTGTGTTTGCTGCAGGTATTGAGAGACAGTGTGGGAGAACAGGGACGATCAGTCCATTACTCTCTTAACCTGTATTGACTGGAGCACCGTGGGCAGCTCCTCACTGTGGAAGTGTGTCATATAATGCTGTTGCTACTGACGCCAGCAGTAGTTTGCTGCATCGATTTAAGAAGCAATGTCAAGTGTCTTGCAGTCTGCTTGCGTTCTGTACGTGTGTGTGTGTGTGTGTGTGTGTGTGTGTGTGTGTGTACGTGCGCGAGCGCATGTGTTTTCCATTAAATCCTATTAAAACCGTCCCCCAACTGTAAACTTGAACCTGAACTCAATTCATACATCGACTGCTTGCAATTCTGTGGTATGCTGAGCGCAGAGACTCAGCACAGAAACCATAGGGTGTGATCTTGGGTGCAGAAACTAAACGAAGCATCCAGTTCATATTCAAATTGAGACTGGGGGTAAAAAAAACAACAACAAAAAACAGCTTCTTACGTTTTTACTGCTAAGCCAAGCAGAGCGGCGGTAAACACCGCTTTCAAAAAAAGAGCTCACAAGCCACTGGAAACACCTCAAGTGAATTACCACTTTAGTTTTTAATTAGAAATAGTGTTGCTGTAGAAGTGCAAAAATCTCCCAAGCAGACAGAGCAGCGGCTCAGACCTTCCTTCCACTCCTCTGGTGGACACCACCAACATTATTCAAAGTTTGTGGTTCTGTTTTTTGTTTTTTTCCCTTCCTCTTCTCAGCACTACATTGTGTTACATATCTTGTGAATTCTTTAATTAACGTGGGAACTTGCTGGTCTCAGCACAGCTGCAGCAGCAGTAGCCAGATGTAGCCCTGATGTAGTCCAGTGCCACTCCAGTGTGAGGCAAAGTCTGGATCAACCAGATTTCCACCCATTCTGTTCCTGACAGGTGCGCACACACACACACACACACACACACACACACACACACCTGTGCGCAGAGTTTTGTCATCGGCTTCACACCATGCACAGCGGACAAGATGAGATGTAAGTGGTTTGAACCTCACACCTCTAACAGTCTGCCCGCGCCTCCTTAAGGCCTCCTCGACTCTCAGCAGCAGCCGGCGCCGCTTGCAGAGGTGGAATGCGGTTTCTAATCTGTGCGTATCTCTGCCGCCGTGGCGCTGCTCCGTGGACGTGTCCTCTTCAGGATATCTCACCATATCTGGAGGTAAATTAGGGAGCGTATTACATTTCGAAAACTGTGCACCGCAGCATTTTCACCTCAGTCTTATCTGAGGACCTGGAACATCTGTGGGGCTTCCCTCCGCTCTGAGTCCACCCCCAGAGGAAAGCACTCTGAGTCAGGGCTCTCACAGGGTACAGCGCACTTGCATGCTGCTGATATAACACTTGTGTTTTACGCATAGTCAGCAGGCTCTTGAAGTAACGCGTAACAAGTGACAGTGTTATGCAAAATGGCTTATTATATCTGCGAGATTGAATAAAGTCGGCACCAAGTGTGCGGCACCTAATCAGAACGTCGCTGAACGCAGACTTTTTTTTTGTTTTGTTTTCTCACTCAACAGAGGAATAATCAAAGGACTGGGTTAACTTCTCAGTGGCTTATTATCTTATGGTTTTGTTTTCTTAAGATTTCTTCGCGGCCTCATCCCATTCATTCGTCTTTGAAACTGCGGGAAATGAAATTGCCTTCTTTAAATGGGCTTTGGACAGTCTGATTAGACCCAGTGTGAAATTCTCATTGCTAAAACCAAACGAATAAGACCTGTGCAGACAATAACGAAAGCCTGCAGATTGTCAATCATGGTAATGGTGGATATTTATAGTTAAAAACATATGAAAACACTGTAATGGAGGTGAGAGTTGTTGCCTGGATGGCAGCTGTCCACTGGCTCTCTCACAACCTGGCTTTTAAAGCGCAACCTTAGAGGTGAAGCCCTCTGGTGTCCATCACTTGGTCTGGCAATAGTAGTAATAGCGACTATAGAATGTACTGTACTGAATGTTGCACTGCAGTCAAGGCAGAGCGGTCATTAGACTCCTACTGAAGAGCATCGTAAACTGCTGTCCTCATCAGACATTAGCATTTGTTTTGTTTGCTTGTGTCACGGTCATTACAAGGACAGCTTGGTCCTTGTTTCTTTGATGGAAACTTTCATGGAAATACGTGGGTTGTGATGATTTCTGGTCATTAACGACACAGACGGATAATAAAACTGATTACAGCATGGGGCAACTTCAATCTCCCCTTTAGTGCCGTCATCTGATAATGAGACGAGTGCGATGTCATGTTCACTTTGTTGGAGATGACTGTGATGAGGGCTCGGTCACAACGCACCATTAGTCTTTGGGCCCGCAGTGGCGGCGGATTCCCTGCCTCTCGATCCTCTGACTGAATGAAGAGATGCCGTGAGAGGGAGAGAGAGAGGGAGAGAGAGAGAGAGAGAGAGAGAGAGAGAGAGAGAGAGAGAGAGAGAGAGAGAGAGAGAGAGAGAGAGAGAGAGAGAGAGAGAGAGAGAGAGAGAGAGAGAGAGAGAGAGAGGAACCTGGCGATGGTGCAGGGCTTCCAATGTTATCATAAGGGGGAGCGAGGCTGCTCCAAATTGAGACCTAATTCTGGTGGAAACAGCCGGACAGGTGAAATAGGGCGATTGCCATGAAACACCTGGTGATTCATGGAGGAGGTGATGTGAGGCTACAGATGCTGTGGAGGTATTGATTTTCCTGCTCAATAATCTACCGCGAATAGAGTTTTCAAAGTCAAACAGACACCGAACTCATACGTCAAACGCAGGGTCAGCAGGCAGGGGGCGATCCACGCTGTAAAAATATACACATGTTGAAGAAAACATATTATTGTTGGTATTCTTAGCTAACCTCTGTTTCCACTGTCAATGAATATTTATTTCACCGTCAATGGGTCTCACCTGGTAGCTCGTCGCAGCCGCATTCAGGGACCTTCACAATGTGAAGACTTTGAATAATGCGGCTTTTATCCACACTTCTGTCATGCTGAGGCCTTATCTCGTCAGAAGAATATTGCAGTTCAATGGAGTTCATTTGCAATTGCCTAATTGGAGTGGGGCAGAAGGGGAGGGAATGGATAAAAACATTTCTGTAGGTTTTTTTTTTTTTTTTTTTTTTTTTTTTTACTTACATCACTCCATTTTTTCAAAACGTGATGAAATCTGTGAGAAAATGTTTGAGGCGCTCGGTGCACCGTCCTCTCTGACTCTGCCTCATCCATCCATTCAGCACCTCTCTGGCTTCACTGTTTGAATGTCTAACTCTGCTGCAGCCTCACACTTTTAATCTTTAACACATCAGTGCTTTCCAAGGAAAGGATGCAGCCTATTTGTATTAAATTCTGCCTGTGGCCCCGCGACAGTGGCGCCGGTGCCTATTTCTGGAGTTGTTTTGACGCCTTGCTCCTGGCAACTTTTTTTTTTTCTCCCTTAAGGGGACGTGGGGTGTTAAACCAGAGCTTTAAATGAACAAACCTGCGTGTATCTTGATTTGCGCTCAGGCTACATGCGCTGATCTCACCTGTGAGAGATGTAAGTAATACGACATTAGACAGCCGCTTTATGCAAGTTAGGAGCGTGATAAAGTTTTTGGGTCACAGTGCAATGGTATTAATGCATCACACTGAAGCTAACTGCTGCTCTAGCAAAGGTTATGCACTCTGTTTGGATAGTGGAAGCGCCTTACTCTTATCAGTCCTTAAAAAAAAAAAAACGATCCATCGATTGACCTCTAAATCAAATGCTTCTGCAACTCAAGAGAGCAAGATACAAAGTGACCCTGAAGTTAAACTAACATTTCTTTTCAACCGTTTCCAGCCAAAAAAAAAAAAAGGTGAAGATTGTAAGCAGGATTAGGAAACAGCACAGTTTTATGTTGCCCTCGCTTGTTTCTGTTGGTGCAATAGCACAACAATCATTTCTTTTATCATTTCATATTCCATATACATAAGGATAGCTGCAATAGTGTTCTTCTGGTTGCACGACATAATCATGAGCATGATATCATTATCATTACAGCAGGTCTGCAGCACTTAAAGCTGAAAGCTGTAAATCTGGAACATTAGAACTAATTACAAACACGGGGAGATTTTTCTTCCACTAAAGTAACACTTTTCTCTTTCTGTACAATTTCCAATTTATCATCATCTGATCCCTGTACTGGTGGTTCAGAGAACCAGAGAGTAATGCTCTTTTTATTGCTTAGGTCACAATGCATTTCCAGAGGAGATCTGTTACAATTACTTCACGTGATGTTTAACTGCCGGTTCGGTAAGTTTGTTAAAGCTTAATTATGATGTTTACCAACCGACTTTGTCCTTGTGTAACGTCGACGGCAGCAGATGTGTGCAGAATCGGAGATGAGCGCTCGTTGTCTTGATTACAGCTAATCGTGGTGCCGTGCGTTGAGAGAGAACGCGGCTCGAGCGCTGGAGTGCACTGCGATCGCAACAAAGCCGCTCCAAAGAAACAATCAGATGTCTAGTTTGTTGTCAACACAAACCCGTACGCGCTTATGTATGTCCGGGCTCATGTCAGGGCTTCCTGGTTCTAATGCAGATCACACTCTAAAACCACGGCTGCGGCGAGAGGGAGCGGAATTCAAAGACTGCGGATCGTCAAGGTAAGGTCCCGCTACAAAGCCACACAAGCAGCAGCAGTAGCAAAGGTCGCTGCATCTGTAGCTATGCAATATCAGCTGCATGAGAAAGTGTGAAAAATATATCACCAAACACACCTGTTGGACTCATCTTGTGTTGAAATCCCAGCAGGAAAAAACAACCTACACTACAAATTAGGAGCAAAAAGTATTAGGTTGTTTAAAATGCTTCATTCTTGTGTATATATGTTGAGATTTGCTCGCTTAATTTTCCCCTTGTGATAATTTAATCAGGGGCAAAGTGGGAAGTCAGTCCTGTTAAGTGAGCATTTGGGCCTATAGCGAAAGTTGTGTCTCTTAAACCCAAGAGCCAAACTCTGCCTTTGCACGACTCCGGAGAGGCGAAAAAAAAAATAGTGCGCGCATGTAATTTTATGTAGAGAAAAGCAGCCAGAGACTACTTCTTATTGTTACAGACAACAACTGGGATATTAAATGAAAAAAAAAAGAGGAAGAAAAAAAAAAAGCCAGTGCAGGAGACAAGAGGATGGAAATGAGAGGGCGAAAGGAGAGCTGAGGGGAGAAACAAAAAAAACAAAAAAAAAAGGATTCATCACAAAGCAAAAGAAGAAGAGAGGTGAGCAGAGTGTGAGGAGAGGAGCGGGAGAGCTGACTGGAGAGGGAAGGAGAGCAGACAATCCCTAGAATACCAAGCACTCCACTGGCCGAGAGAGGGGAAGAAGAGAGGAGGGGAGGGCTTGCGGTGAAAGATGGAGAGCATCCGCAGAATACCAAAGAGCGGATAAACGCTTGGAGGCTTTTCAAGTCATTCCCACATTAATTCCGACGTCGCCGCTCGTTAAAAATAGCGGTGCATTTGTTTGAACCCCCCGCGCCGCTTGTTCCACAAGGCTGCATTGTTACCTGCTCGGAAAACATCCACACTTGGAAATTCACATGTGTACGCGCCGTTTGTCTTTGGAGGCAATTTGTCTTTTATTCACAAACGTTGCAGCTGTGGAGCAGCTGGGTGGTCTGAGCGGGGAGCACAGAATGCAAAACTGATAGTAAGAAAAGAAAGAAAGAGAACTGACTCTTACAATCATGCCCGCTTGGCTGAACTTGTACCTTCTCCCAAGATGCATTCTGCCTGAGAAGTGCCCAAAAATAGAACGCGCCGCTCGGGCGCACGCCGCTCATACATATATACCTTCAGAGGCAGCTACGTCTCCCTGGGGTTCACACTGAGACAAATGCACGGCAGACAGGCCGCAGACGCACATAAATTGGGACTCAAGACGGTCGCGTTGTCCCACCTGAACCGATCGTCTCTCGTTAACGACACGGAGAGCGAGAAATAGCGCGGCTGTGACATTAAAGGAGGTAAATAACAGCCTGCACAAGCCGCATTCCAGCACCTTTTGGGACATGTTGTGTAACCAAGAGCTCAGACTGGCAAGATTTGCAGCTTTACTGTACCCTGTATATTCAACACAGGGCTCAACAACTCTTGATGTTTTTCACTTTTTTTTCTTTTTTGCTGATTTTTGTTTCTAACCCTAAACCTTCAAAGGCGGAGGAAATGAAAGCGGGGGAAGAAAAAAAAAAAAAAAAAAAAAAATTCCTCCCTCAAATCTATTTGCATGTGAAATTGGGGTCTGTTTGGTAAAATGTACTGAGATGATGACGATGGAAGTTGTTCCATCCTCACCTGTTAGCGACACTGTACTGCGGTTTGAAGGAGGGAGTAATTGCGCCTTAATGACTGCATGGCATTTACGCGTATCCAGCTTCTGCTCTTAATCACGGCAAAGTATTTGTTGTTTGTTTCACGTCACTTTCCGTGCCGCCTGCCAGCGACACGACCCCACACTCGCCTGTGTTCTCGGCTGCTTATTAAATGCTCTCTCTTCTCCTCGGCATCAAGCTGCGCGCTTTAAAAAAAAAACAAAGTTAAAAAAAAAAAGAAAAAAAAAACCCTCTGTAACCAACCTCTGTAGTCTCTTTCTCCTCATTTTCCCCCCAACAATTTCATCCACTTTGTCATTTCAGGTTAGCTGGTCCACAGCGCCATGGCTGCGGGGCAACCTTGTGCCTTTTAGAGTGCCTACTGAGTGTGTTAGTAGTAAAGGAGCGGCGGCGGTGGTGGGGGGGCTGGTAGCAAAAAAAAAAAAGCGCAGTAACACAGAAAAGACGAGTGTTGCTTGTGGGAACAGCCAAACAGATGGCAGCCAGTCGCTTTATTTTCTGCAGCTGAGAGGTCAGCGTCCCGTTCTCGTGTCACCGCCGTGTCGAGGCCGCCGCCGATCGCCCTGCTTTCCAGTATCACAGCCGTAAACGGCAAAAATAAAGTAGAGAGGACGATGTCTGCCTCTTCTTTAGTTCTCCATTCCATACCTGCTGCCACTGTCGGCCTCTCAGCTGCTCTCCTCCCCTCCACGAACCATGAGTCAGACTGTGTATGTGAAGCAGCAGCAGCGGCTGGGGGGGGGGGGGGGGGGTGAGGTGTGTGTGTAGGCAGGAGTTGTCTACCTTCTCTATTGTAGCACTCCTGATCCTGGCGTAGGGGTGGGGATCCAAAGGGTAAAAAAACAAAAAACAAATACATGAATTAATAGTATGGAGTCCCAGTAAGCAAAGCAAGCCGGAGTATTGATGTATTCTCTATTGTGGACACACAGTTAAATATAAATACAGCACAGAGAGCCGTGCTGCCTGTGCGTCTCATGCCTCTCTATCACTTTGATCTCCTCCACAGACCTAATGTAATATGTCAGCTACTGCACTTCTCTCTCCTCTTTTCTACTCTACTCTAACCTCTAATCTGCTCGACTTCCTTCCGCCCTGCTTGTCTGGAGCGCCTTCTCCACTTCACCTGACTCTACTCTACTCCCATCGAGCCGAGCCAACTCCAAATCATTGCTGCGTGGTCTACAAAGTGGACACGCTCTGCTAGCTGTTTGTTTTTGTACTATATGTTCCAGACAGATCTGGGGAGGAGGGGAACATGTGAGCACAACAGTTTCTGACAGTTGTGGTTTGCCATAAAAATTGACAGTGGCAGCTATTTTTATTTATTTTTTTAGATTGTGCCAGATAACATAACTCGAAAAGACAAACATTCAGGGTGCAGAGTTCAAAAAGAGTTATTTCATTCATTCTTTTTGTTAGTAGACCATCACTGGCCCTTACTGGCCCTCGCCAAGAAGATAGTGGATTGTCTTGCGTCGATATGTTGGGAGTTGTTTGTTTGATTTAACGAGGAGTTCATGTTTTCGCCTTCATAGAGTTTCTTAAGTAGCACTCACACCTGTTTTAGGACACACCATTACTTTTGACGACAATTACTTTGATGCCATGTTTCTCATTTCAACAACAAACAGGACTGCTGTTAGAAAAACGGTCCATAAGATTACATTCTGCATTACAACGCAGTCATATTTTTAATTTTAAGATGTGTTCTTTTTGTGATGGAAAATGTTTTTAATACTTTTGTTTCACCACGAATCACAACTCTTTTCTCAGTTGCTAATATACAGTAACCAAAGTAATAGTAGATGTTCAGTCTAATTCAGCAGTTTACGCAGTGGCATGACGGTGTCTCTTGTTGATTTTTCCAAATTGTATAATTTGCATTCAACTTTTCTTCCTCTTTGGATCAAGATGGCCTGGCTACAGGCTCCATGGTGGCTAAACACTTTGAACAGTGCCCAAATGTAAATGGTGTTCACATTTTTGAAGTGAGTACTCTGTTGGGAAACTTGAGTTCCTGCCACAAATAATCTAAAAAAAAAACAAAACATTATAAGAAATGTCCTTGGGGAAGATAGCAGTCTGTAAAAGTTTGCATAAGACAAATGGCGTTTGAAGCAAGATGATCTGTGCCTTTTTATTTAGTCTGACATTAGCAAGTCATTACCCTGTTCCTGAGGGTCCAAGCGTTCATCAGGAGAGGTGGACCATCATGAGGGACCTGCTGTTGCACACACATATTACATTCATAATATGTTTACATATTACATATAGCTGCACACATGACCAGAGTCCCTGTTACACTGCAACACGGTGTAATGTTTGCTTTTCTTCAAGGCTCCGACAAGTCAAACTGCAAAAATAAAGACACATTAAAAACATGGGCTGAAAACATGTTTCAAAAAAACACACACACATTTGTATTTAATACATTTACTGTAAGATTTAAACTTGGAAGGTTGTGATAAAGCAAAAAAAGTATTTTTCATAAAAGCCCTACATTTCTTCTTTTTTTCTTTTTTTTCCCCAAAGTTGCCATCCAGTTTGAATGAAACAGCCGCCAGTGCATCATCCAAACTAATCTCTCTTTGTCTGTCTTTTGTCATTTAAAAATCTCCGTCTTTTTGTGAAGCCTTTCCGCTAAAATACCAGATTTTTCTCGGGTCGTGCCATTTCCAATGAACAATATGAGTGAAGTTCTTTGCAGGGAATAATAAAAGACCGCTATAACTCAGCAGAACAATGCTGCCGTGGCCATAATCGCCTTGAAAATGTTAACGCATTGTTCAAGCGGTGTTTGGACATCCGGCCACGCCAGACAGGCAGTATGCAAGGTGTCACGGAAGCGCTAAGCATGTCCTGACATGGGCCAGTTGGAGCTAAAGACATGAGACGGATGGATTTGGCAAGCACAGCCACTTCTATCCAAGGCTTGGAGGGGAAGAAATTTATGAATCTTTGGCTCAAGAACTTATTGGTGCCAGCGATTGCCAGCTATGTGTGCAAGGAGTCACAATCTGTAAACATTATTTCACCCCTGGTGTCTTCAAGGCCTGTAAATAATAACAGTTTAAGAGCGACCCATTTTTTTTTAAAAATTTAAACATGTTCCACTGGGTGGCTTTCCCAGCCGCCGTGCTTCACACGTGCGCTCGTCGCCATCATTATTAACTTGAACCATGCGAGCCCAGCTGTTTGCCCATTTCCTCCCCTCGTGCACCTCATATTTACAATGCAGCCACGTAAACGGTCACAGTTATTGTCATCTAAATCAGATGTCATCAGCGTGTGTGGTTTTATGATGTGTTTAACCAGTGGGACTGAGTGGCGTGTCAGTAAACCGTGGCGAAAAACAAGATTATGCGTTAATAGCCGTCGGTCGGCGGCGTGCTGAAAGCTGACAGTCCTCCCTGTGAACTCTCAGGAGAGGTGTATCATTTTTCTCCAGCGCAGAGTTACGGCTCTCCTGCCTGCAGTTTCATCCGATTGCCTTAATAAAATTCCCCGCAGTGAATCTGAACGGTCTTCCTTGGCTCCGGAGCGCAGGGATTGTGTGCGCCCCTGTTCATTAGTGAACACAAATGTTTATAAATGAGCAGGACTGTGCAGGAGTGCTTCAAACGAGCACATTTTGGAAGGTGAAATTGAGGCGGGCCAAGAACGGTTTCAGAACTCTCACTAATTGTTTGGCAGTGTTTTGGGTATTGTTTTATGACAATTATTTCTATTTACGGTTATTTATTGCCATCAGAAAAGAAAAGAAAATGGGCCGTGGATTTCACACTGGGTTGTTTCTCTCTTTTTATTTTTTTTGGCAGGCAACCTTCTGGCTGAGTGCTGCAATTTATTGCTTGTCTGCTGCAGCTCAGCAGTTGAGGTGTTAACGTTACTCTGGCAGAGGGGACTGCACTTAGTCCGTGGAAGCGCTGGAATTTTTATTTTGACTAGTAGGGTGCATTTCCGCAGCATATCTACATTATTATATATGTACATTGTAAAATAGTACTGACAATTTGCTGGGATGCTTCGCGGCAAAGTGTTGCGTGTGGTAAAACCGTATTTTGGGTTTACTTTGCTGTTGCTTCAAATAAGTCTGGTTTTCAATGCAAGCAATTTTTTTTTTTTTTTATGAAATTTGGCATTTTTGGAACCTTTATATGGTGTGTTGGTTGAACATAAAAACGTAAATGTTTTATTTAATGAATATTGTAGTTTGTCGTAGTTGTTGTTGTTAGCTGCAGGGAAACAGACCGTTGCCATTCAGTGTGAAGACTTTACGGAGATGAGCGGCACACAAGCAAGCGATGGCAAGAGTTTTTGCTTTTGGTAACCCAAGATACTCTCACAAATGACTTTTCTCGGTATATATTAGAATAAATAATTCATTATCCCCTCTTGCTTTTTGATAATATTTCCCTTCCTCCCGACTCCCCACCGGTTCCTTCACTTTTTTTTTGTCTTCCTCAGGAGTCGCTCCCATTCCGACTCTGACAACGCTGACTGCAGCAGCGTGTTGTCCGTCGGTCACGATGCGCTCAGGCGTACACTCAGGCATACACTTGCATGTAGAGAAGACGTGGAGCGTTTTACCTCCTTCGCCGTCTTTGCCGGCGTCTCTTTCGCTCTGTGTCTTTATAACTCGGAGGCCGGTTCGCAAAGCAGACAGTCCTGACAGCCCAAGTTGACGACCCGTCAGAAACACCTGAAGTGACAGATGGGTTTTGAGAGTTTATTTATTCAGGTTTTTTTTTCTTATTTCCTGTTCTTGTTCACCTTAATGATGTGCCTGCGTGGTGGAGTTCCGACAAGCCTCACACTCATCTGACAGATTTCCCTCTTCTTCGTGGATGGTGTCCTCACATACATGTGAGTGAATGCGACTCAGGCTGTTTGTGTTTGACAAATATAGTTCTTTTCTGGAGGAATTAGCATTTTTTAAATTTGTTTGTTTTTTTATCGACAGTGTACATTAATTCTACAGTAACTGAATAACTCAAAAAGATGCTGAAAGCGGGTAGGAGTGGGGCGGGGGGAGGCGTCTGACTTTGATGTTTGTTTGTATAGTGACAAATATGTATTAGAGTTGCATTGACGGTAGCGGTTGATTTGCATTTCCTGTCCTGGGCTTTAGAAATACACACAACACCATAGGAGATACACTTGAGACAAAACAAACCAACTATTCCTCAATAAATAGATTTACAACACAAACTCAGAACTCCTGGTGAAAAAAAAAAAAAAAACAGCTACAACGTGTCGTTATATACAGGGATGCGACTCTTGCGCGACCCGAGTCGATTGAGCCGTTTAGGGCCTCAGTTCTGAATTCAGGCCAACATGTGCCACAGTGATTTGTTATAAATGTGTAACGAGCCAGCGGGCCTATCTGATCAACCTTCAAGTTGAATGACGGCTAAACAGTGAGAAAATAGCTTCACCCTGCTATTTACTTTTGGACGCGTCAGGCGGTTTGTTTGCTGTATTTGCCCAACTGAGAGGATAAGAGGTTTGTGTGTGTGTGTGTGTGTGTGTGTGTGTGTGTGCGTGTGTGCGTGCGTGCGTGCATGAGTGCGTGTGGATGCGTGCAGTGGTCCGAGGAGAATGGGCAGACTGGTTGTAGACCAGGGAAAGGCGGCGGGATCTCAAATAACCACTGGTTGAAACCAAGGTCACACACACACACATAGAACTATTGGCCTCTCTTTTAAGCAAGCAGATAACAAGGTGTCCCTAATAAAGGGGCCAGCAAGCGTAGACTTTAAACCACGCGTGTGCAGAAGGACAGACGGTGTTTCTGCGTCTCACCTGCATCCTCCCAGCCAAGAAGTGGCTGCGAGCATCCCTGAGCTGCCGTCTTTCCGCCGCTGTGGACCATCTGCAGTGGTTCATTCAAGCATAGGCTCACTTCAGAACAAATGGTGAGGCAAGAAGCCAGCACGGTGGGTACGTGTGTGTGTGTGTGTGTGTGTGTGTGTGTGTGTGTGTGTGCGTGTGTGCGTGGGTGAGGTCAATGGTTGAGCTGCTTGCCTTCTGAGACACAGGTCGCCTCCTGCCCAACCAAATGTCGCTTTCTTTCACCACCAGTGACTCACACACACACACACACACACACACACACACACACACCTACACACAAACACTGAGCGAGCGAGAGAGCGACTTTTACTCGTTTTGCCTAAGGGTGCAATGAGCGCATGAGCAGTCAAATTCTCTCCGCAACTCGAGTGCAGAACAAAATTCTCTGACCGCAACAGACTCTCACAAACAATCGCACACACACACTCCGCAGAACCGCGTTCACACCGTTACACCCACACTTTATGAGGGTGATCCGAACCTGGTTCTATTGGCTTGTGAAGTTGAGGCCCTTGATAGGCAGCTTTCATTTCTCAACCACAAAACACTCGAGGAACATTTTGGCCCCTGCGAAAATGTGGATTTGCATCTGCGTGTGTGTGTGTGTGTGTGTGTGTGTGTGTGTGTGTGTGTGTGTCAGTGCAGTAACCAGACCAGCAGATTGCCAGCAGTCGCCTGGTTGTTTTCCGCCTGCTCATGCAACAAATTCAATTCCAGGCAGTCAGCAAGCCAGCGATTTCTATCTATCTAAGAGTTTTGCCACTGTGGCCAAAGTGCCACTGAGGTGCTGGAGTCGAGTAAAAGCCCTTTGATTGTTCAAGTCAAGCAAATCTCGCAATGTTAAAATGCCTCAAGGGAGAAAAAAAAAAAAAGATTGGTGAGAGAGGAAAACCAGTTAATGGAATGTCTCATGGTTTTTTGTTCTTATAATAGCTTGTTTACCACAGGAAGTCTTGTCAACTTTCTTTTTTCTCCCCTACTTCTTTCTGGGAAGGAATAATTTACATACATGGTAAGAACCTGACTATAAGTGTGCCTTACATACTGCCGTCAATTGCTGTCTTTAAATTCAGTAGAGCAGGCTGAAGCATCAGGAGGTGACAAAAGAATCACTTCCCTGTGCTTTGACTTTATTGTGTTTAGCTTCTCTTTTAGTTTTTACTTGCACGTGCCGCTGTGGCGTTACAGTAAACAGTGCGGTTTACCTCATCAGATGAGGATAAACTCAAAATAAGGTGTGAACAAACGGCCTCAGCCAACGTGTGCGCTCTGCTGAGGGGGTGTTGCTGTTAAGTCGTGCAAGTTAAAACGCGACCAAAACTAACTTCAGCATTACCCAGCGAGAGGACATATATTTGTAATGCAACATAACTTATTAAATTGCATCCCATGAATCATTCAGTCGCTTAAATTATTTGGAATAATTTATGTTGAACAAAGTGGTCTCCACGCACACACGTGCGCTGTGCCACTCTCTTCCGCCTCAAACAAAAGCTGGAGAGAGAATTTTGCTCCGTTGTTTTTTTTATTATTATTATTATTGTTGTTTATTGGTTCGATTCTTGCGTTTTTCCCCTCTGAGAACAACAACGTCGTTCCCATTCGGTGAAAGCTCGTCGGTCTTCTGGCTGGGTCGAGTGCGGGACATCAGCGTAACGACAGCCCACTCCACTGCTTCTTCACTTGGTGACCTTCGGTCGACATCAGAGAGAAGTGACGTCCCATGTCAAAAAAACGCGCTTCACCCCGCAAGTGTTTAAAATTCCAAACAGTCCGACCAAATGAAGCTCTTCCATTTGTGCCATTTTGTGTCTTATGCGCACTGATTGTTAAAGTTCCTGTCTCCATGTGCTGAGCGTCTCCTCGGAGTCGGAGACACGGAAGGAAATGCGGCATGAGGGAGGTGTTGGGCGGTCGGGGGGTAGGGGGGGGGGGGATTATTTAAGCTTGTAAAAATCAAACATTGTCACGTTATCTCCCGTGTGACATATTCACGCTAAGACAAAGAAGCAAAATTCAACTTGTCATTGTCTGCCACCCTGATGAATACCAGCCAGCCCTCTGTGGCGTCGGCGGCTGAGAGGAATATTAATGGCTGCGCGGCGGCGCGAGTGTGGCCCGAGCGGCGCCCAGGATTCCTCCCGCCTCGGATCTGGAAGGTTGTGGGGGTCAGCTATCAAGTGCTCCGCTGCAGACGTCAACTCTATTTTAGCTGAATCTCAACGTCGCGCCTCCCGTCTCAATTATTTAACCGCGCGGCTGGGTGAAAAGCAGCGCGGGCCCGGTGGGCAGCGAGGCCGAGGCCGAGGGCGCCGCGCTAAGTGTCGGATGCCGCAGGTCCTGGGCGGCCATCAGGAGGCGACACGTGAGACCGCCGGCGCGAACAAAGTGACGGTGCGTCGGCTCAGAAGAACGAGGAGGAGTCGTCACGTGGCCCCCGTGACCTCCTGAGGAAGAAACCAAATCCAGGAGAGGCTAATAAATGTTATTACGTATGCATGGGAGGTGTTAATATTAATGGCCATGTTGCTGTGAGACTTTCGATATTCAGAGTGCAGCTCGGTGGGGGCCAGCTCGTCTGCGACGTCACCTGTTCTCATTCTTTTGCTTCTGCTGACGGATCGAGGCATGATGCCGTGTGCGAAAAAAAAATAACAAACAAATGAAAATAAAATAAAAAAAGGCCCGAGTTTAGCGACGACCGGGTTGACTTTTGGCAGCGCACCTTTAATCTTTCATTTCTGCGCGCCCAGTGAAGTGGCAGCAAGAGTCGGAAACGGCACTTTCTCTCTTGTACCTGAGCCCTGCAGAGCTGCAAGGTGAGCTTTTATGTCGGCTGCAGCTCAGGAAACAGCAGGAAAAGGCCATTACGCTCCAACTGCCACTGCTCAGCGCCGGCATGCGCGCCCAGAATTTCTTCCTCCGGTTGGAATTCTTTCATTCTATAATTACTCTTGTTATGTTTTTACCCCATCAGAATGTTTCATCTGAATTTAGCAATCCCATCTTTTTTTTTTAATATATATATTCCTCTTTTCCCCTTCCCCTCGTATTTTTGTCTTCCTCTCTCACTTTCTCTGCTATCCTCAAGTCTGATGTGTCTGTCAGGGTCTTAGCAAAATCAAGTGTGCGTGCGCGTGTGTGTGTGTGTGTGTGTGTGTGTGTGTGTGTGTGTGTGTGTGTGTGTGTGTGTGTGATAGCCTCGGTGTGTGTGTGTGTGTGTTCTATCTTGTGGAGCCAGCCTTGTGTTAATCTGACGTGCTTGGTTGACGTTCTTTACTTGAAAACTTTGCATGACTCCATGACAATCTCTGCTTAAGCTGAAAGGCAGGACAAAACCTTTGTGCGTGTGTGTGTGTGTGTGTGTCTTTTGCTAGAAGAAGAGAAAAAAGCATGAGGAAAAAGGGAAGGAATTCAAACAGGCAAGAGTGAAGGGCAGGAGGCAAAGGAGTGAGAGAGAGGGCAATGCAACTATAATGTGACTGTTACAAAAAAAAAAAGGAGACAAAAAAGGCTTTGGATTTATATGTGAGCGTTTGAGGGTTTAATCTAGGCCACCGAGGGATCAAACCTATCTCTCTCTCTCTCTCCTTCTCTGTCTCTCTCTTTCTCTGTCTGTCTCTCTCTCACACACACTACCTCCATACGTGAAGCCATGCGTTCTGCAGTGAAGGTGGGCTAATCTTGAGCAAAAGAAAAATTCATCTCATTGTTACCTGAGTGTTG
Source organism: Nelusetta ayraudi (assembly GCF_046127955.1). NCBI lineage: Eukaryota > Metazoa > Chordata > Actinopteri > Tetraodontiformes > Monacanthidae > Nelusetta > Nelusetta ayraudi. The sequence goes on along the minus strand of NW_027466052.1, from coordinate 11,381,310 downwards.
TCCACTCAGGAGAAATAAACACAACTATGAAAAGTCCAAGACAGTTTTATTTAGATTTCTGCTTCCCCAGTTGCTTTTTATTCTCAACAAGCTACACTTGCCTGGACCTGTGGTGCAAAAAAATAGACCAGAAAAACACAAGATTTATTTATTTTTCTTGAAAATGTGAAAAATTAAGCTCACAAGTGCCCTAAAGTAGCTTTCACCTGGCACACATAAATTTCTATTAACAGTAAACAACAGCTTAGTGATTCGCTGGACCCCATAAATGTAGTAATTTAGGAGTGGTCATTTTAGATTTGCGAGTAATATTAAGTGCTGCATGAATTGAATTTTATTGTTATTTGTTATCAATTCTATTTAGATTTACAATTGAAGCAAGAAAATAAAACTATATATGTATATATATATATGTATATATATGTATATATATATATATATATATATATACATATATGTATATATATATATGTATATATATATATATATATATATATATATATACATATATGTATATATATATATACATATATATATATATATATATATATATATATATATATATATATATATATATATATATATACATGGAAAAAACAAACAAACAAATGAGACATCCTATTGTTTGTAATATTATGGATGTCGTTCATCACAGGACACTGTCCGCAAACTGCGATGGTCAGTTTTTAATTTTATTTTTGGCTGGAGGGTGCAGTCAACACGCCTGCGCCGGTTTGTTTTGGCACAGATGCAGCTCTTTTTGTCACTTTTAACGTGTTTGTCAGTGAATGTTACAGCTAGTGACTGAGTTTTCTGCAGCTTGTCGTTGTTTCTCCTCAGGCTGTTGCCTTTGAGCTTCTTTAGTTTGAGAAGGTGTTTTCACACAGTTGCCTGGAGCCTTTTCTAAATTTAATATATGTCAAATGGGTATCAAGACGACACTCCTAAACTCTTGTAATTCCATATTTTTTGTGTGTGCGTTTTGTTCCTGACATTTTTTTTTTTTGACAGTCACTGACACCGTTTTTCATTTGAATATGCCAAAAAAAAAAAAAAAAAAAAATCCCAAATTGAGCACAGCCTGATTTAAAGTCAGAGGGCGCACAGTTCCGCATTACCATTAATTATGAGCGCCCAGGGTGATTCCAAGTGTGATTGTTTTGTATATTAACGTCAAATTACTGTCCACTTTTGTAGATGGCTTTAATATTCTTGTCATGTTGTGGTAGGACAACATAAAAGCCCTGTGATGTCAGCTTAAGAACACAAATTAAAATTCAGTGTTCAAAAGAAAAGCTCAACATGTAGAGAGAAAATCTCCTCTACTTTTCAGTTGTCAGCTGACGAAGAGCAAACTTTCAGGACATGTCCTGTTTGTTTCCAATAGACTGAACGACGGTATCTATATATGTATATATATATATATATATATATTGAATGCAATGTTTAACCAGCCTACATGACATGCAATGTTGTCATCATTCGACAGAGTCTAACATGCGCACGGAGGTTTAGTTTCGAGTGCCTTCCAGCACAGGTATTCTCATAGATGCGGAGTAAAATATTTAAAATGTTTGTTTGAGGTGCACATACAGTGTGTACGTGATGTCAAAAATGAATGAGGATGGCATCATGCTGTACTTAAAGAAAAGAAAAGGGGGGGAAAAAAAGAATGCAGTTAGGGCCTGAGAATGAGCAGATACCAAACACGGTGTTCTTGGCAGCAGGTCTTCTCTTTACACCTGACTTTCTGTGCTTGGCATGTCAGCGGGGTAATTATGGAGCCTCATTGCGTCCCCGCTGCGAGGGAGTCAGCAGGTCTTTGTCTAATTGCCCTCCGGAGCTCCAGACCTCAAGCTGGATTTCCCAGATCTGCTCACGTCCAAAAATGCATGATAAATTGCTCAAATGGTCTGGACAGCCAAATTCAAAGTGTCACCCTGGTCAGCATCAGGATTCTATTGCTGTTTTCCACCTCATTCCCAGTGGATTCCCTTTGGAATTCTCATTCTTGGTTTTCGACAGGTCTGAGATTTCAAAGGGACCTTCTGACATAAAATATGAATCAGTGCTATATTCAAAGTGAGAAGGTTGGACACACACATACACAGGCCACTTTATTGGGTATCTGCCACAGGCAAAGCATATGTACATTGAAAGCGATCGAACCAAATAAGTGTTCATTCACTCCAAATAATTGTATTCATGAAATGAAGAGGCCGTCCACTTATGATACGCCGCATCGCACAATCCGCTTTCCAACTGTCGTCCTGAACGTGGATCTCGGCTCCCGTGGATTTCACCTGACAGTGCAGCTGATGGGAGAGACGCGGGGTGGCCATCAAAACCGGGATTGTCATCGCCCGAATCGGCGCTCTTACCATGAGACGCTGCTCAGTCTTACAAACCGGCCCAAGTGAACAAACAAGTTTTTATTTTTAGTGCCTGCAGGCCAACCTGTGTCAGACAGAAAGGTGGAGCTGCTGTTATTAAGAGAGGAGCGGTGGGATTTCTCCAAATCCGCCGTCACCCGCGAAGTCGCACGAGTGCCGTCACGCGTGGACGCCTCCCTCTGTTTCAACTTAGCCCCATCTAATCGCACTGCGTGCACGAAGCACGCGCACGCGCGCCGTGAAAAAAGGCAGGCCTATGAGCCCGGGACGCCTGGCACCTTGATGCATTTTTCATGAATACAGAAGGTGTTATTTCGCAGCATTGTGTGCTATGTGTGACTCTATTTGTGCGCGTGCCTCTTGCTCTGGGCTGATCAGATTAGAAACTGACAAACATCTGTGCTCCTTCATTTATTCCGGTGGCGGCGCTCCCGGCGGCGTGCGTGCCATACACGCGGCCTCTGGTTGCACCAGCCGAGAGAAATTAAAATTAAACATCTTTATTGTGTTGTACCTTTAGAGGAGTGGGCAAGATGTGGTGGGACTTTAATAAAGTGCAAGGATGAATTATAGTTCAGCGCAGCCACTGAGCCAAGAGGAACAGGGACACGATTGTGTGCCCACGCAAGCAATAAAACTGAAAATGCAACTGACTGTAAGGCTGCAGACTTTAGGGACTTTTTTTTTTCTTCTTTTTTTTTCCTGGAGAATATGGATCTGTAAGCGATGAGGTGTGGATGAAGCTGAAACTAAACTAGTTTATGCTGCTGTGCAGTGACGAGAACATCATCACTCACAGCTGCACATGCAGCGAGACGCCAGTACATAAAATTGGCTGCTTGTTAAATAAAACTTGTTTTGCCTTTTAAATGCTGAATGCAAAGTGTAAATTATTGTCTGCAGTAAAACTTTCAACTTTTTTTTTTTTTTTTTGGGGGGGGGGGATACTTACAACGATGTGCGCACACAGTTTTGAATGGAAAAGAAAAAGTATGATAATCAGACATAAAAAAAAAAAAGCAAACAACTTGAAATGGAATCCTCCCAAAAATTAAAATGTTAGAGAGCATGCCTATTTGAATATTCCCATTAGAGCTGCATGATATTAGAAAACCTTGCGATAAGCATGCTGAATGTTGCCGGCGATGTGACTCATGATAAATACTAAACTACTTAATATTACTGTGCTAATGCCTTTTTGCTTTTGCTTTGCTGCTAATGCAGACCCCAGAGAGGGAGCTGGAAATGCAGACACTAGGGTAGCAACTCAGTATCGTCTTTAAATATCCTCAAAACTCTCTTTTTTTATTCCTTCAAAGAGAGATATTGATTTTTCTCCCCTCATGGACATTCACCTGCATGTATTCCAGCCACAAGCATCTCAGTTGCGGCATCCTCATTGTGGTCTGGTTTCCTGAGCTGTACAGAATATATTGTTCATGTGTGTGTATATATATATATATATATATATATATATATATATATATATATATATAATTTGAAAAACAAAACAAAACAGGACATCACTCTATCCTGCCGTCATTCACTGTTTGGCTTTTCTCTCTCAAACGCGGCGTGAAAAACTGGTTGGAGTGACACACTTGGATCATCCAGAGGAATTATAAACCATTCTTAACGGCATTTTCCCAAAGTGCTAACCAGCCATCGTTGAGAGGGCTGTGCTTAAATGGTTTTCATGAGTACTTGAATGTGCATTGGTTTCACCATTTGGTTGTGGCAGTGTGCAGTGGAGGAGTCGTGCCCTACATGGAGTCGCGGCGCTATCTGCCCGCTCATTCTAAAAGGCTGCTTTCTGTCTGCACATTAACCAGTCTAAAGAGTAGAGCTTTATGCCAGTTCACGCCGGGTTAAATAGACTCGCTGAGGCCCCCCGAGCTCTCCTCATTGGGAATTGAACTGGCAACCTTCAGGGTCACACGGACTGAATCTCTTCCTGGCCGTTCAGAATGATCTAGATAACGAGCCCATTGAGAGTCAATGAGTGTGTAGATTAGCATAAATTAGCATAAATTAGAGGGGGGCAATTAATATTCTGTTCAATCTGTTCAGAAGTCATCTGACTATCTGAAAGGAAGAGACGAAGGGAAGAAAAAACAGGAAGGTACAGGAGAGAAATCAGGCCACGCGGCGCTGTCAAATAATGTGATCAGACGAAGTGATGTGATTGGTCTTTTTTGTCATCGAAAGCGCGGAGGGAATATAAATGTACCCTCATGTTAACTCAGCTGGAAACTTGACAGTTGATCTAAAGAAACTCCCGATGTGAGGTAAGGTGTCAAGAATGGCGATAATTCTTGAGAGCTTTTCTCAAAATGTTCAATACACAATAATATCATATCCCCATTCAACTTAAACTAATGCTCCTGCACCCCCCCCCCCCCCACACACACACACACACACACACACACACACACTCACACACACACACACCGCTTTAGAAACTGGAGATATTATCCTTTTGTCTGTATCTCAAATGTGGACATGGTTGAGTCTGAATATGCTCAAAGTGATGTGGATGACATCAGCGACTCGCTCCTAAGTGGACCTTGATTAATAGTCTAACTCCTTTGAAGATGTGTCCTTCCATCATTATCATTTATTGCTGCTTTGGGCTACATTTTTTCGTCTGCATCATTTTAATTAACCTCATCGCTTTAGTGTCCTTCGGTGGATAGCAGTCGCCAGATTTATTCTACACCATCTCAGCAAACGTTAAACAAGGATGTAGTGGAAGTGGAGGGTGTGAGGTGGGGAGGGTGTGTGTGTGTGTGTGTGTGGGGGGGGACCATTGGACTTGAGTGAGTATTTATATTTTCACTGCCTTTGTTTGCTTGGTACAGTCACATTTCTCAGAGGGAATACTGCACACTTACAGTATCTGTCAGTGCTGCAAACAACTATACACAGAGAGGTACTTTAATTTGCCATTTATGTTATGTCTCACACACACACACACACACACACACACACACACACACACACACACACACACTAATTGAAACAGCACACACATGCAAGTGTACAAAGACAAATAGCAGTGCAGCATCGTTTTAAGGACCAGTAGAGAACATTCATCATCAGCAAAGTCTTGGTTTATCCCGTCCTCTTTAAATCAGGCCTCTAAGAGCCGGTTGTTTCTGCTTCATTAGACAAAACCTTCTCCAGGAAAGAGAGGGAGAAAAGTCATGAGCATACTGCCAGGCACAGGTTGTCACTTTGAATCCCACCGTTGTCGTGCTGTTTGCCCCGTCGTATCGGCTGCACAGCAGGGCTGCTTTAGAGGGAGAATAAATGAAAGTGACACAAAGGGAGAGTGGAAATAACGAGACGGTGCTCAGAGGGATGCTGACTTGCTGCATCGATGTCCACGGGCTCATAAAAAGCCAGGTATTTCCTGACCACTATCAGGAAACACGCAAGCATTATTTCTGAGGACTTTACACTGGCCTCCATTCACTTTCCATTGTTTTACACAGCCAAACACTTGCCCTAACCCTGACCTTAAACCAGCCACAATTGCCTCTAAACTTCAGCTTTCACCCTTTGTGATAAAGCCTGCGTCCACCCACTAAAATGTTGACACGCATACAAAAGTCCTTCGCCATAAAGGTGTGTAATAAGCAATAGGAATAGTCTGTTAAAGGTGCCTTATATTGAAATGCTGACTTTTTGCGATACTCACTTGCTAGCTAGCATGCGCGGAAAGAACCGATTTTGCTCGACTTTCTACGTCACATTTCTGTGTTGGTGAGGCATCACTGCATGACAGGTAATGGCTACCTTCTCCTCTAGCTCACGCTAGCTGTTAGCGGCTGGCCAATCACAAGGGAGTAGGCTGTTCCAAGGGGGAGTTACAGTTGGAGCAGGCAAGGGAGGGTTGGAGTAGAGAGCGGCCTCTTCAGGCTGAGTTCCAGTACAGTTTTCTAACTTTGACTTTAGGTAATAATAATAAAATAAAAATAATTTCTACCTCAAACAACAAACAAGGTTTGTTTGATGGTCTTTACCCATTTATGTCCCCATATCCCTTCGTCACCCTTCACCGCCTTCTTTGTCACAGCCCAGCCGGGGATCAGGACACGGGACGCAGTTAACACCACACACATTTCGCCCGCGGGGGCGTCCTCGCCTCGTCAGCCACCATTTGAAACCTCTGTCATTTACCTTTGCCGCTCAGCTGTATCAGCTAACAGAGATTTGAACAGATTGTTCTTTTTTTTCATGATACAACCTCATAGCCGTGATTTTGCACAGATAATGTGATGTTCCACCCCGCTGAATTCTGTTGTCTTGGTGAGCGGCCTTTGTTTAACGGCTTTATATAAGACGACGGAATAAAATAGACACGCTCCATTGTTCTGCTGAAAGAGATTTTTAGATTTTACTCTCTCTATTAGCCCTAATCAGTCTTTGATAGGCTGAATAAGACGCGGTTGCTTTTTATTTGTGCTCAGTCCCATCCGTCCACTTCAAATCTTTTGCCTTGAAGTACGCTCGTCCCTTTTGCACCTGTTCACCTGAGATCTGTTTTGGTCTCAAGTTGTCAACTTATCCAGCATGTGATTCATCACGCGCCTTCGGCTTGACCCTGTAAAACAAACAAGGTTAGCCACACTTTGAAATTGGCGTACTCAGTAAATCTCACCAGGAGAAATTCTAGTATTTCTGAAAAGGAAAACAGCGCATGAAAAATGACTCATCATGGGAGAAAATGGCAAGTGACATACATGCAGCCCCCAGACCAGACTGATGAGCACATAGCCTGGGGGGTGCATTGCATACAGCAACACGTGAGCGAGTAAATCGTCTCTCTGAAACGTGTGAAGCAATAGTGAGGGTGGTTTTGGAAGGTTTATTTGCGCTGATGCAACATGTTTTCATATACAGTGGATTTTGTATTCTCTAGACGAGCAATGACGATTTAATGTAAAATGTTTACTGGTCTAAGCAAAAAAGAGGAAAAGGGAGATTCTTGATTGGACACACGTAGATATTGATGCACGGTGAAAATCATTGAGAGGTTTTCGGGCTCTGGCTGGTGAGAAGACATAAAGACCATCACCAGGATGTGATGCAAATTCCCAAAGGAAAGGCCATTCAGCGTTAAGCACCAACTTCTGTGCCACCACCCCAAAATAGTCCAGCCTGAAATCCTAATTTCATGAAGAAGAAAAAGAAGTTTGAATGTTAAGTTTTAAAATAAAAAGAGAAAGGGCTGTATATTATATATATTTTTTTCCTCAATAAATTGTAAATTGAAAAATTAACCAATTACATAAAAGAAGGAATTAGATGAAATTTTCAAGGCCTCTGTAATCTGCCATCACACTGTAATTACTAAGAGACCATTTAAATGTGAGTCTTTTGAAACGGGATTTGAAAGCACGCAATCAGAAGTTCGTTCAAAAGGTGAGCAACAGAAAAAAAAAAAATGCATCATCAAAGAAAAATCACAAAGCGTAGTTATGTTAGCTACAAGGACGAGATGCACAAGGGGCTGCGGAATTGTTATGGAAATTATGCCACGGTATGGTTCCGCATAGGACGTGGAAGCGAAGTTGTGGGGGGGGGAATTAAATGAAATGGGAGACGGGGGGGGGGTCCAGGGAGAGGGCCGTCGGAAAGCCGTTATTTGGAAGGGCTTTAAAGGTGGGAACCGCAAATGCAAACCCCAGTGCCGGCTAATACATAGAGACAGTTGACAAAGGGAAGATGGGAAACCAGAGAAAAGGAAAATAGAATCAAACTTTCACAGATTAAAGTGGATTCAATAGGAGAGGAGGATATGAGACTGACAGAGGAAGAGAGGGTATTGATGGATGGCAGGAGAGGTGGCCGTTATTGAAAAGAGTGCAGTAGAGGAGGGGAGAGGGGACAAAAGACAGAATATAAGAAGTGTGCAGGAGATTGCAGCAATCCATTCCAACTCCCTTTGGCTTTTCTTCCATTGCGCTTCTCGACAATCAGTTATTGATGTGAATTTGACATTTTATAAGTCGAGGTGATTCCCCCCCCACCGCGTCTGCATGGGTGGAGGTTTGCGGCTACCTCTGTTCGTGTTGAGCGAAAGTGTTGTGCGTTGTTTGTGCTAGCCGCAGTCATGCTGTGAACAATAAGAATCCTTGATCAGGCATCAAAGGCTCCACATTGACACACGCACCCTGCACCAAGACGCACGCGCACGGACTCACCGACACACACTCCCACAATCCCACGTAGTTCGTAGTTCTGGATGAAAGTACTGTCCAAGTTTGCCCATCATTTCACACTGTTGTGTGTTCCTTAGAATTATGAGCCAAGTTGCCCACGTAAAGTTACACACTCCTCAGCTATTTCTGAGCTCGGTGGCGTGACTCGGCCAAAGAACCGTGTAAAAAAAAAACGACCCAGAGTGTGAGTCTGAAGGTCAGCACCTCCGTGTGTGTGTGTGTATGAGTGAGAGAGAGAGAGAGAGAGAGAGAGAGAGAGAGAGAGAGCTTTCCTTATCCTGACATTTATGGATATGAAAAGGCGTTTCTGAAATTGTCAGTTATCGGTAGCCACAGTACCGTATATAGTCAGTGGATCACATGACCAGGTGGTAAATCAAGGAGAAACTTGTTTAACTTTAAAGCAAGTGAATCAATTCTGCTCAGGTTCAACTCTGTCCTGACTTAGGTTTTTTTAAATGTATATTCTAGGTTTGCTTGGAAAGTGCCTGCTGAATTTTGTAATTCATCCAGAAAACATTCAAACAAAATAAATGAATGAATAAATGAATGAATGAATGGATGAATGGATGGATGAATGGATGGATGAATGGATGGATGAATAATAAATAAATAAGAACAGAGAAATAGTTTGCTGGTAAATGAATTGTTCTATAACTATGCTGAGCGTTGATCCACCGGCCGCCCCAAATGAAAGTGAAGCAGTTTAATGTGCAGGACAGTTGCCACCGAGTCGATATCAGATATCAGAAGGGCGGTTCCCAGCGACGTCGCCCGCCATTTGTTTTAAGCCGGCCCCGCAGTCGTGCGCACGGCCTCCGTCTTTTCTCATAACCGTGACGAAATGATTGCGGTCAATGACGGCGCCCTGGCGAGATCCCGTGGCCGCCGTGACCCTGCGACAAATGAATTGGGTTCATTCCCTTGACAGAAATGAGACACGGGCAGTCAGTCCAGCAAGGTGTATTCACTGTCGCCATCACACCCTGAGCTGCTGACCGATGGTTTTGGAATTCAATTAAAAGGGTGGCGGCAAGGGTGGAGGTGGCTGCTATCCTGGCACTGCATTTGGTGGCAATGTCAAGTGGTCCTGGACGCAAGATGAAGCAGTCTGTCAGTGGCGTCAGGTTTTTTTTTTTTTTTTTTTTTTGATTCCCCCTCAGCTGTTTACCTCAGGTACACAATGATTCTGATGTGATTTGCTATTCAGCGAGCCGCTGAAGCATCTGGGCTCCTGTTGAGTCTGGCTGAATTATAACCGGCGGAGGGAAAACAATGCCGCAAATCAAACAGAATACATATAATGGATGTGGCTCAGACTCTGTGAGGTAACCTTCAAAAAGGCCACCAAACAGCTGTGGATCACAGAGGAAGTGGAACCTTGGCTGGAGAAGGACGTGATGTTAAAATCAAATTCAAATTCAAAAAAAAAAAAAAAAAGTTGTCTGAAAAAGAAAAGTGCCTGAACAGTGATGACGCAAGATACCAAACACTGCAGAACTCCATCATCTGTCTCAGTCACCTGACACAGCGAAGCACTTCTGTTCTATTAGTGACCTGGATACCCAAACTTCTCCCAGTGAGTCAAGCTAATATTTGCAAACTGTATTTGGAGCCCATCAGTTTTGGCCAGCTGTTAATGAAAATGTAATCTGAGAGTGAACCAAATCATTTTGTCTTCCCAGTTCAGGTCCTGGGGTTGTGGTCTTTGTCAGACCCAACCCGCTGCTCTGTTACCTACATAGCAGAGTGCACAGCCAACCCAAGTCGTAGGAAAAAAACAAAACAGCCACCTTTAAATGCACGGCACAGCCATTAAAAAGCTCATCTCTGAAAAATAACTGCAATAATAATAGGGGTGAAGTAAATGTAAAAAGTAGCAAAGCATAGTTGAATATACAATTGACATTATTATTATTATTATTGTTATTTTGAAGGGCAGCCATTTGAGAAGCCAATAATAACAACGGGAGGAGTCCTACCAATTTATATAGCTATTTATGAAAAAAAAGGTGCTGGACAATAGTTTAGTTTTACTGTCCCTTTTGAATGGTAGTAAAAGGAGAGGAACCTGTTTTAATAGATTCCCTTTCTTTCTGCACACCTCGGCGGTTTCGTTATTTTCCATTACTGTTTACGTTTTATGGCTGCTGCAGGACGTCCACTGCGCTCTCCACAGCGGTGATACCATTTAGAAGTCCTGCCGTGGGGAAAAGGTGTGTGTGTGTGTGTGTGTAAGTGTAAGTGTGTGTGTGTGTGTGTGTGTGTGTGTGTGTGTGTGTGGGTTTGGTGTCAGTGGATTCTTCTCCGATGTCGCCCTGTTACTTGTGTTCGTTTTGAGCCGTGCCCTGTCTCTCTGACTGTGTCACGCTTTTCCTGATGAAGATGAAGGACGGTGTGTTCCTGTTCGCCCACAGCAGCCGCTGACTTCCACGTGCTCCGTTGTGTTGTCACATGTGGGTGCATGTGTGCCCCCACCCCCCACCCCCCTCCTCCACCTTTTAAGTGGAAGTGCATGCAGAGCAGTTTTTCTCAGATACTTGTAATTATGTTGTGTGTAATATTTGGAGATTTTTAGGGAGAAACAGCGACGTCAAGTGGTCACATCTCAGATTGCAGCGCTCCTTCACTTAACGTCCTCTGAGCGACTCTGTACCCTCCCTCTCCCAAGCTTGCCAGTGAACTACGGTGGCCTGCGAGCACAAAACCTGGATACCTCGTCCTCCTTCTGCTTCGCTGGTTTATTTGAGGTCGTGAGCGTTGACGCTAATTACAAAATATGCTGTCAGGCGAGCTGGACTGTCCACACTGGCTTCCTCAAAAGTATGGTGGTGCAAGATGGCAGCTAACTGGGATAACTGGGAATGTGAATATACACTTTTATCAATGTATTTATGGGCAGTAAATGAAACTTTTACCAGTATAAAAATCATAAATCAGGCCAAATCTTACACACTGGACTTTCAATACACGGCAGCCATCACACGGCAGCCATCAGACTTTTTCCTCCCTCACTCTGGCCTCTCTCTCCTCGACACGCACGCCTTCCCCGCTTATTTCCTTAATCGTCCTTTAAAATCAGGTATTGCATTGCATGCTCTGCCTCTTGTCTGGTTTACATCCTCACAACATCCCTGCTTTTTTGTTGCGTTTTTTTTTAATCCCCACCTTTTCTTCCCCTGCTCCTTCTCTCCTTCCCTCTAGCCGTCCTTCACCCTCTGCTGAAAGATGGATGAATGGAATCTAGTGGTTAATGAATCAATGAATGTGTTGTGTGAGTGAGTGTGTGTGTGTGTGTGTGTGTGTGTGTGTGTGTGTGTGTGTGTGTGTGTGTGTGTGTGTGTGTGCGCGCGCGCGTGTGTGTCTGTGCCCTTGTCTGTATGTGCATGTATGTGTGTGTTTGTGGGTGTGACCGCCTCGTCTCATAGAGATGTGAACAATCTGTCGTTTAATCCACCACGGCCGATCGTGCTGTCAGACTTTTTTCCATTTAGCAAGTGTGTGTGCGTGCGTGCGTGCGTGTGTGTGTGTGTGTGTGTACGTACGTGCGTGCGTGCGTGCGTGCTTGAGTCGTCACTGCGTAACAAATGCGCACGCGCTACTTGTGTCTTGGTTGAGTATAGTCTCATCTTTTTTTCAAAGTGCAACATGCAGCTTCCACCAAGCCTCTGCAGAGATGATTAATGGCCGCTGCTCTGCAACACAGTGAATTATTACATTTATTATGGTTCACCTAACTTTACATACATCTCCATTTCCCCTGTGTGTGTAGTAGGTGTGTGTGAGAGTGTGTGTGTGTGTGTGCTTGTTCATAAAGTTTCAGATAGCCTTGATGTTGTTCAGTCCAGGCCTGATCAAAGTGACTCCTGTTCTTAGCAACATTTTCAGATCATTTACAGGCAAATTACATTTTGTATTTATTTATTTATTTATTTATTTAGCCGTATCTTTTTTGACCAGGGCCTTTTTTTCATTTTCCTCCATATAAAATTAATTTGTTGTTCAAAAATATTTGTCCAGCAGTCTCTTTGTGCCTTGGCCACAACTTTCAATTGTGATGCATGTGCCAAATTCTTGTTTGTGCTTTTAAAAGTTGTTTTCTTGTTGCATGCATTTAGAAACATTCACTTTAGTCAATTTAGTAAATTTAAAAGCAAGATTTCCTTTTTTTTTTTTTTTTTAAGCTCTCGTTTCCCCGCTGTCAGTGCTTCCTGCTTTTCTTAATCATTTATGATCGTTCATTAAGAGTGTCAGGAGGAACGGGAGCATGAAGACTCTGCTTCTGGCTCTTTGAAGTCGCGATCATTCACCAGTATTCAACACGCACAGACTTAAGTGATGAATTAAGCAATCTTTTCAGTGCTTTACTAATTAATCCAATGTGACAAAAAACACTGTCACACAATTTACAGACCATCTCATTAACAAATTGATCCATAACTTTGACAAGTGTGTCCAATACTGAGGCAGAAAAGTGAAACATGGCCAATGTGACCGGTGGATTGAAAGTGTGACGCCAGTCAACGATGCACCTGTGTCACTATTTGTTGTTTGTGTTACTGGGCTTCCCAGCGAGTTTCTCTACTAGCTTGAAAGTGTCTGATCTAATTTTTTTTTTTTTTTTTTTAAATTTGTATTCCTGCTACTTTGCCTTGTTGGGCTTGTTTGCCTCTGCTGCCTTTATACATGAATATCAAAACTTTGCTTTGGCAGGCAGAGTAGGGAACTGTTTTGAACTGGGCTGCTTGTGCCCTGCACGGTCGCTCCTCTTCCTTCATCTCTGCCAACAACAATTCTGCTGTTTGGTTAAGTTTTACACAGACTGCTGTTTATCTTTGTTTTTCCAGTATCGTGTGACTCAGAGGAAATCCGGAGAGCCATATGGTCCGTTTTAAGCGCCGTGATCACTTGATCCGGTACAAAAAAGCAGAAAGCTCATTAGTGTAACACTGAGGTAGAGCGGCGCTTCCGTGAAAAGGTGAAAGGAGCCAAACGTCCCGCATGTTTAGCGCAAGTACACAACGTTTCCGCCATTGAACTGCATGAGGCATACGGCACAGTGTGCATGCGAGTGTGTGTTTGATAAGGGCATCTTTTGCGCTCGTGCACGCTTAAGAGTGACCTTAGCTCAGACGTGCACGGACAAACACACAGATTCCTCGACTGCTCGACAAAGTCACAGTCGTTTGTTTTGTGTAAATGGTGTGGATCACACAGCGACCCGGTGGGATAAGCACATGTTTGTGTGGGTATGTGTAATTGTGGGTGTGTGTGTGTGTGTGTTCCACCATGGGGGGGGGTTAACCATAAAGACAATATAATCTCCAATAAGCCCTCCCATGCTCCAACTCTGCCACTATTGTCTGATCAATTGGTGTTTGAATTTGACGTGTGAGTCACCACGTGCGTGCGTGTGTGTGTGTGTGTGTGTGTGTGTGTGTGTGTGTGTGTGTGTGTGTGTGTGTGTGTGTGTGCGTGTTTCCATCCAGGCGCACTTTGGTCCACTGTTGGTTTGCGAGGCTTTTATGTATTCTGGATCGATGCGTGTTGTGTTCAGGGAAATAAACATTCCCTTCAAGACTTTTTCGCTGTGTGCTGAAGAATATAGTGGAGTAAAGCTTCACTTTGGCCCGCTCGCCCGCCATAAAAGATTAGATTTGATACGGTGTTGTTCCCATTCTAACTACCCATCCACCTCAAAACTGTTGGCTCGCTATCCAGAAACACCTGGCTGGTCGCCAGGCCATTTTGTTTTAACAGTGGACTGTAATTTTGCCAACTGGTCAAATACAGAGAATCTGTGAGGTTCACAAGAATATCATCAATAGTTTTGACTGTGATTTATGTGGTGTGAATCCCATCTGGCCATCGATTCAGGGCCCCAAGGGCGAGCAAAAGCACACATAAGAGCTCTTTTATTCTCCGTGACATGCAGGCACTGAACGCAAGAGGTTTTTGCACTAGACTCACATATTTTTAAGTGCGGTAATAATAATTTATTTTCACCTGCTGCTGCTCCTCTTATCTGCCCTCTGCACAACTCTGTGATGCTGTGAGTGTGAACAGCGTGCTGCGCTCGAGCCTTTTGCTTCTTCGATGACCGTGTTCCATCTGCGCTTTGAATTTAGCGGAGAAGCCAATGACAAATTCCCACTGACTGTCAACCTGTGTGCGGGTAAAGACATGAGTGTTTGCTTCAATATGATGTATTGTATTTTATATATTACCGTGCATCCTAGAATACCGCTCCTGTAATGAAACATGACATCAGAGAGGCACTTATTGTCCTGTTTATTCCACATATTGTAGTTTTATTGTCCGATATATGATTTAGATTATATAGTATTTGCACTGCATGCAGTCTTCTTTTGTCAAGGTTTCCTTAATCTGTTTTGATGTTTGACCAGATAATTTCAACGTTAATCATTCAACCCAGCTTTTTTTTTTTTTTTTTTTAAGTGAATTACGGAGCTGCTGTCCCACTTTATATTGGACTGATGTTTCATGGCTTCTTCCTCTCTCAGGCAGCGCTCCTGGTGTCCTTCAGGTATTTGTTCCTCCAAGGTAGTTAATGAGCCACAGTTAGCCCCCAAAACACAAAGTGTGGCTCATTAACTTTCGAGGAACAAAACCTGCGAGACATAAGCCTCCGCAAACGCGCCTTGACATCCCTTAACAGGATTATTGGGTTTTCCACCCGCAGAACACATTGTCTCGTATAAAAAGAAATTTTAGTCAAATCATCAGTCATCGTGTAGTTTGTGCCGGGGCTCCAACGATTCAGCTGTTCTATCATTTCTAGCTGTTCGGATTAGCACAAACAGTCTTGGTCTTTGGTTCCCGCTGGCTCTCATCTGCGGCAATATTTTCTGTTAAAATATGTAAATGTAACTGAAATGAATTATTTGGACAATCCACAGTTGCCATGTTTTGAGATTACAAACAGGTAATTAGCGTTTTGCTTCCGCGTGGCCATGAGGAGATGCAATACCTTTAATGAATGCAGACTTCTGGTCTGACTTCCGCTGTAAAATAGGACATCATCTTGTTGAGGTCTTTTTTTTTTCTTCTTCTTCTTTCGCAGCCAGAAAGCACCTTATTATGCTGCGAAGCTCCTTTTAATGTTCCCATACCCAATCAGATGTGTGTTGTGGCTCAGCAATGGAAAATGAAGTCGCTTCCTCTTCCCTTGCCGCATGCTGTGGCAGGATTTTTGAACTCGCTTTCCTCCAGCCTCGGTGGCACTGTCAACACTTTTCCAAAGAGGTTCGGAATGTCTACCGCTGTTTTCACATTTGCAGGGAAGGGAACACAGGAATTGTTGAGTTAGTATCGGCGGCAGCTTTCAACCGAGCTGAGTAGAAAACACTGGGACTCCCGCTGTGGGGGCACTGCATGAGTGACAGGATGACTGCTGGAAAGGAGCGATAAATAAAGCAAAATTATTCCGAGAGCGGTGCAGCAGAGCTGAGTGTGGATGAGTGCGACCAGTTTGAGTCCATTAAGATCTGCGGACTCTTGTCAAGCGTTAACCTCTGAGCCCAAGAGGGCGCTAGAGAGCTTCATGTGAGGATGCAACCATTAGTGTTGCTGTTTTTCAAATGTGGGAGCGTCTGAGATTTGATGCAGATGTCAGAAGTCCCTCAGTTTACATTGACTGAACGTGGTCTGTTATTGCATGACTTCAACTGAGCTGTTGCAGTTTTAAAACTCACTCTTTTGCCAGTGGAACTCTTGCATTGCTAACCAGTGATGCTAACCTATTATTTTGCCTTTCAACGGCTCATCTCTGACCTAGACTTCGACTTATGGTTGCTTGTTTAGCTGATTTTGTTTCAGTCGTCATATTTGATTTGGAAAATTGCAAATTCTTTTTTTTTTGTGTGTGAAGGGTTTTAAATCCTGTCATTCAGTCACTTTGAATGGCTTTGACTCAGAATATGTGCACCCTAACCCTGTTTGTTAGAAGCATTTTTAGGAAAAGTGGAAATCAGCCAAAAAATTTGTTGTTGTCGTTTTCTTTTGAAAGGATAAATAAGCCAGGTTTTAGTAAGTGGTGCACTATTTTCTTTTCAACGCAGGTGTTGCAATTTTAATAGTCAAAATAGGACTTTTGTATTTTTAGTTTAGCATTTTTTTTTCAAAAGCAAAAGTTTAACAACTTATCTCTGCACGATTTTTTTTTTTTTTTTTCACCTGAAATTATCATTGGTCCTTGTAATACATGGCGTCTGGGTGTTGTGTCTCGGCGTGTGTGCACGTCTGCGTGTGTAAGTCCATGTCTAACAAATGGCATGGGGGAGCGGTTGTGACACCGAGTTTACCCATGGTCCTATACTGCCCAGGGGACCATGAACTGTCACCTAGCAAGGAAATTGACTGTTTTGCACTCATGCGCACGCAGTCAGACACACCAACCTCGGCCCACCTCGCCGCCCACTGACGCGCCCACACCCGGTTGGTATGTGTGTAACAGCACGGGCACATGCGGCCCTGCTGAGATTCATGCGAGAAGACGTGCGGACAGACTTCTCCTTAAAGATATATTGAGATAGATATTCACCTCATACACCCAGGAAGATAAATGCATTCACACAAACATGCAGCATAAATTAAGACAGTCACACACGCACACACATGCGCGCACACAAACGCACACACGGGCACATCCATCCATTTTGTATAGTGAGCTGACAGATGTAAATGTACCCTGAGGACAGGGCCACGAAATGAAGATGCATTAGACCTTGAGTGTCTGTGTGTGTGTGTGAGTGTGTGTGTGTGTGTGTGTGTGAGTGCGTGTGCGTGTGTGTGCGTGTGTCCGTGCTTGTTTGCGTGCGTGCGCACTGCAAGGACAGCATTGATTAGCGTATTCAAACATCTCACATTTGTATTCCATTGTCTCCTCCCTGCCTCCGCGTCTTCTGTCCCTTTTCTAATGTCTTAGGACCCCCCCCCCCCTCCACCTCCAACCCTGCTGCCGCCCCCCCCACCCCTCAACCAATCCCCTCCGTGAACTTTAAATCGAATTCGGCAGAAATTGCCTGACCCACATCGTGATGCGCACGTCAGCCACACATGCAACACTGATGTGCACTTAAGGCCAAAGTGTGCACGGACGGCCCCTGACGGCGACTGAGTGTGTGGATGTGCCACAGCGTTCCGTTGGAACCCGAACCAGTGTACTTAGCGCCGTGCCGCAACCAGCTATTGTACGTGCGTCGGACCATGTGGCTAAGTGCCTCGCTCTCTTACCAAGACCCCACACACTATGTAGTAACGATACACCATTTAAAAGCTTTGCTTGTCACAGTTTCAGTCATTTCAAGTCATCCATGAAAGCAAAACACAGTCCGTCAGTTTGCCCCATCAGACCGAGGCAAGCCTTCAAACTTTGATCTGATAGATTGACGGATAGAATGCAGGCCAGGATGAAGGCATTCATTTTTTTATGTTCCAGCTACAATTATTCCTTTAAAGTAGAACCTACTGTGATTATTTTTGGTGTGTAAAAACTTTAGAACGTTACCTTTCAAAACGGTTCCTATTTTATTTTATCTTATTTTTATTTTATTTTATCACGTCTTGAACAGATTTTTTCCCCCCTTTTTTTTTTTTGATGGGGAGTGTGAGTGTTAAAGTGCACCTTGACAGTGCACCACATCTCCCAGGATCGAATCTTGATATTGTGATCTACGCCGTGATGATCACTCGTTTCCACTGTCTCCACAGCAGCAGCGTTTTTGTCCCACGGCTCGGAGTTGATAGCACCGCTTCCAAAATATATCTAATGCCCATGCGACTCCTCGATCAAACTTGAAAAGTTGATGTCATGACTTTTGGTGATGGTGATATTTGTCTTATAGGCCGATAGGCTCGGGCACCCCTGCGACCGTGAGTACAGGATAAAGATGGATGAATAAATAACGGATCCATGTGCTCATGTGCACAGTGTTGCCCTTGAGGTCGGAGTCGAATAGCTTTTACCCACCAAGCACACACTATGCTTGAATTCATTTTGCCTGGGACACATAATGTGATTTTTGCACCTGGTCTGCAATGATCGGTGACACATTCCAGTCGCTGTGAACAGACGATTGTTTCTGAAACGGCTCCAACTTCGGTGGTCAACGGTGTGTTTTCACATCGGTGAGAATGTAAATGCAATGCTAACTCTAAAGCTAAGGAGTGATTCTGTTTAGAAGCCCTTTTACAGCTGCCACCAGCCTTCTGAGGACAGCCACAGCGGTGATGTGAACTGCCAGGTGTTGGAAGCGCTCAATGCTTTTGCAGAGCCTCCATCTGTTTTACAGAAGGATGCTGCTTTAGAAAGAGTTTCAGGACTTCATTTTTATTTTACAGTCTCAGTACGGCATACTGGATGTGAACGGCTGTGCGAGTGCGATGACAGGTGCAATCACGTCCGTGCGCGTGTGTGTATGTGTGTGTGTGTGTGTGTCAGAGCGCCGATAAGACCAGCAATGTTATTTCCTCATCGATTTGGTGCCCTCCAGCCATGGTCACTGCGTGCAGGAAGTCAGAAGGCGGGTCAGCGCTGCCACCAGCGACAGCGGAAGGAAGGACGGGGGGGTGGGGGGGGGGGGGGGGAGACAGGACGACATGTTGACAATCGTGTAGCGCCGTGATGAGCAGCAGTGGGAGGAGGGAGGGGAGTGAATCAGTGTTTAGATCAGTGGTTGCAGTCGTCTTTAAAAATGAGATGCTGTTTTATCTGCCTTCCTCTTCTCTCCCTGGGCTGTCTGGCATAAACGTTGGCGCAGACTCTAAGGGGTTACTGAAGCCTGTGGAGCCCCAAATACAGTTTGTCACCGAGATAAATGGACCCTTGAGCAGAGAGAGAGACAGACAGACGAGCTGACTCCTTTTTTTTTTTTTTTTCAATGCAGGCAAAAGATCTGTGTCATATTATGAATTTAAAAGTTAAAGTGTTTTCTCATGGAATTCAACGTATTAGTCAGGAATAATTTATTTTTGTCACAGCAAATGTCTCCAGTTTTTAACTGGAGATTAAAACCTAACGGTTACTTTGAGATAACATGAAATTGAATTTTGGAAATTTTAATTGAGGAATGAAATTGAAATGTGCTCCATCCGAGCAGTCCGATTCCACTACAACTGCATGGTCTGTCCAGTCTGACCAACGTGTTTGTGTAGATCACATCTATGTTCAACCCAGCGAACGTCACATTGCAACTATGGCGAGGCTGCAGTAGTGACCGTGTTTAAATGATATTTACCATCAACCTGTGTGATTTACACTCTGGGGTCACAGGCTCTACCTGTCAGAATAAATCTGTCCACCATCATGAAGGCATTCAGAGTCATTTCTGCTTGTCATTATGGCCAGACAAGACAAAGGGGGGGGGTGGGGGGGGGATAAATTCATTTTTTGCAATCCCCCACTGAGGGTTGACGCTTGGGGGTTAACTCAGATTTTCACTCCTGGGACTTTGATCTCAACCTCATTGCAAAAGTCTTGGCGGAAACGACTTTAGATGAGAGCTGCGTGCGTGTTATTTAAGTCCCCTTTAAGAGCAAGGAAACTGCGAGTGTGTGATGTGCTGTACAGTGGCCAACTGATGTTTGCCCTGTTTGTCCCCTTCAGCCGCATGTAGCCACTGTTTCCATAGCAACGCTGGCTGGCCGTGCATTTTCTAAAAGTGTCATTTTGTTATTATCGATGCTCGTGCCTTTTGGAAGACCTTTCAGCCAAACGGCGTGTCTCTAAAACTTCCCGGAATGGACGCGGAAAGATTTGACCATATCAAATAGAAACGTGCCGCTGGTGCTGATCGTATCGATTGCTGGACTGACCCTTGTAGAATTAAGGTTATATTTTTCAAAAAAAAAAAAAGTGATGATTTTAAATTCTGTTGGTTTGGTGACAATGTTTTTTTTTTTATATGTCAGGTGTTTAAAATCCTACACAGTCCATGTTATTCATCCCAGTCCCCCTAAAAACACTGCATTCTCCCTTTTGCACTCGGCATCATTGCCGGACAGATGAGATCTAGCAAGGTAAAGAGCGAAGCTGCTGCCAGTGAACTCCCCAAGTGTGAACGTAGTCAACGCTGACAAGTGACAGCAGGCAAAGCGAGTCGGGACTTTAATATAATGGGTCTGGATTTATGTCAACGGGGAACTCCGCCGTTTAACAACTCTGACTCTTCAGAAATACTCGGCAGCTCGTGTGGCACTTGACTGCTTGCCTTGAAGACCTTGAGCCCAGTGAGTTTAGCCACATGCTAATGTTTACTGAAGCAGCAAATAAGCGCGTGGTTTTAATGCGTCCAGCTTAGACCTCATCACTGCCTGCACACAAGCTCGCGATAGGTCCAAACCAAGAGCTGCGAGAACCTGCAGGTGGAGGTGCCGCCATAATCGTCTGAATGGTGTGGGAAGAGAGACGAAGCCGGCGCCGGGGTCATGTGACCATGTGACCATGTGATGATGTCAAGTCTGCAGCTGCAGTTTTCTGCCTGGCATGGCTGGCGGGCATCACCAGATATTCAAAATGAATGGAAGGAAGTTTAACTTTAAAAACATTGTTGCTGTGTGCATCACTGCAAAGTGAAGATTTTTTTTTTTTTCCTCCTTCTTGATATGATATTCACATACAGCTCACCAATACAAGAACATTGTGGAGATAATTGCAATCCCCTAAAGATGCTTTCGTGTCACTGTCGCACAAAAAAGTCTGAGGTTTTCTACGACTGCGAACGTAAACGCGTTTATGTGGTTCTGTTACAGCAGTTAAATGTCATGTTGGTGCTACAGCCTGATTGTAACCAAACCGTCGAGATAATTACCCCACGTGTGTTCATGACCGTGGTTTGTCAGCTACCGGCACCCTGCTGTTAATTGGGTGCAGAGGCTCTTTAACTGCTACTGGGCTGACACTCTAATTGCATATGTAAATATTTATCTTCCAACTTCATAAGACCTGTCATCTCTTTTTGTTTTTGTTTCTTGTTATTTTTTGGCCACCCGAGGAGCTGTGACGTTGGTTCCATCATCACGTGTTGGCCTGGTCAGGTTGACAGTGTTTAGAAAAAGCACAACTTTTTCAGGGGTCCTATGATCAAAAACAAATTTTCTCAGCACTTTAACATATCTTTTTTGCATCACTGGTACGCCAACTGACACACCCAGTAAGGAAAACGACAAGTCGTGTAGTTTTAAGTGGCCTGGTTTTCCCCTTCTTGCGCTGACACAGTCTGCTCGGATTTGGGGGGCCTTGCTACCTCACAACTCGACCCGGTTGATCATAGTAACACCCCTGCAGACTTTTATTTAAAATGTGGCCGAGGCATCGCTGCATGAGGCCCAGCAGCCATTTCCCTGGCCAGCTAGCTAGCTAGCTAGCTAGCAGGAGTGTTGTGTTCCTTTCACAAATGGCACTCAGCAAATGTAATCAGCCGGCGTGGGTATGAAGACATTCTAATAGTGAAAGTAGTTGTCTTGCGTCGTGGGTTCAGTGAGTCTGCACACTCCAGTGTTTGAAATGTCCCATTTGGCTGTGATTCAAAAGGAGCCGCTTTTGTTTAACGCTCCTCACAGCGCGAGAAAAACAACTCATAATTATGTTGTTTTTTTTTAAAACTAATTTTTGTTTCCATTAAAGGCTGAACCGAAAATATTTTGCTGCCTAATTATAAGATATAACTGCTGTTAACAGACAGTCAAAATTCGTCACATCTCTGTCCTGAAATAAACTAAGGAGGTCTGTCCGAATTGACAGGGTCTATACTTTTGTTTGATTTTGTTTTCAAATTGGCTGCCAACAGGTTTAACAGCCTAGTCAAACATCTTGGCAGTAGCAATAACAAAACGGGCTGCCTAATGAAGGAGCTCGCTTTGACGTGCTTTGCCACGCAGACACTTCGGTCGCCTTGCCTCTGCTGCCCCGTAAAAAACAAAAAAACGTGCGCGCTAACAACGAGGCGGCGCAGGAGCGTTTCCAGCTAAAAACTCAGCAGCTCTTTCCAACGCACACAGATTTATTGTATCTGGTTTGGATCAATGGAGTTGTCCTTGGTCTCCCCCCACACCACCACCACCACCCACACACACACACACACATTTTGCCTGTATTTAAAACAGCACTTCTGCCCATTATGGATGTAAACGGCTTATCACAAAGCAATTTTTAGCCAAAGGATGCAGGTTCTCCGCGTCATTTTTCCCCATTTTCCATCTCTTGGTAAGGAGCAGGTGATTACGCGTCGGCTTTTATATTGCGTCCATAACTGCGTGGGGTTGCTGTATATTACCTTGCCATATTTCTTGCTTCCAGAGTCCAAGTGGAGGGACTGTGGAGAGCCGCTGTTTAACAGAGTGTAGCCGCTAAAGTGATTACTCTGTTTTTCAAGTGATTGATTAGAGGCTCTGCTGGAAATGTCACTTGCCCTGCTAATATATTTTCACCAGGGGAACATGGGAAAGGCATTGTTAATACGTTTTAATGCCTTCGGCCCAAGGGGCCTAAGCTGAAATGTAACTTTTAATGGCTTGAGGGTTTTTTTTCTCTTTTGCCTTTTTTTCCTCCCATCCTACCTAATGTGGCCGGGGTTTCAGCTCGGACGTGATCGCCAAGCGTGTGAAATTAGTTTTCCTTCGGGGGTGTTTGGCATTAACCATACACACCCAACTTGTAATCTGTTGATATGTTTACCAAGTCACTCCTGATTCTACAAGCCCCGGTTCATTAGACTGTGGTTTATTCTACGCTACCCTCTCCGGGTAGAACAAAGTGAAGTCTGTACTCTGATTGCCCTCCTTCACTTGTGATCATTGGGGAATTAATGCTGCAAACATCACTGGTTGGCACAGTTAAAAGGGAAATCCAACATCAAGAACTGTCAGGCAGAATCCAAATATGTTGTTCTCATTATCTTGGACCCTGTATCGCAATTTGAGATAATAAACAGCTCTCTGTCCCAAAGCAATAACAGCCGGAATGGAAGCTCAGATCTGAGAAAGAGAATTATTTTACAGACACAATGCGGCGTGCTGCTGTGATTTGAAACAACCTCAACCTCGCTGTGTTTGTTGAAGCCAACATGAGCCAAAGTCGATTTTTTTCCTACTGATGCCGGACTAGCTTAGCGCAGGAGACAAACAACTCTGTGCAACACGGTCCGTCTGCATCGCTTGAAACATTTCT